>NC_091172.1:29085653-29363153 GCF_040958095.1 Procambarus clarkii
ATACACAGATATGACACCGAGGAGGACGTATGCCAAGCATAAGACAAGAAACTTACGAATCATGTCTTAAGGATTTCTTCATAATACACATAAGAAGTTGTGGAAGCCGTCGCCATCCACAACTTTAAGATTCGGCAAAGAATTCCAACGTCAGAACAGCTATTTATAACGCAACAGGTCAAACAAGGCTATAGTAGACGGGGACATGAAGACCCATAGAGCTAGGTTCCCGGTAATCACTGACAGGTAAGCAGGAGAATGTAATAATATCATTATATTAATCCTAATTAGGAACAGTGTTGCACAGAACCTGTCACAACAGCGCGTGGTACTCTGTCCAGGTATCCTGAGCGACGCTCATCAACGATCATCAATATAATTCACAGTTTCAGTATCTTCTCGGTGATAATTTTTGCATTAATGATGCTAGTGTGGCGAGGCGTAACTGGGAGGGTGGTGAGTGGGGGGCGAGGCGTAACTGGGAGGGTAGTGGGGGGCGAGGCGTAACTGGGAGGGTGGTGGGTGGTGGGGCGTAACTGGGAGACTGTTGTGTCGGGACCATTAGACTGTCTGCTGGAGGTATTCATCAGCAGCATCCTGGACACCTCTCCTGTCTGCCTGAACAGTCAGTCGCTCCAGCGCCCCCACACATGGTCCCTAAGCTGAAGCAAGTTAGTGGTCGTGACGCAGGAGACGCAGCGTAGGACGTCGGTGTTCACAGTGCCGCTAACGCCGAGCTGGCCGAGCTACAACACAGATTACCGTCTTAGAAAAACACGGCATCTCCCCCTCCCTCTCCCGTGCCAGGTAAATAATATACTACTCAGAGACGCTAGACACTGTTATCGACACAGTAGTGAGGACCGATGACGCACGGATGTGTTAAGACAGCAACAAAACACACGTAAAGCAGCTATAAAAACTTGATACCCAAATTTCCAATAATCTCTCAAGTTGGGCCATATTAGGAGGCCGAACCAAACTGATACTCCCCGGTCAGAAGTGGCCAGCAGGGCCCTGGGTCTGTTGCTAGCGTTTGTCTCTCTTAACCAGACGTGGTTCAAGCATTGCATCAGTGCTATTAGGCAAGAGATCCTCACGTTTTGTCCAAACTACAGTCGATTCTTAAGACAAATTCATTAATTTTGTCATCAGAACCGTTGTTTGTACAAATTTGTAAAATGTTGTGTTCAGTTTGGAATAGATTTGGTTCTCTTGTCTGCAGTACATAGGTGATGCGTTTACAAAGGTGCGACTCGAACAGAGAGGACGTAAGAAAAGCACTGTTCGAGAAATGTTCGAACGATCATCAGTCGAGTTACGTAAAGTGTTTATCATTGATAAACAGAGAGGGGAGGGGGGGGGGAGGGGGATGTTTGACGGTTGAATTAACAAGCATTTGGCCTTTATTTATGAGGCGCTGCATTATGAGGTGCGCCTGTCTCGACCCTCAAATGTGAACATGTTTTTAGTCGCAGTCCCGCGACACGACTCTCTCCACACGGAGTAGTGCTGCCCACTTATCTTCTTATCCTTCTGAATTTGGTAGAACTGACAATGGTTTACGTAGTGACAGCTAATACTGGGCCTGGGTATTAGCAGAGGGGTAGGATTAGGTCGCTTTTGGGCCTGGGTATTGGCAGAGGGGTAGGATTAGGTCGCTTTTGGGCCTGGGTATTGGCAGAGGGTAGGATTAGGTAGCTTCTGGGCCTGGGTATTGGCAGACGGGTAGGATTAGGTCGCTTTTGGGCCTGGGTATTGGCAGAGGGTAGGATTAGGTAGCTTCTGGGCCTGGGTATTGGCAGAGGGGTAGGATTAGGTCGCTTTTGGGCCTGGGTATTGGCAGAGGGGTAGGATTAGGTAGCTTTTGGGCCTGGGTATTGGCAGAGGGTAGGATTAGGTAGCTTCTGGGCCTGGGTATTGGCAGACGGGTAGGATTAGGTCGCTTTTGGGCCTGGGTATTGGCAGAGGGTAGGATTAGGTAGCTTCTGGGCCTGGGTATTGGCAGAGGGGTAGGATTAGGTCGCTTTTGGGCCTGGGTATTGGCAGAGGGGTAGGATTAGGTAGCTTTTGGGCCTGGGTATTGGCAGAGGGTAGGATTAGGTAGCTTCTGGGCCTGGGTATTGGCAGAGGGTAGGATTAGGTCGCTTTTGGGCCTGGGTATTGGCAGAGGGTAGGATTAGGTAGCTTCTGGGCCTGGGTATTGGCAGAGGGTAGGATTAGGTCGCTTTTGGGCCTGGGTATTGGCAGAGGGGTAGGATTAGGTAGCTTTTGGGCCTGGGTATTGGCAGAGGGTAGGATTAGGTAGCTTCTGGGCCTGGGTATTGGCAGAGGGTAGGATTAGGTCGCTTTTGGGCCTGGGTATTGGCAGAGGGGTAGGATTAGGTAGCTTTTGGGCCTGGGTATTGGCAGAGGGTAGGATTAGGTAGCTTCTGGGCCTGGGTATTGGCAGAGGGTAGGATTATGTAGCTTTTGGGCCTGGGTATTGGTAGAGGGTAGGATTAGGTAGCTTTTGAGCCTGGGTATTGACAGAGTAGTATTAGGTAGCTTTTGGGACTGGGCATTTCTCAGCCCCAAAAAACCGCGATCGATCTCAACCGCGATTAATAGCTCGTGGTTGCAGAGGCTTTTTTCTGTGTGGGTTTTATCTCGGGTGAGTTTGTGGGTGGTGGTACTTTTTTTGGTACCGGATAGGACCGGTGGCCTTGGGAAGCTGTTGGTACTGGGAGCATGGAGGTTATAGCGAGGACACGTGATGGTTGGTAACTCTCAGTGCTCTTAAGGTTCAGCTGCTTGGTAAGTTTGGTGGTTAATAAATCCTGGTGTTATTGCTGGTCTACAGTGCAACAGGGAAAAAGCTGAAGCAGCACCAACAATAACACTATACCGGGTGCATTCGTACTTGAAGCAATAAATAAAAATGCATCAGGTCGCGCATGACGCAAATAACAGGATCAAACAATCTCTCTCACACACACACACAAACAGGATTAGCAATGCAGCGTCAACAACACTGCAACAGAGCAGCATAACAGATGTAACCTGCTTCAATGCTGATGAAACATGAACCTTGGAGGCAAGGAAGACTTTTCATCCATTTCGTGTAGTGTAATTTTGGTTAAAAGAACACCCGGTCATTAATGTAGCTCTACCCTAAACTATAGGTGTGGCTATAGTCTATAGCTACAGCACCCTAAACTATAGGTGTGGCTATAGTCTATAGCTACAGCACCCTAAACTATAGGTGTGGCTATAGTCTATAGCTACAGCACCCTAAACTATAGGTGTGGCTATAGTTTATAGCTACAGCTATAGACTATAGCTACAGCTATAGACTATAGCTACAGCTATAGACTATAGCTACAGCTATAGACTATAGCTACAGCTATAGACTATAGCTACAGCTATAGACTATAGCTACCTTGACACAAGGTGATTATATAATATATATAATATAGCGCCGCATCAACCAGACTGATATCATAGAGACCCTACACATACCTGGTCGTTAAAACCGCACAGGCGACCTAGCTGGTGACATTAAGGCCTATTGATAACAAGTACATGCAGTCACTGCCCCCCTCCCTCCCTCCCCCCACCCCGTTGCCAATCCTCCCCCACTCCCCCAGGACTCCCTTACCAATCGCTAGTGGGTCTCAACAGTTACCCGGGGTGACCCAAATTTCCCTCGACAGGAGAGAGAGAGAGTCGCCCTGATGCTGTCCTTCACAGGCACCTAGGACCGACCTGGCTGTACAGATCCCTTGTACATACTGGCCGTCTCTGCCCCTCCGTCTCTCCCTACGATAGATTACTGGTAAGGGGTATATGAAGGTGGTAAGGGTGGAGGACGGTTGAGGTCCGTGTCTCTGGCAGGCTGGTTCCTGCCTCCTCCTGCTACTGAGGTGACTGGCCTGTAGCAGGTTCTGCACGGGGTCAGGGGGCTCTTATCAAGTCAGTAGGAGTCACCGCCAGTGGGGCATGAGCATGAGGTAAAGGTGTAGGTGGGCACACGAGGGTTCTCAGGCGACAATGTGTTACCTGGAGGCAGATTAGAGGCCCTCAAGTGCTCCTTGGGGCCACGTAGAGAAGATGAGTGTCTCTCCAGAGCTGTTTCTTAGTCTGGGTACTCTCTCTGATCCTGGTGATCCCTGGGCGTGTGTGTGTCACCGCCCGTGTGTGTGTGATGTGTCGTGTGTATCACCACCCGTGTGTGTGTGTGTGATGTGTCGTGTGTATCACCACCCGTGTGTGTGTGTGTAATGTGTCACCTCAGAGTAACGCAACTCTTACTTTTATGCCTCCATAAAGCGGGGACCAAAATTAAATTGTCTTGGTCTTGGTTTGTTCCTCTTTTGATGGTTCTTTGTTTCTCTTGTGTTGTTCTCTCCTTTAATTCGTCTCCTCCTGCTCCTGCTGTGGGAGGAGGAGGAGGAGGAGGAGGAGGAACAGAGAGAGGGAGGGGGGGACACTTCTGTTCCTCTTACTGAAACTCTTCCTAATTCTCCTTCCATTGCTCATGTTAATCCCACCTGGAGTTTCTCACAGACTGCAGTCTATTTCCGTCCTCCTCCTCTTGCCGGATAATGTCTCATTTTCTGCTGTATTTCCTCATTTTCCCGCTTCTTTCTGTATTTACTCTTGACCTCATGTTAAAAAAAAATCTTCTGGCTTGAGTTGTCTCCCCAACCCGTCCTAAGACCTCACATTTCTCTCTCTTTCTCGCCTTCTGCTTTCCCTTCATGTCTCCCTCTCATTCCATGTCTATTCCCCCTCATACCATGCTTCGTCCCCCTCCTTCCCAAACCATCCTACAGGACATATCGCCCTTTACGCTACGTTCCAAGTGGCGGACTTGGGGCGTGTAGGGCGTCAAGCGAAGCCCCGGAAGGATGAAGAGTGTTCTTCCTTAAGACGCGGCTCTTGGTCATCATCTGGTGATGGTGATGGTGAGGGGGGGTAGGGGTGAGGAGGAGGAGGCCTAAACCTGCCATTGGTTCCCTTCAATCACCACAACTACTAGTAGTGGTAATAGTAGTAGTACCAGTAGTGGTACTAGTAGTACTCGACTAAACAATGGTGAGAATGTGTGTCATATCTGTGCCTTTAGTTGTTTCTTAAGACAGAAGATTAGGGTGACATGCGGGGGTGGAGGGGGGTGTATGGGGGTGCAGGTGGGGGGGGGGGAGGAGTTATGGTGTGTGGGTGGGGGGGGGGAGCAGCTGGGTGCTTATGTGAGGGAGGGTGGGGAAGATTGGGGTGACATGCGGGGGTGGAGGGGGGTGTATGGAGGTGCAGGTGGGGGGGGGGAGGAGTTATGGTGTGTGGGTGGGGGGGGGAGCAGCTGGGTGGTTATGTGAGGGAGGGTGGGGCTTGGGTCGATTGATTGATTGATTGATGAAGATTAAGCCTCCCCTAGAGGTGACACGAGCATGAGTAAGTGGTAGATCAAATCCACAAGGGCTGTGACGAGGATTCGAACCTACGTCCGAGATCATCTCGAGCTATTGACATAGCACGAGTGCATGGGGGGGGGGGGAGTTGTGTAAAACCCTGGTTTGTGTCTCGGAGAGGCTGCAGGATCCAAGGGCAGTAGAACTTCTGGTTGCAATTCTTTTTACCATGTCGTAGCTCAGTCGATTAAGGCAGCGTCTGGGATGCTCTCGGACGTAGGTTCGAATCCTCGTCACGGCCTTTGTGGATTTGTTCATTGATGCATCACGCTATTGTGATTTGTGTGTGTAAGTGGTAGACGTTTGAAGTGCATATGACCTTTGGTCATGAAGGACTAGGGGTCGTGTGGGTGACCACTATTAAGGTCAGGGGTGATAGCTGAGACCAGTAACACCTGTCCTCCAGTGCCAACAGGTGTCGTCGTAAAGAACACCCCCCCCCCTTACACACTAGTACAGCTGTTTCTATTACACGCTGCTTGCAACGGTAGAACGATGGCCTCGCTTCTTGCAGGGCCGCGTTCAATTCCCATCGACCGTCCAAGGAGTTGGGCACCATTCCTTTCCTCCGTTCAATCCTAAATCCTTGTCCTCGTATCCCTTCCAAATGCTGGCTTAGTGCTTTCTCCTGATTAATACTCTACCCTATTTTACCTGGCCCCAGGCCGGGCTCGGGGAGTAGAAGAACTCGTGAAACCCTCTCCAGGTATGCTCCAGGTACCTCATTCAACTCAATGCACCGAATTATTTACACATTCAAGCACAATGGCAAAATTCCAACGCATTTTTTTTAATTAAAAACGCCATATAATATTGACTGAACTTCAAACTTCGGCTTTGAAAGGTTTGAACTCTTCTAGTCACGCTAAAATCACTACAAATAGTACTCCACTTGGGATCCTGAAGCAAAGGTCTACACAACCCCGCTCCTGTGCCAGGTAAGTCCACTACGGGCTCACCATAGCCCGTGCTACTTGGAACTTGTTCCGAGTAGCTGAATCTATAACAACAACAATGAACGGATCGAAGCCTTTTGTTATGTTGGTCTAATTGATTCTTTCGGGCGTGTGTGTCCATGGCAGTATTCAGGAGGTGAGCTTGTAAGTCCCACCTGGAGGCCGACGAGGAAGACTCTTGGACCACTTAAGTTCTTGGACCACTTAAGTATGGTAAAAAGCAAAGTCTTACGTGATGTGGACAGCCCAGTAGGGGGGGGGGGACGCCCCTTCCAACTGGTGACCAGTGTATGCTCTTTGTACTATCATTAACGTCTTGGTTTTTACGTCAAAATGTGGCCCTGGTTTTGCATATGCTTGCAACATGCACGGAAATTCCTGTGACTGAAGTGGCCACTGCATTTTGTCTTACGTAAATGGCAAGTGTTTCACTCCAGGGGAGGGGGAGGGGGGGGGTGTGGTGTTGCAGCTTCGGAGGGGGCGTGTTGGAGTGCCTTGAGGCCTGGGTTGGAGTGCCTTGAGGCCAGGTTGGAGTGCCTTGAGGCCAGGTTGGAGTGCCTTGAGGCCAGGTTGGAGTGCCTTGAGGCCAGGTTGGAGTGCCTTGAGGCCAGGTTGGAGTGCCTTGAGGCCGGGTTGGAGTGCCTTGAAGCCAGGTGGGAGTGCCTTGAAGCCAAGTGGGAGTGCCTTGAGGCCTGGGTTGGAGTGCCTTGAGGCCGGGTTGGAGTGCCTTGAAGCCAGGTGGGAGTGCCTTGAAGCCAGGTGGGAGTGCCTTGAGGCCTGGGTTGGAGTGCCTTGAGGCCTGGGTTGGAGTGCCTTGAGGCCTGGGTTGGAGTGCCTTGAGGCCACGTTGGAGTGGTGAACCTTATCGTGAGTACTTCTTGGGCTTGTCTGGCGATGTGTGTGTTGTTGTAGGAGGTTATCTTGAGGTTATCTTGAAGTTATTATGAGGATCAATCGGATTGTAGTGGATGTGTGGTCCTTCGAGCCGATTCGAGAAAAAGCCTTACATATAAAGTTATTACCAGACAAACTTTGGACGTGGTCGGGCTTAGGGAGTAGAACTCATAAAACTGACCACAGATAAGGTAAGGGTTTGATAAGGGATCGTTTAACGGATGGGAAATGTGGCAATTGTGATATATTAACTGAACAACGATTTGTAACAATCGTTCAGAAGACGCCGTAGCCAGTTATTGGCGTGTTGTATAAACGAATATTTATGTAATCTTTCAGAACAGGTTAACAACTACGATTCGACTCCAATTGGAAGGGCCAATCTGGAAGAAATAGGCTATTGCCTAAATTGACCACAGGGGATTAACTATAGGTTACTGAACACTCTTAGTCTGTCTATAGATAGAATACATCATTGTAAATATATTAATACATCGCAATAAATACATCAATACATCACTATAAGTATATCACTATACACAGGACACTCCTCTCAGTCGTGGAGAAACGAAATCCTACACCCTGAAGACATCACGTTTAATGGGGAAGGTGAGGATGAGGATAAGGAAGAGGGGATCGAATGGGGACCTGTCTGGTTAATAATGGGTTGTGCTGGATGATGGGGGCAGAGGCATGGGTTTGCCCCATGGAATAAGGTCCAGAGGAAAGGCAGGCAAAAGTGGGGCAATGAATATTCCGTCTCCTGACACAGTCTTGAAGAATTGCATTACCGATTGATTACACGAAACCAAAGTTCAGTAGAACTTCGGTTTCAACTCCTTTTGACCATGTCGTAGCTCAGTCGATTAAGCGTCTGGGATGCTCTCGGACGCAGGTTCGAATCCTCGTCATGGCTCTTGTGGATTTGTTCATTTGATGCATCACGCAATTATGATTTCTGTGTGTAAACGATTTCGAGTTTTTTTTTATTTCCACAGCCGGACCTGAGGCAAGGATTGCTTTGCGCCTGCCTGGTCCGTGAAGCTGTCTTCGTAGTCCGAAGACCCACATATGACAGGCACACTGATCCCGTAGTACAGTAAACCAAGCATACCCGAGCACCTTGAAATGCTCTGTACCCCCCCCCCCCCCACCAGTCTTGCCCTGCTACTCTCACGTCCTCAAATCACAAGACAAAATTAGAAACCAAAGCTTCGTGTGCACAGCCCCGCTCCTGTGTCAGGTAAGTCCACTACGGGCTCACCACAGCCCGTGCTACTGGAACTTATTGTTCAAAGTAGCTGAATCTATAACAACAACAACAGCTTCGTGTGGTTTTTCGCCGGCTACCAAAATCAGCATGAAAATCACCCCGGTATAAGGCACTAAAACAGTACTAAACAGAAGTCTATAGACACTTTCATCGGGAAAGGTGATATTCAACACTTAATAATAAATTCCTGCCACTCGGGCACGGAAGTGTGTGTATAAGCCGCTACCTACAAAAGAGAGCAAACTTTACTCCCAATATGGGACGGGAGTGGAGGGGTGGGAAGGGACAGGTAGGGGGTGACAGGGGGGGGGGGGCTCATCATCTGTCCCGGATATCTAGTGATTGTGGAGTTGCCAGCTAGTGGTCAGCGCACACCCCCAGTCTGCACTTGACACTCAGAAGTGTCTCTGCCACGTCGAGCCACTCAGACACACACTCAGGACGCTGGCTGCCCAGCTCGGCCGGAGGAACAGGTGGCCAGACACCACACGCAACCATACGCCTGCAGTAACAACCTGCTCCCTCCAGGCCACTGTAGTTATTTGACGATTGTGACAATTGCCTCACGCGGGGTCAGATGGACATTGTGGCCTAGCGGTGTCCTAGTATAGGTCTCGCAGCGGTCCACCACTCGTGAACAAGAGTCCTATGATGTCTGGCCCTCGTGTTGGATCCGATCAGGTGATGTCACATGTGTCTGGCAGCATCAATGAAAGCATTAAGAGGGGGGGGGGTGGAGGAGGCAAGGTGATGCTGCAACTCATCTCCATGCTGCCAGCATCACACTGGAAGTATTACTCTCATCCATTTACATAAAAGATCCATTAGGGATCCGCCTGGCGCTCAGGATATTGTGCGTTGGTTTGTGCCTTAAAGACAACGGGGAGAAGGTAACGGAGGGGGGGGGAGGGGGGTATGGGGGGTAAAAGTAGACAAAATCACAAACTAGTGAGAAAATATATCGACAAAGACTAGTGCTAGTAACGGTGACGGGCCGCCACTAGTAACGGTGACGGGGGTGCCACTGGTGCTAGTAACGGTGACGGGGTGCCACTAGTAACGGTGACGGGGTGCCACTAGTGCTGCTAGTTAGTTATTCGAGGCTGTTCACCATGACTTGGTTTTTGTTGCTTGTACGTGATGAGGTGGAGGAGTACCAGCAATAACAACAGGGAGCAGCAGCGGTAGGAGCAAGAAAGGAGAGAGAGAGAGAGAGAGGAGTAAAGGAGAGAGAAGGAGGAAGGAGGCACCACCACCACCACCTGTGGCCGGCCAGTAACGAAGCTCAGCCCGTTAACACCAAGTCACTTTTAACAACGGACGTTTTGTTATTCCATAACACGCATCTCGCGCTCAGAGTAACACTTTCCCCATTATCCTACAAATGTTCCTCCACCTCAACAGCTCATCTGCGTCACGCTGGTGATGCGTCACTTTTTGCGTCCGCAAGTGTTGCTTTACAGCGTCTTCTGGGCATTGAGAGAGAGACTGGTCGTTGATGTTGTCTTATACACAGATTTAACGGGAGAATGATGTCGACGAATGGATGGGATTCAGTGGTGGAAGGAACTGGAGTAGAGAGACGGTACTCGTCTAGTTGTGCTTGCGAGGGGTTGAGCTCTGGCTCTTCGGTCCCAGCATGGAATGGGTAGAGGAATGCGAGGATAGGTGGAGGGACGACGAGTCCAGTGGGAAGAATGTTTTGTGCGGAAACTACTCGACGGGAAGTGCATAGAGCAGAGGCCGGAAGTGGTCTGTGTGCGTGTGTGCGGTTGAACGAGTCTGAATTCACTGCCTCAGACCGAGCGAGACACAGACACACACATACCTGACTCCGCTGGTGGACCCAGATGGTGGGTGGACACAGATGGTGGTGGACTAGTTACTGCAGCGTATCACAATCTAGCTTTTAACCCCCATCTGGTATAACTTACTCGGCAGTAGTCGAACTGCAGGAGTGTGGGGGGTTGGGGGGTTGGAGTTAGTGGGGAAGCCTAGTGGGGTGATGATTGGGGGAAGTGAAGGGGGAGGGGGGGGGGTGGAGGGGCAGAGAGGGGGGGGGAGGATGCGGGTGGCTGGGGGGGGGATTATAACCTTAGCGTGCGTGAGATCAAATAATTTGTCTGTTTGTAGCGAGGATGATTGTGTGTGTGTGTGTGTGTGTGTGTGTGTGTGTGTGTGTGTGTGTGTGTGTGTGTGTGTGTGTGTGTGTAAGAGCAGCTAAGCCAAGCTTTTCCTCTTGGAAGTACGGGTGTATGTAAGATCCTTCACATGTATTTCAACATATATGGATACATAGTTGAAAAATGTATAGCGTTGACACATTCCATTGCTTGTTTTGACGTTCTATTCAAGGGTCTTTAATTTTTTTTGGTGGGGGAGGGGGGGGAGGGAGGACTCTGACCTGCATTTCATCTTGGAGGTATTTATTGTGGGTCTTGGTCCTCGTAAGGGCCGACCCAGCCTCTCAAGTCACCAGCTGTGGGAGTGGAGCAGTCTCAGCCTCCTGAAATAATAGTCCTGATGGTTACTTTCGACCAGATAGTTACTGTTAGGTATGTTAAGGAGGCTGGGATACCTTCTAACAATGGTCTCATAACACTTTGATCGCGTTCCCCACATGATGGCTTCCTATTGTAGTCGGTCGGCCGAGCGGACAGAACACTGGACTTGTGATCCTGTGGTCCCGGGTTCAATCCCGGGCGCCGGCGAGAAACAATGGGCAGAGTTTCTTTCACTCTATGCCCCTGTTACCTAGCAGTAAAATAGGTACCTGGGTGTTAGTCAGCTGTCACGGGCTGCTTCCTGGGGGTGGAGGCCTGGTCGAGGACCGGGCCGCGGGGACACTAAAGCCCCGAAATCATCTCAAGATAATGTATTGGCACAACCCGTCTGCAAATCCCCCTCCCTCCCTCCCCCCCTCCACACCACCACTAGTTCCCCCCCCCCCACCACCTCCAGCTCCCCCCCCCCCCACCACCACCAGCTCCCCCCCCCACCACCACCAGCTCCTCCCCCCTCCTCCCCCACCGTTCCACCCCAGCCCATACATCAAACAAGCACATATAGCAGCTGGTAACTGCCGAGTGGACAGTTAACGCTGCCGCCTGAGCTGGTGGCAGAGTTAACTAGCGGATAACGCCAGGGTTTACGGCAGTGGGGCGGGTCCTGGGGGAGAGTTGGGGAGAGGGGAAGAGTTGGGGAGAGGGAAGTGGGGGAGAGATAAAGGAGGGAGGGAGGGAGGAGGGGGGTGAGTGTTCTCAAATAATAATCTCATCAAATGAAGGAGTACTTGGGGACTGGTGTATGGGTTTTATTTCACTAACATTATATATATATATATATATATATATATATATATATATATATATATATATATATATATATATATATATATATATATATATACACATACTCAGGGAATATATACACGTGGGGTGTCTCGGGGTATATTCTCCCAGAGTATACAAAGCCTAATGCAGATAAAAATAAAATAGGTAATGGCTACCGTGTGTAGCCTAGTGCGTGCAGCCTAGTGTGTGCAGCCTAGTGCGTGCAGCCTAGTGCGTGCAGCCTAGTGCGTGCAGCCTAGTGCGTGCAGCCTAGTGCGTGCAGCCTAGTGTGTGTAGCCTAGTGTGTGCAGCCTAGTGCGTGCAGCCTAGTGCGTGCAGCCTAGTCGTCGCATAACCTTTCAGTCGCTTTTTCTCGCTTTGTCGATGCATATCAGTAAGCTGTGAACGCCTCGGAAGTGGCAGACACTTGTGGTTGGACGGGGAGGAAGTCTTCAACTTTTCCTCTTGAAGTTTCGAAAGGCTTTTCCGAAAGTGTCTAGGCATTTTATATTTTCACTGAGGATGGTGGCAGGTTCACTTCTGTTTTCCCTCCATAGCTGAAGCCCGTGTACGTTATCCTGATTGGCAGTTGACATTCCAGGAGAGTGGTGACAACATACAAGTATTCGAGAGTGTAGTTCAGTGCCCCCTGTTTCGGTTCGTGTTTAAGATACAGCAAAGGGTAGCTATTTTTTTTATTCCGTGAGTCTGTATATTTGTTACTGGTGTGTGTGTGTGTGTGTGTGTGTGTGTGTGTGTGTGTGTGTGTGTGTGTGTGTGTGTGTGTGTGTGTGTGTGTGTGTGTGCGGTTCCCCATTATTGACATTAGTCGCATTCATTTTCCACTCGACTCCTGTCCCAATTTTTAGCGTAATATGAAAAGGGAAATGTAGTGTATATGGACATGAGGTCAGGGAGAGTCAGGCATATACGCTTGTTGAGAGATGCTCAAAAAGTATCTTCCATGAAAGAAATGTCAAACACGGGATATTTTTTACAAATATTTTTCATGTCGTATCTCCAGGCTCACTGCTAGGAGGTACCACAATACCCAAGACAGTGTTGAAGTCTGGGCGATTTATAGCACCAATTTATGTCTTTTGATGTCTTCTAAGGTCCACATGTATTTTGATGCGTTAATTTTCTATTTGCAGAGTGTGAAGGAGGAGAGACTGTGTGGCGAAGAACGTGCGGTGTAGGAACTTATGACCAAGACTTAAGACGAGGCTGTTGTGGCCAAACTTGATGAGAGAAATTGTTGGTGGACTTACCAGGAAAAGTTGAGGCGTAATTAGAGGGATGTGAGTTAACGTGGACAGAGGCTTGTTAGCCAGGCTGGTGGCCTCGCCACCAAAGAAAAGACGAACCACCGGAGCGCGCCACTGACCGAGGA
Organism: Procambarus clarkii; assembly: GCF_040958095.1. Classification (NCBI taxonomy): domain Eukaryota; kingdom Metazoa; phylum Arthropoda; class Malacostraca; order Decapoda; family Cambaridae; genus Procambarus; species Procambarus clarkii. The sequence continues at coordinate 29,098,955 of NC_091172.1, forward strand.
GCTATGGCCGCCATAGTCTAGAATACTCCACAGGCGTGTCGTTACATGCTATTGTAAGCTAATTCCGACTTTCTATTCCCTTTCTTCCTTCTTTGCTATCTTGAACCTTCTTCTCTGTCTTTCATCTTCCACTGAGTTATCTCTCTCGCGGCTCCAGCGATCTTCAAGATGAAGTTGAAGGAGCGTGTAGTCATCGCGGTGATGACCGGTCTGGTTCTCCTGACGGTGGTCTTGGTGCTCGACGTGGAAACTCGCCTCGCCTCAAACGGGCGCTCCCACACGCCCGCCCACGCCCGCGTCCAGTACGCCTTCCGACAGCGACACCTGCAGAAGACCAGCAACGGATCCCGCGAGGCCTCCCTGGCGGCGGCGGCTTCGGCTCAACTCAGCGCGGCGAATGACGACCCCGCCCACCCTCCCGCAGCCGCAGGCGAGGCCCTGCTGGGCGTGGGCGCCACTAACGGGCGAGAAGAGCCGAAGGCCACGCCTACCGTCCCTCCAGACCCCTACAAAGACTTGGTGGAAGTCGTCACGAAGGTGGAAAATCTAAGCAAGAAGACCCGTCGACGACGCAAGCACTGGAACCCTACTCTTGGGGAACTCCTCGGACTCGATCTCAGGTAAGTCACTTTGTTTTGTTTGACTGACAATAAAGGTGTAATTCCCCTCAAAGCCTCTGACGCGTAATGTGCGAAGCCAACTTATTAATATTGGTAAGTAAAGAAAGGGTTAAAACTACATGTGTGGTCTCCAGAAGATATGTTCGTTGACGTAGGTGTCTTTGTAAGTTCGAGATCGAAGATCTCTCTTAAGATGCCAGGTGGTAGAGAAGCAGAGAACCGAGCAACCAGTCGAAGATCAGTACAGCTGGAGCATCAACCTCCAGGGCTCCACGACCTGCATTTTCAGATATCACAGCCTGATTGATCGGCTCCTAGCAGGTGTTTTGTCATGTTCTCTCTCAAACACCCTCACTTGAAGTCTACTAGCCATGTCCTCATATTTAGAGTTAAACAAAACCTTGGGCCATTAATATTTACGGAATTGTCCCTTAGAATATCTATAGTACGAATACTTTGTAATGGGACCATTATGGACATCCTGCCGCGACTCTTGCTCTTGTATGGATAATATTCCAGATCCAGATCCAGATATTCCAGATACCAGATCCCGCAGGCCATCATACCTCTCCAAGAATGATAGTACCTGCAGCTGCCACGGATGGAATATACAAATTATGGACTGTTGTGCCCAAAATGTTCACGTTTTGTTCTGTTAATTTCGTAGGGTGGCCCCCGGAAACGGAGGCAGCAATCAAGACTAACTTTTTCTCGGCCTAGTATAGTACATAAATAATTGTTTTACCGGAGGGTAGGCAGCCAGTGTATGCGTTAGGTTGATAACAAAAAAGTAATGACAATTAGTTTTCTACAGGTACAACAGCCCAAAATGTTGTACATTCTATCCAAAAGGATTTAAAGATTCAATAATTTTTGGAGGATGGGTTGATGTATTCCTCTCGCCTGAGCTCCAAGTATAATTTAAGGGATTTGATGCGGCAAATATAATTTAAGGTTTGTTTAAATTGGTAGTATTCCTCCGTTAATAGTACTAGGTGCCATCATTGCTCTGACATCTCTCATTATTACGTCTATAATTTGTCTTATAGGTGTGAAAACTGCGTTATTGCGCTAAATATAATGCCTTCCGGCGTGCTTAATTCTCTGAATGTTTTGGCTAATTATGTGGGTTAGGCAAGACTGTAGTTGGACGGTGCGCGAATGTATTTTCTGTGCCTTGTTTGTGGCCAACGACGCTTCGTGTTATATTTAAGCTTTGCATGTTTTTCGGCATGCGGCACCAGGGTGTATGTGACAGTCAGTCATTTGGCGTCTAAATGGCTGACGTTCTTAGTCTTCACAAAAGCTATTACTCTCTTCAGCTCGAGCAATTGATCCCCCTCTCTCTCTCTCTCTCTCTCTCTCTCTCTCTCTCTCTCTCTCTCTCTCTCTCTCTCTCTCTCTCTCTCTCTCTCTCTCTCTCTCTCTCCTTCTCACTCGTCTCTTCATCAACTCCGTCTATGAAGCTTCAGTGTCCCTTTCCTGTCTTGGAAGCAGTATATATAAGGTGGCTGGATGTATAGGTCGCCGTCACACGAGGGTGTAGCGTCACTGCAGGTTCCCGCCTTAATAAGTGAGGTTGCTGGCGGGGACATATGGAGCTGCGCGCCTGTAACAATACGAACCTTTCCATTGCTGGACCCCAAGACATATGTCGCTGTAACCCATTCCCGGGAGGCGACAACTCTTACCTGGACTAAGCTGTTACTCAAGCATCCACGTGCTTCCTCTGCCGAGCTGCTATGACCTTGAAATCCCTCCCCTGCCGGGCTGCTATGACCTTGAAATCCCTCCCCTGCCGGGCTGCTATGGCCCTGAAATCCCTCTCCCTTCTCACCTGGCTGATCTATTATTCCAAGTTCATTTGGCAAGGTGGTGGCTGCGACGGTGCTGGGGCGCCTCCACCAGGCTCTATTCCCAACAAACATCCAACTTTAAATACTCACTTAATCGCTCCAGTTTACTGAATGCGAGAGGCCGCGTTCGCTATGCAAATTATTTATGCAAATGTCCAGACGTGACGTCGGGGAAAATACTAAAATGAAGAAAATAGCAACATAAAAGTTGCTTCTCTTCCCATAACGAGTGTAAGAGGGATTTTAACACTGGTAGCATCAGATGGGACCGGTTACATGATCCCCCCCTCCCCTCTCTCTCTCTCTCTCTCTCTCTCTCTCTCTCTCTCTCTCTCTCTCTCTCTCTCTCTCTCTCTCTCTCTCTCTCTCTCTCTGTCTCTCTGTGTCTGTCTCTGTCTCACACGAACGACTGTCTGTATTTAAGACATCATAATTATTAACACAATTACAGAATTAAATGTAAAGTTTGGTCACGTGAAATATTTCGAATCCGTGTCGGAGGTAAAAACTGAAAGACGAAGACCCACTTTTTATTGAGCGGTGTTTCCACACACAGTCCTAGGCTCTGGGCGCCTGACAGCTGGGTGGACAGCGCTTCGGATTCGTAGTCCTGAGGTTCCGGGTTCGATCCCCGGCGGAGGCAGAGACAAATGGGCAAAATGTTTCTTTCACCCCTGATGCCCCTGTTACCTAGCAGTAAATAGGTATCTGGGAGTTAGACAGCTGCTACGGGCTGCTTCTTGGGGGTAGGGGGGGAGGGGTAACAAATAGGAGGCCTGGTCGAGGACCGGGCCGCGGGGGACACTAAGCCCCGAAATCATTTCAAGATAACCTTCAAGGAGGTAGGCTGCGGTGTTTGGTTATTTAGCTGTTGGGTTGCAACGCGCCGGTTGCATCGTTGCAATGATTGGTTATAATACATTTATTATTGATGACATTGTTGGGTTCCCCTCCCCCCTCCCCCCCTTCCAGCCGTGTCATAAATACTAAATGTGGTGTAAGCAATCCCTGCAACATACCTCGGCAAGCTTCCGCTACTGAAGTGCATATTCAGACTACCAAATGTTGCAGATTTGAAGCTTTGCAAGAATTGCATGGAGCATGCAAGAGTGTGTTTTTGTTGTATGCTCACACGTGTTGCATGTGTGTTGAGTATCCCCGTCGTCACGCTGGTTACATCCAGGTGTAGCAGACACACTATCAGCATGACCCCAACATAATGAACTGTGGCGCTCTATTCCCGTAGACTTCGTCACACGTGTTTAGTCGCGCAGGGAGGGAGGGTGTGATGGACTTATTACATGTCTCTCTATGACTAGCCGTCCTGTGTGATGGGGATTTGTTTATAATCATGGAGCTCTTGACATTTTATGTAATCCTTCGTGTAATCTAGGGGAGGCTGTATAAATCTTGGGAAGACGGTGGCCATCAACGCCTTGAAGCAGTTGGCCATCTGTGTGTGGGTCCATCGGTTAAGGTTAGGTTGGGCAATTTAATACATCATTTTCCGTGCGGTGTGATGACTGGAGGGGGTCGGGCTGCACCCATTACCTAGCCTAGGAACTCAGCCTTTTTCAGCCTTAACCCTCAAACTGTAAGTCCGTCTAGATCGTATTGAAGTACTTTAGAGTATCTTTAGAGTGTAAACTTCAAGCAGATATTAATAACATTTTTGACTGGGTAACAAAAAATAACATGATGTTTAACAGTGATAAATTCCAGGTACTCAGGTACGGTAAAAATGAGGACCTTGAACATAATACAGGGTACAAAACACAATCAAATGTGCCCATAGTAAGAAAGCAACATGTAAAGGAGGATCAGTAAAGAAAAATGATCGGATGAATTACATCACAATGGTTGTACTATACAAATACCTTGTGTTGTCCCGTCTCAGCACCTTATTGGGATCGTCTCAAAGCCCTCCAAATGTACTCACTAGAAAGAAGACGAGAGAGATGTCAAATAATATATATGTGGAAAATACTGGAGGGCCAAGTACCAAATCTACACAATAAAATAACAACGTACTGGAGTGAACGATATGGAAGGAAATCTAGAATAGAACCAATGAAAAGCAGAGGTGCCATAGGCACAATTAGAGAACACTGTATAAACATCAGAGGTCCGCGGTTGTTCAACACCCTCCCAGCGAGCATAAGAAATATTGCCGGAACAACCGTGGACATCTTCAAGAAAAAACTAGACCATTTTCTCCAAGGAGTGCCGGACCAACCGGGCTGTGGTGGATATGTGGGCCTGCGGGCCGCTCCAAGCAACAGCCTAGTGGACCAACTCTCACAAGTCAAGCCTGGCCTCGGGCCGGGCTTGAGGAGTAGAACAACTCCCAGAACCCCATCAACCAGCTATCAACCAGCATTCTGAATCTATTTACCCGCCCCATTTTCGTGTATTCTACAAACAGTGTTGCTCAATCCTGAACTTAAATCGCTTATAGATGTGGTAAACTACTGGGCCTCAAGGTAGAATCCTCAGCAATAGTTTCCTACTCTGATTTAACTCCATTAATTCTCCATTTGACATAACGATGCCTCTTGTCGAACCTAAGATACCACGCCAATACCGCGAGAGCCTCTACATTTCTACTCCGAGTCTTTCCCGGGACAGAGTATCAAAAAGCTTGGCTAAAGTTGAAGGTCCACAACATTACAATTTTTTTCCGCTATCAGCTCTCTCAAACATGATGTAATAGAAGGAAAAATAATTTGTCAAACATGAGCTGAATAAACCCGTGTTGTGAATCATTTATTTAGCTGTTTTTCCGAATTGTTGATGAGTGGCTTTTTTGCGGTTATCAGTTAAAGCAGTTTTCCTACAATAGACGTTAAGCTGATTGGCTGATAGTTTGACGGAGTGAGGGGTAGGGGGGAGGAGGAAAATACCCCAGTGATTAATGTAGACACTGATAAGCACTGAGTGGGACCAAGCGCATGACACTGATAACATTCTCTAAGGCAACAAAGGCACACACACACATACACACACACACACACACACACACACACACACACCACACCACACCACACACACACACACACACACACACACACACACACACACACACACACACACACACACACACACACACACACACACACACACAGCCTCGTCAGATAATCTGCTAGTAACTCTGGCTCAGTTCTAACTTACTAACGCCCAACGACACATTTTTGTCCCGGCAAACAGTCATTTATTTTAGCGTTTAATTGCTCGTTATAATTCTGGAGATTATCGTTTATCCTAATTGGTGCTTTTTCCACCGGATATTACCAGAGGCTTCCCGAGGCTGATGACTCCCTCAGGTAGGCTGCCTTCACTATCTCTTGGCACTATCCAACCCTGTTGCCACTTTAATGGTGAGTGGCCGGTGATAAGATGGTGAGCGTCACCAAGCGGTGAAGGACTGCGGTCTCAATGATCATGTTATGGTTGAGAAGCCGTTCCCGGCCGGTTGCGGGAACTGAAGAACTGTCGAACCCGGCCATAACCTAAACAGCCAGCACAGTGAAGGACTCTTGTACAGTATCACCGAATGTATAAGATAATGTATGTTAATTCTCTCTCTCTCTCTCTCTCTCTCTCTCTCTCTCTCTCTCTCTCTCTCTCTCTCTCTCTCTCTCTCTCTCTCTCTCTCTCTCTCTCTCATAGAACATACAGCTATACCTTGTATTGATGAACCTGAACTGACCCAATGTGGACTTGTATTAAGACATCATCTGTCAGAGTATTGTAGCGTGTTTGGGGTCAGCTCTGATGTATAAGTGGTGGGGTCACGCTCAACAAATAAATCATGTTGTATTTGAGTGTGGTGTGAGCGGGGGAGGGGGGGGGGTTCTCCTTAGTGGAGGTCTGGCTGCTTGCTTGCTTGTGGTGTAGGTGACTTGCTTGTGATTGTTGGGTGTGGTATGCGATCACCACCACTGTGCCTGTGCTGGTTCCTAAGAGCCCGGTGTACTGGGTGACCTTGGGGCGAGAGTCCTGGCTAGGTGTAGCGACCTGGTAGTGTCTCCTGACTGGTCTCTTGGTTCTGGGTGTAGCGACCTGGTAGTGTCTCCTGACTGGTCTCTTGGTTCTGGGTGTAGCGACCTGGTAGTGTCTCCTGACTGGTCTCTTGGTTCTGGGTGTAGCGACCTGGTAGTGTCTCCTGACTGGTCTCTTGGTTCTGGGTGTAGCGACCTGGTAGTGTCTCCTGACTGGTCTCTTGGTTCTGGGTGTAGCGACCTGGTAGTGTCTCCTGACTGGTCTCTTGGTTCTGGGTGTAACGACCTGGTAGTGTCTCCTGACTGGTCTCTTGGTTCTGGGTGTAGCGACCTGGTAGTGTCTCCTGACTGGTCTCTTGGTTCTGGGTGTAGCGACCTGGTAGTGTCTCCTGACTGGTCTCTTGGTTCTGGGTGTAGCGACCTGGTAGTGTCTCCTGACTGGTCTCTTGGTTCTGGGTGTAGCGACCTGGTAGTGTCTCCTGACTGGTCTCTTGGTTCTAGGTGTAGCGACCTGGTGGGGTATGATGCATAGGAGGAATTATCTGGCCAGACGCGGGCCGACCAGGAATGCTGCCACTGAATTCAGGTCCCTGGATACCGCTAATTGTGATGAGGTCTATGAGAGGAATATTAATCTTCTGGGAACACACGCGACACCCAGTGGCGTGGCATAGTTGTAGGGTGGGGGGTGTTGTAGGGAGTTTGGGGGAAGATATTAGATGAATCTGTTGCTGGAACTAATTAAAGCTGGAAGTAATTAAAGCCTGCAAGTTATCCCCGGGTACAATTTAGCATTCATCCTGCTGAAATATGCGCGACTTTGTGCCAGACATTTTAGCAGTTCAGGAAGGTTCAGTGACCACCCTTGTTCAATTACCTTTGACCTCTCGCACTAGTAAGCGAGGCAGCCAGCCAGCCAGCCAGCCAGCATGCTCTGTCGTCATAACCTCAAGGCTACGCCCCGAGAATACACAACGTTCTTAGCAAGTAGGAAAGGAATTAAATTATCAGGAGCCCTAAGCCAGGATGTGACTGTATATCACATGGAAGGGGTAGGAGTATAGGATAGGAGGACAGGTTAGGAGGACAGGTTTAGGAGGACAGGATAGGGGGACAGGTTAGGAGGACAGGTTAGGGCGTAGAGAAGAAAGGCTGCCCAGTCGCTTGGCAACCAATGTATATCTAAACTCTAGTGCATCTAATGGAGGATTTTGCAAAGGATTGGAAGGACGGGAACACGAATGTTCAGAGTGTGTTCAGCGCCACTCGGGGCAGAGGCTGGCCGTGTTCAACGACATTCAGTCGTCAGACACGAGTTCAATTGATAGTTTATTTTCAATCCTGAACACTGAACGCGCGCGCTTTCACTACGTGTCAAGCACTTTAATGTGTCATGTGAGACTAACGTTGGTCACTGGCCGCAGGGGTGAGTCGGGTGTGTCACTGGCCTCAGGTGTGTGTCGAGTGTGTCACTGGCTCCAGATGTGTGTCGGGTGTGTCACTGGCCTCAGGTGTGTGTGTCGGGTGTGTCACTGGCTCCAGGTGTGTGTCGGGTGTGTCACTGGCCGCAGGGGTGTATCGGGTGTGTCACTGGCTCCAGATGTGTGTCGGGTGTGTCACTGGCCTCAGGTGTGTGTCGGGTGTGTCACTGGCCGCAGGGGTGTGTCGGGTGTGTCACTGGCCGCAGGGGTGTGTCGGGTGTGTCACTGGCCGCAGGGGTGTGTCGGGTGTGTCACTGGCCGCAGGTGTGTGTGTGTCGGGTGTGTCACTGGCCGCAGGTGTGTGTGTGTGTCGGGTGTGTCACTGGCCGCAGGGGTGTGTCGGGTGTGTCACTGGCCGCAGGGGTGTGTCGGGTGTGTCACTGGCCGCAGGTGTGTGTGTCGGGTGTGTCACTGGCCGCAGGGGTGTGTGTCGGGTGTGTCACTGGCTCCAGGTGTGTGTGTCGGGTGTGTCACTGGCCTCAGGTGTGTGTCGGGTGTGTCACTGGCTCCAGGTGTGTGTGTCGGGTGTGTCACTGGCCTCAGGTGTGTGTGTCGGGTGTGTCACTGGCCTCAGGTGTGTGTGTCGGGTGTGTCACTGGCCGCAGGTGTGTGTCGGGTCATATACTTCGGACTGCTAGGATGCAGGATGTCACATCCTAGATGCCTCACGGCTGCAGGATGTCACATCCTAGACGCCACACGGCTGCAGGATGTCACATCCTAGACGCCACACGGCTGCAGGATGTCACATCCTAGACGCCACACGGCTGCAGGATGTCACATCCTAGACGCCACACGGCTGCAGGATGTCACATCCTAGACGCCACACGGCTGCAGGATGTCACATCCTAGACGCCACACGGCTGCAGGATGTCACATTGATCCTACAGACCCTTGAAGTGGCCCTCTGACCTGGCCCTCTGACCTGGCCCACTAACCTGCCCCCCCCCCCCTCACACCATCCTGCGACTTTCCCGCTTGACCGGACTGCGCCACCGTCAAATCCTTCACAGATGTCAACATAATGTGCCGGAATTTTAACCTCGAATGATTTTACACAGTCAAGTGTAAAGGTTATGGAAGATGAAATAAAATTCGCTGTCAGAAACTTGAATGTTACCAGTGATGTAAGGAACCAAATTTCTCGGCTCTTAACATTTATGTAAAAATGTGTGTTCGCCGAGATTCCCGCGGTGGTGTTGCGAAGGAGGGAAGTGGAGGGCTCGTCCGGCGTGCCTCTTAGTCTGGTAGTGGGTCGAGGCTCCTTGCACTTCTCAGGTAGATCGGAAAGTAATCCAAAAGCTCTGGGATTTATCATGACGGAAGACTGTTATCTTTTAAGGAACACTATAGCGCACCGGTCACAACTATTAAGTAAAATGACAGGTTGGATAACAAGATCCTTTCAGACTATAAGGCAATACCAGTGAAGATGCTTTTCAAGACACTATAGTGCTCTCCAGATTGGAATATTGTTACACACTAACAGCCTCATTCAAGGCTGGAGAATTTGCTGATCTGGAGAGCGTGCAAAGATCATTTACTGCTAGAATCCACTTAGTATAACATCTAAATTATTGGGATCGATTACAGATTAAAATCTGTATTCTCTTGAAAGCAGGCGGGAGAGATACATAATAATTTACACGTGGAAAATATTAGAGGGGCTGGTCCCCAAACCTGCAAACAGAAATAACACCACATGAGACCAGGAGGCATGGCAGGATGTGCAGAATACCCCCGTTGAAAAGCAGAGGTTCAACAGGTACTCTGAGAGAACTCTATCAACATCAGAGGCCCGAGACTGTTCAACACGCTTCCACTACACATAAGGGGCATAACTGGCCGACCCCTCACAGTGTTCAAGAGAGAACTGGATAAGCACCTCCAAAGGATATCTGATCAACCAGGCTGTGATTCATACGTCATTGATAACTCTGAATCACCACAAGATTTGGTAACGCCTGTACCGTCTCCTCCAACACCCGTCACTCCTTCCCTGTCTCCTCCAACACCCGTCCCCCCTCAGTCTCCCCAACACCGCCTACATTTTCTCCTTAAATGTGTTAATATGAAGACGCTGTTATATTTTATATTAAGAAAAGTTCACTGGTAAGCTTTTCTTGCTTATGAGATCTTAAAGTAATGGTGTCGGTGGGTGCTTAATATGACTTAGACGACTGTGTGCGTGCGTGTGTGTGCGTGCGTGTGTGTGTGTGTGGGGAGTGGAAGGATGATTGTGTGAGCTTCAGAAACCCATCACCCATATTAAACACATGAAGGTAATCCAGCCGAAGGTTTCTACCGTACGACCACTCTCGGCTGGGTCAGGCCAGGTCAGGCCCGCGGGGCGTCACAAGTGGTGTACTTAAAGAGGACAAACTTCGCCGGCTGCCACGCGGGAACCTCGTGAAATATTTCCTCCCTCAACTGGACGCGATAAAAAATGAAACTTGGTGTGTACGATGTAGCTGTGCTCCTGGGGGCCGCTACGAGGAATATTTTTGTTTATATATCAGAGTTTGTGTAGCGTACGGCGTTCCTTTTTCTCCCTGTGTGATCTGGGATGTGCTGGCCGTCACACGCGTGTGTGTGTGTGTGTGCGCGCGCAGATGTCGCCCCCTTCACGCGTACATAGGTAGGCAAGTGCTTGGGATATGTGTGCGCAGATGAATGCATGTGCCAACGTGTGTGTGTGTGTGTGTGTGTGTGTGTGTGTGTGAGGGGGGGGGGATACTTCAGGTGTGTTCCTGAAGGATACAGGTGTCAGACCCGTGTAATGTAGCAATCATAACAGGTGTAGAGACCTCTGTACGTGTCTTGGCACCGTTACTCACTCTCTACTCCTCTCACACTCTCTCTCACCCTCTCTCTCACCCTCTCTCTCACCCTCTCTCACACCCTCTCTCTCACCCTCTCTCTCACCCTCCTCCACCCTCCTCCACCCTCCTCCACCATTCTCCACATTACAACCCGCCCCAACAAGTCGAGGAGCATAGAGATATCTCAGACGTGGGACAAGTGTGAATGGGTTGCAGAACAGAATAGAAACAGTGGAAGAGGAAGGGAAGACAACAAAGGAAGGGAATATGATAACAGAGGAGAGAACTGAACCCAGTAGAGAATACAACCGAGATTTGGGGAGACAAAACCTCTGCTGAAACAGCGAAAGGTTCAGAAGGAAAGACTGAGAGAACGAAGAGAACACTGTTAAGAGAACACTGTTAAATTAAGAGAACACTGTTAAAGGCAGTAGAAAGTACTCAAGATGTACAAGGGGAGAGAGAGAGAGAGAGAGAGAGAGAGAGAGAGAGAGAGAGAGAGAGAGAGAGAGAGAGAGAGAGAGAGAGAGAGAGAGAGAGAGAGAGAGAGAGATAATATAATATAAGCAATTGAGAAATGCAAGGCCATCCTCCCGGCCCGCCATCCCCACTCGCCCTGCGGGCCTGATCAGATTATCTACCATTAACAATATATTAAGACATATTTATTCACTGGAAGCTGACCCCGGGACCGCCCAGCTGATAAGGGTCTCCGGTACGTGTGTATTGTTTGGTGAACTGTGTGTGTGTGTGTGTGTGTGTGTGTGTGTGTGTGTGTGTGTGTGTGTGTGTGTGTGTGTGTGTGTGTGGCCTGCCGTAGCGTGTGTGTGTGGCCTGCCGTAGCGTGTGTATGTGGTCTGCCTGTGTAATGATGTACAGGCAAGAGTCGTATATCCTGTCATATAATGTATCTATGAATATATATGGTCTCGTAAAAGTTCTGTTGCCATCAATACTGTGGTCATCAATGTCGTAAATAACCCGCTGTCTAAAGCGAATATAATAACCCAATAAAATTAAAAAATATATATATATTACTAGTTACGGCTTTTTACCTTGTGAAAGTAAATTATGTACATTTATAATGAATTGTGTTAAATAGTAATGTGGAAACATTTTACGATTTGTATTGATTCGATAACCCGAAAATATATTGAGAACTTAAGAATTTGTAGATGTTGTTAACCAAGCCGACGCCTCTTCCTCTCTCCCCTCCCCCCCCATGTCGAGTATCGTCGAGTGTGTTCCACGCCTCCACTCACCACCCTCATCCTGAACGCCAGGCTTGACTAGTGAGAGCATGGTTCAACAGACTGTTGTTTGGAGCAGCCTGCATGGTTATTCTGGGAATTATTGCGGGAAAAAAAACTTATCCTCCTGGTGGGATAGTATTTTCGACCATTGTTTCTTTATTTAAGAAATGTGTGCTCCTATTACAGCTCCTAGCGAACCTCCATGAAGCCTGAAATTGTGGTTTATTTTTCCGTAGAGTTTCTCAACAGTCTTAATGTTCGTCATGTGGTTGGGTTACCGTTACCTGTGGCAGGTGGCTACAGGTGACGGGTCTCCCAATCCTGAGCACTTCAGCTGCAAACTCTGTGAGCAGGAACTACGGCATGATCTCCCGCACTACATCACTGAATGCCCAGTTATTAGATCTTTCAGACCAGTTGGCATGAAGTACCTGGAGCTCTGCAATTACTTTATTCACTCTCGTATTCTTGAAGATATCCTCACAGTGCACCCAAAATTTGCCAGTGCAGGCTACTAAATATATGGCCCTGTATGACTAACCATCCTGCGAGATGGGGACTTGTATTACCACTGCTACCTTATTCACTCTTGTGTTCATGATATCCTCATAATGTACCCAGAGTCTGCCAGTGCAGACTACTTATCACATGCCTCTGTATAATTAACCATCCTGTGTGATGGGGATTTTTAGCATCACGTAGCTAGCCTTTTGACACACTGTCCTCCCCCTTCATACAGTCTAGGGCAGCTGCACAAGTGCAGATGCACCTAAATGTGTTAATAAAAGATAAAAAAAAAATAATGTGGTATTCTGAGAGGGGAGAAGGGCAAAGGAAATAAGAGATGGAAGGGTGATAGGAGAGGGAAAGGGAAATGAGACGAGAATAGGAACAGAAGGGTAGGTGGGAAATGAGGGAGGGGGGAGGGTGGAGAAGGGAAGAGATGCTGGGAGTGGCAAGAGGGTGGAGGCGGAGAGAGACCCGGGAACCGCCGGGTACCGCGTCTAGTAGAACATAAACAAATCGTTCAGACTATTAAAAGAGCCAGAACTATTAGTTCACGCGTATTAACGCTGCAAACGTACATTTACACATTCAGAATTTGTATATATTTTTAATGAGTTTTAATTTTCCAAAGTTCTCTACCAATCTCGTGTACATAATTTGCTGCTTAACCTGTATTGCATAAATAAAACAAAAGTGTAGTAACATTTAACAAACAAGATGTAGATGGCTCATAATTATAGGTTATATTGTAGAACATTCAATCATTCTCCAACCCGTCCTCAGATCAAGTCCATTCCATCCAGCGGTCGACCCCAAAGACGCATTCATAAATTTTAACATGCTGGTCATTCAAAACAAAACTTTTCTTAAATGTAAATTAATATTATTATATATTAGCATATTGTGCATATTTAGGCACTGGTTAGGTGTTTAGGTTCTGTTGGCGATTATTTGTCTTTGTATTACGTCGGTGAAGCATTTACAGCGTTGTGGTTCGAACAAAAGTCGTCAGTGAAGCACTTGTTCCGGAAGTGTTCGAACGTCATCAGTTGAGTCGTGTGTAAACCGTTTTTCATTCATAAACGGGGGTTTGGCGGATGCATGGAATGGACTTTGGGTCTTATAAGAACGGGCTACATTCTCCAATCGTCGATTGTCACTGATCTTAATATACAATCGGCTCCATAATGATTAGCATGTCTTTCTGAATGTAACGTTCTCTAATATGTAAAAACCATTCAGCGGCGCGTGTATGCATTGATGTTTAATGAAACTTAACGAAGAAGGCTGATACATATGGAATTGGCAGCATATATTAGGTTCAAGAAACCGAAAATCGAACAGTCACCTAACCGGTGTCGAGAGGCTTACGCCAACAGCTGTGTGATGTAAACAAAAAACACGTGCTCCTATGACGTCACTCCAAGACAGTCCATGTCATTGATTTTCGCGGGAATTATATTCTTGGATGTCGGGTTGTTTGTGTGTGTGAGGTGTTTACCAAGTTAGTTATGACCTGCTTGTTGTGGGAAGACTGCCGTGTCCTGCTTGTTGTGGGAAGGCTGCCGTGTCCTGCTTGTTGTGGGAAGACTGCCGTGTCCTGCTTGCTGTGGGAAGACTGCCGTGTCCTGCTTGCTGTGGGAAGACTGCCGTGTCCTGCTTGCTGTGGGAAGACTGCCGTGTCCTGCTTGCTGTGGGAAGACTGCCGTGTCCTGCTTGCTGTGGGAAGACTGCCCCAGCACTGACATTTGCATGGAAAGTTGCATTAAACTAAACGCAACCGTCTGGCTCCAGCCTCTGACAGACAGACAGACACACACACACACACACACACATACACACATACACACACACACACACACACACACACACACACACACACACACACACACACACACACACACACACACACACACACACACAGTCTCTCTCTTTCACGGATATAGACTCTTGTTTATATTTTGCATTGTGTTGGAACCCGCGCGAGGCACCAAGGCTGGCGAGACAACCAGGCAATATTGTGGTAAAAAGGAGACATTTAAGGTGGTTAGGTTGGCTCTTATGTGTAGTCTCTCCCCCTGGTCACTCAACGTCGGTAACCCTTGTTGGGCGTGTGTGTGTGTGTGTGTGTGTGTGTGTGTGTGTGTGTGTGTGTGCCGAGTGCACAGTGCTGGGTCTACGGATCAAGTGAGAGGGCATCTGTGTGTGGTTTATTTGTTTGTTGTTAAAGATCCGCTACTTGGAACAAAAAAGTTCCTAATAGCACGGGCTATGGTGATCCCGTAGTGGACTTACCTGGGCACAGGAGCGGGGGCCCCGTGGTTTATTAATCTGGTCCCTTGTTCAATGCTCGCTGCCATGTCCCTCCCCCCCCCCACCTGTTTCCCCCCCCCCATCTCCCCCACCCCCCGTGTGTCCCTCCCCCCCCCCCTGCCTCCCCCCGCGTGTGTGGGCAGTGGAGGACTCGGACTAAGCCGCTGTGAATGGAGTGTAATACAATGGCTTATCTTGACGGCTGGCGCGGTAATAGAGCGGGTTTGGTACAGGTAGATAGGCACGAGGTGGACGTGAGGAGGAAGGCAACCCGTTCTCGCACTTTCGTACAGTCAATATTGACTTATTAAAGAAGTGCATATGTGACATACTAATTAATTGTAAATATTTTAGTTTACCTTGAAAAGCTTCATAGAAAACACCGACCTTACCTAACCTTCTTAGTATGTTAAGATAATCATCTTATTGCTTCTTAATTACAATTTGTAGGTGTAATTGTAATTACGAAGCAATAAGATACTTAACCTATTATAGGTATAGGTATAAGTAATAATTGTAATTAAGAAGCAATAACATGCTTATCTTAACATACTAAGAAGGTTAGGTAAGGTCGGTGTTTTCTATGAAGCTTTTCAAGGTAAACTAAAATATTCACAATAAATTAGTATGTCACATATGCACTTATTTAATAAGTCAATATTGACTGTAAGAAAGTGCGAGAACGGGTTGTGTGGACGGTCGAGGATTGAACACCGACCTCCATGAATCGCGACCGTCGCTCTACCGTCCAGCCTATGGCCGACGGTAGCTGGAAAGTAGAAAGATTTGGACGGAAAGCTGGGAAAGACATACTGGCTTGGTATGTAATCAACAATGTAACTATTTCATATTATCTTATATTGGAAGATATCCAAAAATCTACTCTATGCTACCCATTTTATATCTGTATTCTTATCCATCTCTTAGGCATAAGGCTCTGTACTATGGGACAGTGAATAATACAACGTTGTATTTAATAAAATGTAAATTACTGCAATGTGTGATGTAGTGGACTGTAGGCTGAAGCAGTTAAGATTGCTCAACTCTGTAATATATATATATTTTCATGTGTGTGTTTCTGTGCCTTATGCGACCGTGAATGGGAACATCTTCACTGTATTTAGATAAAACTAATATTTTTTCAAACAGTTTATCGGTACAGATGTTTAATATACAGCACATGTATTTGACGTATTTGTCCGCTTCGTCAATTTATCAAAGAATAATGTATGTCGTGATTATGTCACCTCTATCCCATCTCCTCGTCCAAGTGTAGCGGAGTCATTTTTTTTATTATTGTTATTTTCTACCACAGACGTGGCCACACATTTACAATGCTAATCAGCATATATACATTTTCTTCTGTCCTCCATGGACAGGGTGAGAGAGCTGTTAAACATATAGTTCAGGGATTTATTGAACACTCAACCACAGAAGGTGATTGTAGTGCTTTTAAAATGCTAAGCTAACCTACATACGTAAATACATAGATACACAGATTTACGTATGCTCTACATAAAGTGTTTGAAGTGTCATTAATGTGTATTTACAAAGGTGAAATGTAATTCTGATCAGCTTTCATATGTACTTTATACACATACATATACATACACACACATATACGTACATATACATATACGTACATATACACATATACATATATACATACATATATACACACACATGCATTCACACACATTTGTCTTTTTTACTCTGACAGGGTAAGATAGCTGATAAAGAAATGCTGGCGATTAGAAAAAAGTTGAGTAATTAGAGGTTCGTGACTCTTTCCACCGTCAAATATATCAAGATATATCGGAAATAAAATAGAGAGAGAGAGAGAGAGAGAGAGAGAGAGAGAGACACACACACACACACACACACAATGGAATGCATTAGGAAGTAATGTGGTGGAAGCTGACTCCATACACAGTTTCATGTGTAGATATGATAGAGCCCAATAGGCTCAGGAACCTGTACACCTGTTGATTGACGGTTGAGAGGCGGGACCAAAGAGCCAGAGCTCAACCCCCGCAAGCACAACTAGGTGAGTACACACACACACACACACACACACACACACACACACACACACACACACACACACACACACACACACACACACAAACACACCCTACCCGAATTGCTGCAACAAGTCCTTCATTCAAGCGATGAGTGATGGCCCATGGAAAGGACCTGGACACCAGGTAATCACTAGGGAAGCCTGATATCAGGCCGGACCAAGAGTATAAGAGTCATCTCATATAACTCATACAGGCCGCAGGTGAGCCTCTTACAATCCACTCTCTCGTGGTTTACACTGGGGGTTCTGTAGTTATGCAAGAGACGAGTTAATGAGTTATAAAGGTGTCTTTATCCTGATGAACGACGGATATTCTCACCCACAGGGCAGGGGATGGGTGGGGGGTGGGGGGAGGAAACGGATGCTGTAAAAAAAAGATGTAATTAGTGACGGGAAATATAGTCCTGTGTCAATATTAGCTTGGTCCAGGTGTGTACTGGGGTCACAGCTGGGGCCTACGGTTGAACCACTCACACACACACTCCCCCTTCCTCTACTCCCCCTCCCCTTCTCCCTCCTCCCTTCCCCTCCCACAGAGGGGTGCTCACCAGGGCAGTATACTCCTCTCCCAGCAATCTTTGCCTCACCTTGCCGGAGTCCACACGAGGACACTATTCCCGCAGCTCGGGGATATATCTCTATCGCGCAAGCCTCGTTCGGGGTCACGGCTTACGAAATGGAGCTTCACCGCACATCGCTGCGGCCTGAGAGGCTCCACTAGCCTCTCCCGCCTCAACACCTGCAGCATGTGTGGCCAGCGCCAGGGCCTCAACCGCCTCAACACCTGCAGCATGTGTGGCCAGCGTCAAGGCCTCGCCCGCCTCAACACCTGTAACATGTGTGGGCAGCGTCAGAGCCTCTCGCACTATTTGCTGCAGCGTCACTACTGTAAACATCGCCTGGCCGACCTTCTCCTCCTGATATTCTAAGTCAATATGTGTCGTCCTGGCCGCTGTTGTTATTTTTTCCCAGGATAGAGAGAGAGGGGAATGAGTCTGCCTTGGAATTCCTTTTCTCGCTTCGGGGTTGTGGCGGCGTGTTCCTGCTTCGTAAGACTATATAACCTCTGGGGGGGACGGGGGGGGAACGTGCTCCTATTGTGTTCCGTTGGTCAAGTAGCAATGTATCGTCAAATGACGTAGTCCCAAGTAGCGGTGTGTTACTGCCCCGGCCCGACACAAGCACCCGACGCGAGGTGTTCGAGTGCCAAGTAAGTTCGGGGAACAGGCAAGTCATGTGTGCAATTCCAGGAATACCATCACAGTGGTGGTAGTATATAAATCACCTGTGTTGTTCCGTCTTGAGTATTGCTCAGTACTCACTTCCCCCTTCAGAGCAGGAGAGATTGCTGAAATAGAGGGAATACAGACAACATGTACGGCATACATAGACGCGATAAAGCACCTAAACTACTGAGATCGTCTCAAAGCTCTCCAAATGTACTCGCTAGAAAGAAGACGAGAGAGAGAGATACCAAATAATATGCACGTGGACCAAGCTCTCACAAGTCAAGCCTGGCCTCGGGTCGGGCTTAGGGAGTAGAAGAACTCCCAGAACCCCATCAAGCAGGCAGCTATGATAGTCATTAGAGATCTAAAAGGATAGGCTGTTAATTATAACACACAGATGTTCAAGACACCGGCGAGGACAGCAGACAATGTGCCCGCGGCACTAAAACAGAAATTTAACTAAATTCAGACACCGAATTCTTAAAGGACCAAAACACACTTTAAAATGAACATAAAATTGCTGAACACAGTTTTGTTTCACAGTTGTAACCCAGAGTTCCCTCTCAAGAGTACCTATTGCAGGTACTCTTTCAACACCAGAGGCCCGAGACTGTTCAACACGCTTCCACTACATGCATGCAACCCGTCCTCTGAAAAATAACGTCACTTTTGGCTCGTATGCGCACTATGGCCAAATTTGGACGTAATTTGAAATGAAATCGACTCACAAAAGTGACGTACTGTTCCGTTTTCTGTTTGAGTCGTCCGGCTTACTCGGTAAGGTTAGAAAAGGCAAC
Source organism: Procambarus clarkii (assembly GCF_040958095.1). Lineage (NCBI taxonomy): Eukaryota > Metazoa > Arthropoda > Malacostraca > Decapoda > Cambaridae > Procambarus > Procambarus clarkii. The sequence goes on from NC_091172.1 coordinate 29,117,917, forward strand.
TTTCCATTAACGTTTTTCATAACGTTTTGAAACTTTATGAGGATTTCCTGCCCACCTAACCTATCAGAGGACCCTTAACTTACTGTTCTTGAAAAAAAAAATCCCAAATTTATTTTCATTTTTTTTTCATTTTCAAATTACGTCCATATTCGGCCATACTCGTAAATGGCCAAAAGCCACGTTATTTTTAAGAGGACAGGTTGCAGGCTACATAAGGGGCATAACTGGCCGACCACTCACAGTGTTCAAGAGAGAACTTGACAAACGCCTCCAAAGGATACCTGATCAACCAGGATATGATTCATACGTCAGGCTGCGAGCAGCCGCGTCCAACAGCCAGGTTGACCAGTCCAGCAACCATGAGTCCTAGGGCCAGGTTCACGAAGCAGTAACGCAAGTACTTACGAACGTGTACATCTTTCCTCAATCTTTGACGGCTTTGGTTATATGTATTAATAAACAGTTTACAAGCATGAAAACTTCCCAATCAACTGTTGTTATTGTTATAAACAGCCTCCTGGTGCTTCGGAGCTCATTAACTATTTAATAATTGTAAACAAAGCCGCCAAAGATCGAGAAAAGATGTACAGATTTGTAAGTGCTTGCGTAACTGCTTCGTGAATCTGGCCCCTGGTCGAGGACCGGGCCGCGGGGACGTTGAGCCCCGAAATCATCGCAAGGTTACCTAGGCAAATAAAACCAAGTTTCGGACACCCTTGAGGTCCCAGACAGTGAAACAAATGAAGAACGCTGATTCGCATACTACATGCTAACAAAATATACTAAATGCTAACTATATATATATAAATGCTAAATGCTGGAGGCACAATTAACTAGTTTCCAGGACCGCCAACAGCCTTCCCGCCCTCACACTGCAGTCTCATGTTGTGAGGGCGCGTGACCTCATGCTGCACACCTGCACAATGCGTGTAGCTTCATGCTGCACACCTGCACAATGCGTGTAGCTTCATGCTGCACACCTGCACAATGCGTGTGGCTTCATGCTGCACACCTGCACAATGCGTGTAGCTTCATGCTGCACACCTGCACAGTGCGTGTGACCTCATGCTGCACACCTGCACAGTGCATGTGGCCTCATGCTGCACACCTGCACAATGCGTGTGACCTCATGCTGCACGTCTGCACAGTGCGTGTGGCCTCATGCTGCACACCTGCACAGTGCGTGTGGCTTCATGCTGTACACCTGCACAGTGCGTGTAGGCTCATGCTGCACACCTGCACAGTGCGTGTAGGCTCATGCTGTACACCTGCACAGTGCTTGTGGCCTCATGCTGCACACCTGCACAGTGCGTGTGGCCTCATGCTGCACACCTGCACAATGCGTGTGACCTCATGCTGCACGTCTGCACAGTGCGTGTGGCCTCATGCTGCACACCTGCACAGTGCGTGTGACCTCATGCTGCACACCTGCACAGTGCGTGTAGCATCATGCTGCACACCTGCACAATGCGTGTAGCCTCATGCTGCACACCTGCACAGTGCGTGTGACCTCATGCTGCACACCTGCACAGTGCGTGTAGCATCATGCTGCACACCTGCACAATGCGTGTAGCCTCATGCTGCACACCTGCACAATGCGTGTAGCCTCATGCTGCACACCTGCACAATGCGTGTGGCCTCATGCTGCACACCTGCATAATGTTAAATGATATCATGCTAATACATCAGAGATTAATTCTAGCATGCGCTTAAAGCACATAAATATCATTTAAGTAACACCAAAAGAGGCTTTGAACAATATTGACTCGACCAGTAATGACCGCGAAGGTCTCGATAACTGCCAGCAGAGACTTGTTCCTTGTAACTCAATTGACTGATAACTGTAAAATAATATCAGTAGATATTATTAATATTAATAGATAAAATATCAGTAAACTGTAATATTTTTATCTTTCTGGAGCGGTATCGACGCAATTTTTTTTCCCCAACGATAATTTTTTATTTAAGCTAAAAATTAGGTTAATCATTATTTATCTTTTCTAAACAAATGGTATACGTTAGCTGCCTAAATTTGTTACAAAATAGATAGACAAGAGCGAACATTCTATACCATATGAGTGTGTATAGTGTATATAGAGTGTATATAGTCTATATGAGTGTATATAGCCAGGAGCTGGTGTCCCCTTGAGAGGGGGGTGGGGGGCAAGTTCCTTTATTCCCTGCAGCGCCTGTCACGACCAGTATATTGTAGGGATTTTTTTCTCTCCTTCCGTGTGGCAGGGGAGGATGAACAGGGAAATTGGCGGGATATTTCAGGGAGGTTACGGGGAAAATTCCTGCAAGAGAACCTGGTGGGGGAGGGGGAGGGGGGGCGTCTTAGGTGTGAGTTATTGAATACTGGTCAGTTAGTGTGTGCTTAAGTGGTGTTGTTAGACCTGCTTGGTGATTGGTGGACGGGTCTGGGGGGTGGACCAGGGCTGGTGGACGGGTCTGGGGGTGGACCAGGGCTGGTGGACGGGTCTGGGGGTGGACCAGGGCTGGTGGACGGGTCTGGGGGTGGACCAGGGCTGGTGGACGGGTCTGGGGGTGGACCAGGGCTGGTGGACGGGTCTGGGGGGCCGGACCAAGGCTGAGAAACAGGTCTGAATTGCCAGACCAAGGCTGATGTAGAGTAGTCTCCTAACAACATTTTCTGACTTGTGTGTGACATATAATGATGTATGAGGGAGTAGGAGAGCGTGACTGCCTCATATAACACATACAACTAATACAATAGATACAGCTGGGTGAGGAGCTGGAGCTGTACCATGTCTACTGGTGAAAATGACTCCAGGTGAAGTTTTATTTTTCTCATTTTGAGAGCGGCTTAAGAGAAGCTTTGCATCTTATGAATATATTACCGTACTCGGGGCGCTTATTGTGCCTGATGAAGTAATCTCCTCTCCCCTGGCGCTGCCAAAGTTTAAGGCCTGGTCAGTGAAAAGCGGCTCCCTGGAAAATATGGCCAGACTTATCGCTTCCATTTATGGCCTAAGACTTGGGGCTTCCAATTATACGGCCCTGCTGGGCCCCGGTGGCGGTGGCCCTGCTGGGCCCCGGTGGCGGTGGCCCTGCTGGGCCCCGGTGGTGGTGGCCCTGCTGGCCCCGGTGGCGGTGGCCCTGCTGGCCCCGGTGGCGGTGGCCCTGCTGGGCCCCGGTGGCGGTGGCCCTGCTGGGCCCCGGTGGCGGTGGCCCTGCTGGCCCCGGTGGTGCTAGTGGGGGACTACCAGATCTAGACACCACTACAAGCTTCAGTAAACCTACAGTACCTCCCTCAATCACAGTTCCTAAAACCACCAAGACGTATCTCCCCGGAAATTCGCACCAGCTTCCCCACTGCAAACCCCGACAACCTTCCCCTCCTCCCCCCCAAGTCTCTCTTAGCACCTTCCCCACGTTCTCCCCAGAACCTCCCTCCTCCCCCAGAAACCCCCCCAGGTTCTCCCCTAGCAATTAACACTCCCCACCGGAGGGGTTAAAGACCCGAGGAGATAGAGAGAGATGATGGAACAACAACATCATATCCATGGAAGCCCTGATGGGTAATGGTCCCATTAACTTACCTCCGCAAGTCTGGTCACTGAGGGAGCTGGGGGAGATAGGGAGGGTGGTGGGGGAGATGGGGAGGGTGGTGGGGAGATGGGGAGAGTGTCATCAGGATGTGGGACGACAAGGGTGACTTGCCAGACGGTCGTTGTGGGGGAAGGGGGGGGGAGGAGGAGGGGGTTATTTGACGACTCGGGTCGTTAACACAGCTCAAGTGCTGTTGTTGTTGTTGTATTCTCCTGCCACAATTGTGAATACAACGTCAGTATAATGGTTGGGTCGTTGACGCTCATGTTTATAGACGTGGGGGCTATGTGGCTAGGACCGGTGCTGCTCCTAGGACCACCTGTATGTGGCTAGGACCGGTGCTTCTAGGAGGAGGACCTTCACCACACTACACATGGACTGGGGTGGCCAGGGACTATACACAGGTCGGCGTTCAATCCCCGACCATCCACAAGTAGTTGGGCACCATTCCTTTCCCCCCGTCCCATCCCAAAGCCTTATCCTGACCCCTTCCAAGTGCTATATAGTCGTAATGGCTTGGTGTTGTCTCCTAATAGTTCCCTTCCCTTCCCCGGACACCTGTCACTCCCTCCCGGACACCTGTCACTCCCCCCCCGGACACCTGTCACTCCCCCCCCCCCGGACACCTGTCACTCCCCCCCCGGACACCTGTCACTCCCCACGGACACCTGTCACTCCCTCCCGGACACCTGTCACTCCCTCCCGGACACCTGTCACTCCCTCCCGGACACCTGTCACTCCCTCCCGGACACCTGTCACTCCCTCCCGGACACCTGTCACTCCCCCCGGACACCTGTCACTCCCCCCGGACACCTGTCACTCCCCCCGGACACCTGTCACTCCCCCCGGACACCTGTCACTCCCCCCGGACACCTGTCACTCCCTCCCGGACACCTGTCACTCCCTCCCGGACACCTGTCACTCCCTCCCGGACACCTGTCACTCCCTCCCGGACACCTGTCACTCCCTCCCGGACACCTGTCACTCCCTCCCGGACACCTGTCACTCCCTCCCGGACACCTGTCACTCCCCCCGGACACCTGTCACTCCCTCCCGGACACCTGTCACTCCCCCCGGACACCTGTCACTCCCCCCGGACACCTGTCACTCCCCCCGGACACCTGTCACTCCCCCCGGACACCTGTCACTCCCCCGGACACCTGTCACTCCCCCCCGGACACCTGTCACTCCCCCCCGGACACCTGTCACTCCCTCCCGGACACCTGTCACTCCCCCGGACACCTGTCACTCCCCCCGGACACCTGTCACTCCCCCGGACACCTGTCACTCCCCCCGGACACCTGTCACTCCCCCCGGACACCTGTCACTCACGCGGTATGATTTGATTTCGAAGAAAATGTTCACCACCATTTTATCGTGCTGAAGATGCCTCGTATAATCAGCACTTTAAGCTGTAGGCCAATATTGAACTGTCCTCAGAAGGGAAAATAGTGCCTCGTCTTACAGCTGCTTCGTGTTTTGTGATATCAGAGCGATATCTTAAGGATATCGTATCGGCTTCAGACTTGCGATCGATACCTTTTGTATGGTCATAATTCATTTTTTTAATTAATTCAATTTGCTATTGAACTGTAAAACTCATTTTTTTCCCCCCTCTAGAGTTATTTTTTAGATTGCTTGAATAGGTAGAAGGCAGCCTTTGGGAGGGCAGCCTTTGGGAGGGCAGCCTTTGGGAGGGCAGCCTTTGGGAGGGCAGCCTCTGGGAGGGCAGCCAAAGGTAAAGATACAGTGTTAGTCTCAGCCTATCTTCTTGAGGTTATCTTGAGATAATTTCGGGGCTTAGCGTCCCCGCGGCCCGGTCCTTGACCAGACCTCCTTTTTGTTACACACACCTCCAGGAAACAGCAGCCCGTAGCAGCTGTCTAACTCCCAGGTACCTATTTACTGCTAGGTAACAGGGGGCAACAGGGTGAAAGAAACTTTTTTGCACATTTGCCTCCGCCTCCACCGGGGATCGAACCCGGAACCTCAGGACTGCGAATCCGAAGCGCTGTCCACTCAGCTATCAGGGTTACAACCTTGTTGTTAGGGTTACAACTCTAATAACGGCAATTTTGTAGATAATTGTATTTAATATTTTAATGCTTAATGATTGTATTTAATGCCTCATAACCAACACAGTAGAATGTTATCAGTGAAAACATTTGAAGCCATTTTAGCCAAACCCATTTTGGCCTTTCTTGCTTTTCATATGATAAGTTTTAAAATTACCATAACGTGATGATAATTTTGCTCGTAAAAGAAAAATACTTAGGCTATTTTTGGGGAAAAAAAAAGATCCATTTTGCCTTTTTTTTTCCTTGCAATAACTTGAGAATGTATACCTTTATTGACATGAATATCACTTTACTTATGTATGCTCGCAACACGGGCTCTCACAACCCTGTGTTATCATGGAAAGATATCATATATATCATGTTTGTGTTGTGCATGGCTGTAACATACGTCTTTCTGGTGGTGTGTGCCACAGAAGGAGGGAAGGAGGGAATGAATGAATGAATTATCAGGGGGAAAGCGCCAAGCCATTACGACTATATAGCCCTTGGAAGTCAGGATAAGGATTTGGGATGGGACGGGTGAGGGAAGGAATGGTGCAAAACCACTTGGACGGTCGGGGATTGAACGCTGACCTGCAAGAAGCGAGACCAGTCGGTCTACCGTCCAGCTCAAGTGGACAGGTAGGAGGGAGGAAGAGAGGCTGGTGAGAGGGAGAAGGTATAAATATTTTTAAGAATACTCCATCTCACTATCTTGAGATATTCTGAGTAGAATTTGAGATATCTGCTATAATCCTCCTCCTCCTCAGACAATTAGACTATTTAGGGCAGGAAAGGACAACAACCTTTTTTTAAGTGTACCAAAAATAGCTAAATCCTCAACGCTAAATTTTCTCGCAAGTCAACCGAAATTTTGAGGTATATAATTATTGTTTCGTGTCTTTTAAGTATTGGAAAACCTTTCAAATAATCAAATGTCACACCAGAGCGGTGAAGAAAATTCTAAGTGTGAGTATTGTAAGTCGTGAAAGATTGCGGGTGAATGTAAAAGTTAGTGAAGGAGTTTTTTACTTAAAGGTCGTTCTACTTAGTTGACAGCCAGGATATCTTGTGTTTTATCTTTACCAATTGTGTTACCAAGTGTTCCCTGACAATTTATAGTCGCAATTTGTAACATCAGCAATAAACAATAATTCGAATTTTTGTGTTTTGTTTGATGGCAGATCATTTAACCTTAGGTTTTCAAGTCTTCCCAATACATAACAGTGCCCATCAGTTTCAATAGTTTTATTTAACTGAAGCAAAATAAAATAAAACTAGTCATTATTGTTATTATATCCTTCATTCCTAATGAGTAATGCTGAAATTTTTTTTTAAACCACACTGATAATCTCATCATAGTCACTCTCTGCACACACATACGTGCATAAGTCTCATACACATTGGTTCGTAGGGTAAGCAAGCGAAAAAATATTAATATTTGAAGGCAGCCTAGAGTGATGGTGTAGGAGAGAGGCGACGTGCGGCCGCCCGGTCAGTGTAGCGACAACTGAACCGGACAGAACTTGTACATCAGTATATATATCTGAGACACATGGCTGGGGAATACCATGTTTGTTTCATTGTCTTGTTAATATTACTCAGTTCTCGGTGTTCCTCTCTTGAATGCATTTTTTTATTTGGCATCTTGATGGATATTTAGTAAAGTTGTATTTTTATTCGGTTTAAATATACTATTCGGCAAAGAAGTTGAATATTTATTTATTTCATTATTTTTTAAGGTGGTCCCCTGGGTTTTACGTGCCAGCAAAAAAAATAAGTCGTTGGCGTGCCAAGTTTGGCACGCGTGCCAAGAGTTGCAAACTGATATAGAGGTTGAAAATCTATTATCTGAGTGTTTAAGAGCGTCTTGTGCGGTAGTGTCATCAGTGTCGTGTTATTAATCTCAACTACACCTGATGTTGCCCCCCCCACCCATATTATAGGTAACCATTATTTTCTCTCTTCAGGTAAGAGCCAGCCAGCCAGCCCCACCTATCAGTAATGGCGGGAAGTGAAGGTCAACCATGATGCCCCCCCCCCCCCAGTCTGGCACTACTCCATAAACTCGTAAGGGTGAGGCAAGCTCTTTCGATTGACGATTGATTGGTTCGATTGACGATTGATTGGTTCGATTGACGATTGATTGGTTCGATTGACGATTGATTGGTTCGATTGACGATTGATTGGTTCGATTGACGATTGATTGGTTCGATTGACGATTGATTGAAGATGGCAAAAAGAACTGGTGATGTGTATCCCAATATTGGTGTGTGTGTGTGTGTGTGTGTGTGTACTCACCTAGTTGTATTCACCTAGTTGTGTTTGCGGGGGTTGAGCTCTGGCTCTTTGGTCCCGCCTCTCAACCGTCAATCAACAGGTGTACAGGTTCCGGAGCCTATTGGGCTCTTATCATATCTACACTTGAAACTGTGTATGGAGTCAGCCTCCACCACATCAATCTGTGTGTGTGTGTGTGTGTGTGTGTGTGTGTGTGTGTGTGTGTGTGTGTGTGTGTGTGTGTGTGTGTAGCGTGTCACAAGAGTGTAATCTGTCCTTGCGTGAGAGCTTTTCACTCTACGACCTTCTCTAAATGGGTAGTTTGACGCCAGGTGCTCGTACCAACCTCTCACACATTCCTGTTTGCTCAGGTTGTACAAACATGTTCCTGTATGCATTGGGGAGGGTTTTCAATCCCCTAATTACTGTGAAACATTTCCTGTGGGTTCCGGGCTTACAACGGAAGGACACGAATACTACGGGTTAACCCCCCCATCGAAGCTGTTCCTAACGAGTCTGTGGAATTGTCCAATTAATAGTAAGATTCTCTCGAAGATGGTGGCTCTTAAACGACACTTTTAAAAAGAGTCTAAATAACCGCCATCGTGTTCAGTCGTTTAGTACATCTGATTTACAGTGATTTGACTAAACAATTTACAAGCATGTGGTTAACGACCCTGAGGCAGTTCTAAAAGACTTTAGAAAAGGCAGAGGTACGGTGCCCAACCACTTGGACGGTCGGGAATTGAACGCCGACCTGCATGACGCGAGACCGTCGCTCTACCGTCCAGTGTGAGTGATCGGAAGAGAGCACTTTAATCAAATTAATAGCGGCACCCAGCCTGCCTGGTCCCACGCGGTTCAAGCTAGGGGGCCAGATTCACGAAGCAGTTACGCATCAACTTACGAACCTGTCCATCTTTTCTCAATCTTTGGCGACTTTATTTACAATTATTAAACAGTTAATGAGCTCCGGAGCACCTGGAGGCTGTTTATAACAATAACAACAGCTGACTGGCAAGTTTTCATGCTTGTAAACTGTTTAATAAATGTAACTAAAGCCGTCAAACATTGAGGAAAGATGAACACGTTCGTAAGTACTTGTGTAACTGCTTCGTGAATCTGGGTCCCGCCTGGTCCCACGCGCTTCGCATCACATCACAGCCACGAACCTTCAACATAGGAACACTTGATGTACTGAACTTGTACCGAAGTCTTATTAAGTCTTGGTACAAAAGTCTTGGGGGTCTTAGTATTTAGTAGTTAAAATTGCATTTAATCTTTGTCAACGAACGTGAATGACATTGTGTGGTTGAGTACTCAATACCAACTGTACTGTAAGGAGAACAGATGTACGTATGTATACGTACATCTGTATATACAGCTGTATATGTATGTAACAGATGTATTGCAGACGAAAATATATGATTTGCAGCGTAAAAAGGCATCAAAATCACCTTCTGGGGTTGAGCTCAGTTCCTTGTCCCCCGATTTGATTAAGATTAAGCCACCCAAGAGGTGGCACGGGCATGAATCGTCCGTAAACCCTTGTCCCCCGTTCTCAGGCCCTTATATATCCGACATGCAATATGGTCACACCGCCTTACCACGACGTGCGCCAGACCACGTCAAGGTCAAGTTCCACGGCCAAGTGCCGGGGGCGGTAAGGAGTGCGAGTTACTCAAGAAAACCTTAAAAAGTCGTCCAGTGTTAGTGTGCAGCGACATTTTCCGGCCGAGTCATTCACGCGAAATAATTTGCATGACCTGGTCGCTGCTGAATTTTATGGTTTCTTAAGTTCGCGACGCAAATATATAAATATATATATATATATATATATATATATATATATATATATATATATATATATATATATATATATATATATATATATATATATATATGTATAATATTTATAATATTTATATATCTTTTGTCCAGTCGTGATGGTCGAGTGGATAAAGTGCCCTGTACACCAGTTGCATAGTGCTCTTGGCAGTATGGGTTCGAATCACTTCTGGGGGTGTGAGTTTTCAGTTGCATGTATGCATGGGGACCATTCAGGCTTGTTCGCATAGATATTTATATATATATATATATATATATATATATATATATATATATATATATATATATATATATAATATATATATATATATATATATATATATATATTGGAACTTTAATATTAAAGCATTTTGGGTAAAAATTTATAAATGTTCTTAATGATGCTAAAGTTAAAATAATTTCAGTAATATTGGTAAAAAGGTAAATTTCTCGATAATTGTTGTTAAGAAAGTTTGAGAAATAGTGTAAAGATTGGTTTGTTGAGTGTTGGGGTGAAGGGTGAGGCGTCTATAGTGGTGGTGGTGGTATAGATTCACCTACTCGGAACGAAGTGTCTATGTAGCACGGGCTATGGTGAGCCCTGTAACGTCTATAGTGTTGACTAGTGGGTTAAAATACCTTGTAGTAGTGAGAGAGGAGGTGGTGCCACCTGGTGTCCAGTGGGAGTAATTTAATGAAGTGCCAAGTGCATCTACAACTCTTAAATTAATATGCAATATGGCTCTCCACTTGTTCTTATTGGTATTTACTATTTGTGCCTGCAAACTCGAGTTATTAGCTCTTGGACCCCGCCTTTCTAACCGGCCTATTGTTTTTTTAACTACATGTATTTCTCTTACACACACACGCTCGCGCGCGCGCCCGCCCACACGTACACTGCCCATTTGTTTTTGCCTCCGCCGAGAATCGAACCCAGGCCATTAGGACTACGACTCCCTCCCCCCCCCCCGAGCTCCACTCAGCCGTGAGGCTATGCGGGGGCCAGAGAAAAAGATGATAATATGGTGATATGATGAGGAATGAGGAACAATGAAAACAAATGAGGAATAGAAAACTGGAGGAGTCATTCCTCACTCACTTTGACACCTTCACTTACAAGTACTTAGGACACAAGTGAGACACAGACCACAGGTAGAGATGAGAGACGAGGAAGGGAAATCACGTAGTCAAGCCTTGTGTAGTGCTTTTGGGGGGGGAGGTGTGGTGCAGGTGTGGAATCTATGGAAATGTTGGGGGTTTGTGTAGTTTTAAACATGATTGTGAAAAGTGCGACTAATTAACATATATTGTTAGAAATTATGTATTTTGGGAAGCCGCTCTGTTGATGTGACGTCACAACAGTGATGCCCTCTGTTGGCGGTTATGGATTTAGCAATGTGGAATATAATGAGTTGTGATAGCAGGCGGGCTGTCCGCCTTGCTGACACGATGTGTGTGTGCCAGCTAAGCTAAGCTTGCTCTCTTGTCAGGGAGCTGTGTGTGTGTGTGTGTGTGTGTGTGTGTGTGTGTGTGTGTGTGTGTGTGTGTGTGTGTGTGTGTGTGTGTGTGTGTGTGTGTGTTAGGTTCCTTCTCTATCTTCCCACGTATATGGGTGAGTATAGATGTGCAGTGTGTATATATCAGATGTAGATATAGCTCCACCAGATACTCTCAGATGCTTGTGTATATCTTTTCATGTTTTAGGGAATTGAGGAGAAAGCTTAGATATCTTCATCTGGTAATTAGCATTGGAGGCGAGGGAGGATTGACTGGGAGAACGACGAGGAGGGGAGATACTGAGCTAGAGAGATACATCTCTTCCCTCGTCTCCAGGTGCGGGAGATTTGATTGATTGATGAAGATTCAGCCACCCAAGAGGTGGCACGGGCACGAATAGCCCGTAAGGGTGCGGGACATGGGTAGGTCAGAGGTGGAGTAGCTCCTGTACTTCAAGGACGCCAACACTGCGCCCAAATGCTTCCGCAAAGGTCCTCTTGACACAGATAGGAACCGGAACTGCATATTACACCTTCCTATTTGTGTATTGTCGCATGCAACTTATATCATTATAGATCATAGATGCTGTTATAATTGTTGCCACTCTTGTGTGACATACAATCGGGGCCGCCAGCAGCGACCGGGACTTCCAGTGGCCACCGCGAATTGGGAAACTGTTGACCATTAACATGTACGGAACGAGTCGCGCTCGCGTAATGTTGCTATATTTATTTATTTCCTCTCACAGTGAAACAAATGGCCGGCCAGAGCTGTATGTCTGCCCCCATCACGCAGGGTATCGAACAGCCATATGTTCCATCGCCAGTCGAGCGGCAACAGACCAACGGAAATTGATCTGTATGTACTCCCGTGGATTATATGTATATATACGGTTGAATTTGGCGTCTGTGTGTGTCACCGGGATACAGGAAGGCCTAATTTCTCTTCCCGCTAAAACGAGTCTGACAATAGGAATGAATTGAGTATGGTTCACCTAATTTCGTGGCCCTGGTTTGAGTCCACTTTGGGTCCTCTGCACCACCAGCTTGTTAGGTTTCAGGTAATTATCCGTTTCACTCCCCCCTCTCTCTCTCTCTCTCTCTCTCTCTCTCTCTCTCTCTCTCTCTCTCTCTCTCTCTCTCTCTCTCTCTCTCTCTCTCTCTCTCTCTCTCTCTCTCTCTCTCTCTCCCTCCCTCCCTCCCCCCCCCTCCCCCCCCTCTCTCCCTCCTCTTCCAGCATCGCCGGGAGAGTTTTGTTCCTTGCCGCAGGCTTCCCATTATCAGGAACAGGAATCCTGTTATGCTTTCCCAGATCCTGGCCGGGCACGACTGACGCTCAGAGTGCGCCCCTCCGTCACCGGGGGAGTGTTCCCTCTTTTACTTATTGCTCCAGAAAGTCAAGCCGCTTGGGCAAATTGGGTGTGTGATTTACGCTTTAGAATTGGGTACTTCCGCACCCAAATCTTTCACATGGCTCGCGCCGTCCTTTTTGGGAATGAAGTAATTTGATGAGATATCGTGTGCTAATCTTGGTGACTGGAATGATCACTGGCTTTTCATCAAAAGTGATGATATTAATTAGAGTCATTTGGCTGCTAGGAAGATAAAAAGTGGTGGTTTTTGTAAAGTGGTAGGCACCGACCATGCCCCTCCCCCATTACACACACACACACACACACACACACACACACACACACACACACACACACACACACACACACACACACACACACACTCACTCACTCACTCTCTCTTTCTCTCTCTCTTCATCCTCCTTGTTCTTTTTCTTCTCCAGGAGCGTCTAAGCATTGTGGAGAAGTGTCCCGTCAGACGACCAGAACTTTTAACACAATACAGAGTTACAAAAACAAGATTTAACAGCGCAAAAGTTGTTAGTATCATTGGACACACTCACACTGACGCCACCGTACGAGTCATAAATACTCATCCACCGCCGAACACAAGAATGACTAACGGCTTAGGGGCCCGCGCTGGAATATTCCTGAAACACACCAAAATCTCGCCTATCCCCTCTCCACCATTCTTCCACCTCTCTCCTGTCTTCTCTTCAAACATTAACCCCCCCCCCTTCTTCTTCCTTCTCTTCTTCCCCCTTCTATATCTGTCTGAGGACATGTAAAGAAGTCTGTTGAATCGGCCAGCCACTTATCTCAGATTAGGATGGGGAGGTCACTTATTAGGCCCGACCTCCCTTCTGAATAGGACTAATACGACTGATCCAGATCAGCCTATGTCCGTCCCGTACTCCAGACCACTCACCTTGCAAGGTTAAGTGAGGCTAGCCCCAAGGGTTTGGCCTCCAACCCCCCCCCATGCAAATACAAATATATTCGTATATTAATATAAATAGATCAGCAACATAAGTAACTGCCTGGTAACCGTTATTTACCTGTGGCAGGCGGCTGTAGGGGACGAATCTCCTAATCCTGAGTACTCCAGCTGCAGAAACTCTGCGAGCAGGACCTGGGGCACTCTCTCCAATCCGGTCATTAGATATATTAGAGTTGTTAGACTTCCAGGTATAATGGGGTATCTACTGAAGCTTTGGAATTACCTCATCCACTCAAGTTTTCTGTGATCGTGTGTGCAAAGATTACCCTCAAAAACCATGCCCATATTTCCCTGTATTGGGTATAGCAGATTGCGGGTCCCTGTACAACTTCCCATCCTGCGAGAGGGAGTCGAACTTAGTACCTTAATATTAACGATCAAATACCAAACAAAGTGGCTGAGATGAACTTGGAGACGCTGAAGATGAGACGGGTGTGGGCCGGGGGTCAGAGGGAAGTCCCCGGCTTGGTCTTGTGGTCTTACTCATGCCGTAACTCTTGGACCACTGCCATCATGGTCCCCGAGGGCGGGGCGGGCCTCGGCCTGGGCCACGCTCTCTGCTGCGCGCTCGGCAGACGTCATCCGGACACGGGACGTCTCTAGGGGCGATTGGGAATAGAAGGGGAAAAGGTGGTGTGGCGTGAGAAAGGGATGGTAGGCGGTGGGAGAGTGGATAGGCGTAGAGAGGGAGAGGAAGGGGGAGGGGACGGGTGAATGAATCGGAGAACATGGAATGAGCAGCTATCATTACATCACGAAATGAATTCAATCGAAAACACGCATTTACGACAAGTTTTCACCGAGTTAATATAGTCGTACTTGAAGCTTCTTACACTCAGGAATACGACAGGCTAACAAAAGCTCGTCCCTTGACTGGAGTTTCAACCAACCTGTCCTCTTAAAAAGAACGTCGCTTTGGCCCTTTGCCCGTATGGGCGAATTTGGACGTAGTTTGAAAATGAAAAAAATTTGAAAATAAATTAGGGATTTTTTTTCAACAACAGTAAGTTAAGGGTCCTCTGATAGGTTAGGTGGGCAGGAAATTCTCATAAAGTTTCAAAACGTTATGAAAAACGTTAATTGAAAGTTCCTCTTCTAAGCTTGCCGAGTAAGCCGGACGACTCAAACAGAAAACGGAACAGCACGTCACTTTTGTGAGTCGATTTCATTTCAAATTACGTCGAAATTTGGCCATAGTGCGCATACCAGCCAAAAGTGACGTTATTTTTAAGAGGACGGGTTGTTTCAACAGCCTCTGCTGCTGCTGCTGCTGATCCGATGGCAGCTTCTCCCTCTATAACAAGTGTTTGCATAAAATATATTAACATAAACATGTATAATCAAATCTTAAAACTTCCTATCGTGAGAGATAAGGTAACAGGAAATCACAGGAGTATCTCACCATCTAGAGGTTATTTTGTGTTTAGCTAAAACTATTAACCTTAAAATATTAAACTTGTATTGTGCGTTAACAGTTTAAACTTAGGCAAGCAATACGTTTTCTGTGACGGTTTATAGAAAGAAACTTATTCCTGTATTGTGATGTATACCTTCCCCCCCCCCCTCTGTAATTCCCCCCCTCCCCCTCCCTGAAATGCCCCTCCCAACCCCCCAATTTCATTCCTTCTCGATGTCGAATTAAGTTGTACCGTAATGTAGATCTTCGCGTATGTATTGTTCAAATATCTTGGATATACTTAAGATTTGTATTGGGCTTCGAGTCGTGTTCACTTCCTTGAGCAATAAAGCTTTAGATTTTCCTCTTTCTTTAATGATATTGATTTTGATTTTTTTTTTATTACTTTTGTCCTTTATTGTAAATTGTTTGATCAGGATTGTCTGGTGTATTGTTGAAGCAATTATTGTATTGTGAAATGTAAACACTTGGGCTGGTCGGCAGAGCAATCGCCTCGCCTCTTGCAGGTCTGTGTTCGAGCCCCGGCGGTCCAAGTGGTTGCTGGACACCATTCCCAGTTCTTTATCCTCGCATCCCATCCCAGTGTAATAGTTGGGCACCATTCCTTCCGTCCCACCCCCGTCCCATCCCATCCCAAATCCTTATCCCTGACCCCTGCCCAGGGCCATATAGTCTTAATGGCTTGGCGCTTTCCACTAACAATTTAAAAAAAAATCCCAGTGTATAGCCATACACTGGAAAGTAGGCTTAAGCTCAGCCCTCTCTGCTCATATCTCTACCATGTTCTCAAAGATCACTTCAGGGTTTATATATATATATTGGTTTGATGTCATCTATGGGTCACTTGTTGACCAGACCACACAATCGACTTGAGAATGGTCCAGGACGGACCGAAACGTCGTCGTCCCTTCACCTTCTAGTATGTGGTCTGGTCAACATACTTCAGCCACGTTATTGTGACTCATCGCCTGCACATGGGTCACTTATTCACATTGCTATAGCGCAGTAATGTACTTCGTTAACGAAGTACATTAACGAAGACGCAGTAATTGTCTTCGTTAATGTTCAACGTCTGCCTAGGGACCTTTAAGTAGTCTAAGGCCGCGCTGGTTGTATATAGAAGCGTTTTTGGGGTTCTGTTTTAAAACTTCATATTTTTTCTCTTTTTAAAAGTACCGTAAAGCATTTTTGAGTGTGGAACTTTGCCGCGGTGATGACCTATTCTTACGAAAGTTGTCGTTAGGCTTTGGGATTGGTCGATTTTGGTCGCAGGGCGTGGAAGGGGGGGGGGGGTGGTCCTTGGGTGTGGGCGTGGGGGGGGGGTGGTCCTTGGGCGTGGGCGTGGGGGGGGGGGTGGTCCTTGGGCGTGGGCGTGGGAGGGGGAGGTCCCTGGACGTGGGTGTTGATGTTCAATATCTCAACATTAAAACACACACGTGTGTCACTACACACAAGAAATTGAGAGCAATAAGACTGTCAGCCCCTGGCCATCACACAACACCTAAGTTGAAATCACAGTATATGTCATCTTACAAGTTCGCTTTCCAAAGTCTCTCGGACTAAGTTTGATAGAGAGGGAGGGAGGGAGGGAGGAAGGGAGGGAGGGGGGGGGGGGAGTAGGACAACGACTGACAGTGCCTGTCTCCATCTGGCCTGGGGGACAGGCTTAGTCTGGCAGCTGGTCTGTCTCTCTCTCTCTCTGTGTCTCTCTCTGTGTCTCTCTCTGTGTCTCTCTCTGTGTCTCTCTGTGTCTCTCTCTGTGTCTCTCTGTGTCTCTCTCTGTGTCTCTCTCTGTCTCTCTCTCTGTCTCTCTCTCTCTCTGTCTCTCTCTCTCTCTGTCTCTCTCTCTCTCTGTCTCTCTCTCTCTCTGTCTCTCTCTCTCTGTCTCTCTCTCTCTGTCTCTCTCTGTCTCTCTCTGTCTCTCTCTCTCTCTCTCTCTCTCTCTCTCTCTCTCTCTCTCTCTCTCTCTCTCTCTCTCTCTCTCTCTCTCTCTCTCTCTCTCTCTCTCTCTCTCTCTCATAGCGGTCTATATCTCGCTGTCCTCAATGTCTCGAATGTACACTTCCACCACGGGTATTTACGGGGGAACCGGGAGCTAAACTCCGCCTACCAGGAGATAGCCTGTGGCTATCTACCTGCCACACCTAAACAGTGGCACGTTTGATGGGGCGACTGCCTGGCGCCTCCGTTATCATCTGTGACCGACTCTCGGTGTATGTAAAATATTAAAGAAAACCCATTTATGGTGTTCATGGGGAAGGTTACTGCCTGGGCGTGGGAGAGGAGGTGCGGAGCGCCAGAGAGGACGTGGGCCAATTGGTGAGAGAGAGGGAGATGGAATGATAAAAAAAATCTCAATTGACTGCAAATAGTAAACTCCTGCTGTTATTACCCAAAGATGGCATTGACACCTTTTGTTTTGGACTAGGAGGCAACTTTCCAGGAACCCTTTTGAAGTTCCAGGAGTCCTTTTGAAGTTCCAGGAGTCCTTTTGAAGTTCCAGGAGTCCTTTTGAAGTTCCAGGAGTCGTTTTGAAGTTCCAGGAGTCCTTTTGAAGTTCCAGGAGTCGTTTTGAAGTTCCAGAAGTCCTTTTGAAGTTCCAGGAGTCCTTTGGAAGTTCATGGAGCCCTTTGGAAGTTTCAGGAGTCCTTTGGAAGTTTCATGGAGCCCTTTGGAAGTTTCATGGAGCCCTTTGGAAGTTCATGGAGCCCTTTGGAAGATCCAGGAGCCCTTTGGAAGATCCAGGAGTCCTTTGGAAGTTCCAGGAGCCCTTTGGAAGTTCCAGGAGCCCTTTGGAAGATCCAGGAGCCCTTTGGAAGATCCAGGAGTCCTTTGGAAGTTCCAGGAGTCCTTTGGAAGTTCCAGGAGCCCTTTGGAAGTTCCAGGAGCCCTTTGGAAGTTCCAGGAGTCCTTTGGAAGTTCCCTAAAAGCTTGGTAATGGGGACAACCAAGAGAGAGAAACAGCGTGGACATAAAAACATAAATATCAGCTGGAAAACTTACTAAGACCCTCGATGGTCTTTTAAAAAGTACAAAGTGTGTCAACTGTATAAAAAGCTCAAGCTTGGCAGCTTTAAAGTTCTACGTCGACGCTGGAAGTTTCCCCCCCCCCCACACACGTACGTACGTACGTGCCGCTTCCAGGTTGTGGAAGCAAATACTATCCATAATTTTAAAACCAGGTATGATAGGGAAATGGGATAGGAGTCATTGCTGTAAGCAACCGATGCTCGAAAGGCGGGATCCAAGAGTCAATGCTCGATCCTGCAGACACAACTAGGTGAGTACAACTAGGTGAGTACACACACACACACACACACACACACACACTTACTTTACTTACTTACTTTTGGTGCTGGAGGTTGTAAGTCGAAGTGTGGTGTAAAGGAGGCAAGAATGACTTTAAAGACTGGGAAAGTCGATGAAGACTTTCCTGTAGAGTGTTCAGGCTAGAATGCCAATGAAGTCAGTGGGACTAAAAGGAATTTACCGAGGCTGTGGAGTCCCTATAAGCGTTCTTTGAGCGTAGTTAGCCAGAGTTAAGAGTAGCGCTCACCGTCAGGGTTTTTGGGGGTGTGAAGGTAGCAATAATTAACAGAGACGTGTGTGTGTGTGTGTGTGTGTGTGTGTGTGTGTGTGTGTGTGTGTGTGTGTGTGTGTGTGTGTGTGTGTGTGTGTGTGTGTGTGTGATTGGTTGGGTGGGGCGGGGGAAGTTGGTACATGTGTGGTAATGGGAGGGGAAAGTTGTGTGTGTGTGGGGGGGGGGGGTGATGGATGGTTGTGGGAGTGATTGATAGGAGACGTTGGTGATTGTGGGGGAGGGGTGATGGAACGAAGAATCGTTGTGTAGAGTGTGTGGGGGGGGGATGGAAATGTCGTGAATCAGCGGGTGTGTAGCACCAGTATGTCGTGTGTGTGTGTGTGTGTGTGTGTGTGTGTGTGTGTGTGTGTGTGTGTGTGTGTGTGTGTGTGTGTGTGTGTGTGTGTGTGTGTCGATATAGGGTGTTGGGGTATAACACCACGATGGGAGGTTCGGGGGTATACTCAACGGCTTGGTGTAGTTATAACGGGTCGGGGGTATAACTGGACAAGATCTGACACCGGCAAATTTCAACTATAAAAAGTTGAACTTTATCGACCTAATCTAGTTTCCCAAACTATATACTTTATGCAGAATCTCTTAATTCATGTGATACTATGATCGATTATCAACAATATGTTGACGTCTCTCGTCGTATGACACCCTATGGTCAACCACCTGGTTGATACCTGGTTGATGGGGTTCTAAGAGTTCTTCTACTCCCCAAGCCCGGCCCGAGGCCAGGCTTGACTTGTGAGAGTTTGGTCCACCTGACTTGAGTCTCACCCCTCACTCAAGCGTGTGTGAGAGTGCCACACTCACTCAGTGCCACACTCACTCAGTGCCACACCATAACTACACAGTGTGTCCGTCCGGCCACACCTTTATTCTCATTAACGATCGCCTGAAGACAGTTAAGGGAGAAGCAGCATTTCAACACAGACCCGATGAGATTGACCTGAATTTTTTCCGACCCTCCGTCTGACCCCAGCGAGGCTGACTCACCTCGTACTTAGACTGACACGAGACGGCTGTAATCTGATCTTGCAATGGTGAAATGAATTTAGTTATTAATTCTGACTTAGCATGCTGTAATGGAATTGGCATCCTGCTGTAAAGGTAATTGGTAGCCTGCTATAAAGTTAATTGGCAGCCTGCTGTAATTGGCAGCCTGCTGTAAAGTAATTGGCAGCCTGCTGTAAAGGAATTGGCAGCCTGCTGTAATTGGCAGCCTGCTGTAAAGGTAATTGGCAGCCTGCTGTAAAGGTAATTGGCAGCCTGCTGTAAAGGTAATTGGCAGCCTGCTGTAAAGGTAATTGGCAGCCTGCTGTAAAGTAATTGGCAGCCTGCTGTAAAGGAATTGGCAGCCTGCTGTAAAGGAATTGGCAGCCTGCTGTAATTGGCAGCCTGCTGTAAAGGAATTGGCAGCCTGCTGTAATTGGCAGCCTGCTGTAAAGGAATTGGCAGCCTGCTGTAATTGGCAGCCTGCTGTAGAGGAATCAGAAATAGCACGACCCAAGTTTAATCTGGTTGAATTTAGATTCGTTTAACAGGATCTAAGTTCATCGTCCTTAAGTAAACGGGATCCGATGGAGCTTAACTGGGTTTAAGATGAATTTATCCCAGATCACATTCACCGCCTCTTCATATGATGAATGGATTCGAACCTAATTTATTTGTGATCTAATCTTATATAACGGGAGTTTGGATCTCATTATCTCCCGTTGATAGATTCATACGTAAACGGTAGTAATACACAACAGAAGCCCGAGTATACTAAGTATAGTGGAGGTGTGTATACTTTTAATAGGGTTGGTATATGAAGGAGTCGTTATACGATGTAAGACTAGTTAATACCTTACCCAGGGTGTGGCGTCCTGCAGGCAGCCTTGAACACCCAGGGTGTGGCGTCCTGCAGGCAGCCTTGAACACCCAGGGTGTGGCGTCCTGCAGGCAGCCTTGAACACCCAGGGTGTGTAGTCCTGCAGGCAGCCTTGAACACCCAGGGTGTGTAGTCCTGCAGGCAGCCTTGAACACCCAGGGTGTGGCGTCCTGCAGGCAGCCTTGAACACCCAGGGTGTGTAGTCCTGCAGGCAGCCTTGAACACCCAGGGTGTGGCGTCCTGCAGGCAGCCTTGAACACCCAGGGTGTAGCGTCTTGCAGGCAGCCTTGAACACCCAGGGTGTAGCGTCTTGCAGGCAGCCTTGAACACCCAGGGTGTAGCGTCTTGCAGGCAGCCTTGAACACCCAGGGTGTAGCGTCTTGCAGGCAGCCTTGAACACCCAGGGTGTAGCGTCTTGCAGGCAGCCTTGAACACCCAGGGTGTAGCGTCTTGCAGGCAGCCTTGAACACCCATGCAGGGTGTAGCGTCTTGCAGGCAGCCTTAAACACCCAGGGTGTAGCGTCTTGCAGGCAGCCTTAAACACCCAGGGTGTAGCGTTCTGCAGGCAGCCTTGAACACCCAGTGTGTGGCGTCCTGCAGGCAGACTTCAACACCGTGGGTGTGGTGTCCTGCAAGCAGTCTTCAATACCCAGGGTGTGGCGCCCTGCAAGCAGCCTTCAATACCCAGGGTGTGGCGTCCTGCACCCAGGGTGTGGCGTCCTGCAGGCAGCCTTCAACCCCCTGGGTGTGGCGTCCTGCAGGCAGCCTTCAACACCTAGGGTGTGGCGTCTTGCAGGCAGCCTTCAACACCCTGGGTGTGGCGCCCTGTAAGCAGCCTTCAACACCCTGGGTGTGGCGTCTTGCAGGCAGCCTTCAACACCCTGGGTGTGCCGCCCTGCAAGCAGCCTTCAACACTTAGGGTGTGGCGTCCTGCAGGCAGTCTTCAACACCCAGGGTGTGGTGTCTTGCAGGCAGCCTTCAACACCCAGGGTGTGGCGCCTGCTGTTAAGCCGGTCCTATAGCGTGTGTTTATGACACACTGATAGCAGCGTAAAGGTGAAAGTTGCAAAGTTACTTAATGCTGTAGTACTGGACCCTATGTAGGAGGCTGGGAAGGGTGGGGGGGGGGGGGGTGATGGAGATAAGAGGGAGTGAGGTTGGGGTTGGGGTGGGGTGAGGGGGAGTGGGGGTGAGACAAGGGGGGAGGTAGGGGTGGATGGCATGGGGCTGGTCACAACTCTACGGTATTGCACTCCGTCCTCCGCTGCTGTGTCGCTCCCTCAAAGAGAATCGGTTTCTGATCCAACTTCAGTGGCAATAAATCGCCGTGTGTCAGGATGTGATGAATTGGTGGCGATTGTTTCCCTGTAACTTGCGGCCTATGGCAGCCCCTGGGAGCCCCTGGAAGCCCCTGGAGTGGTCCGTGTAGCCACGGCAGCCCCTGGAGTGGACCAGGGGGCAGCGCTTGAGCCTTTTTTGCGCTACCGCTCACAGGCTGAGTATGGGGGGTGGGGTGCACAATAAACTAGCCGCCTCTAGGGGGGGGGGCAGCAACAGTCAATCAACCTCTCACAAAGTCTGGTCAGGTGGTGCAGTTGTCACGTCACGAGACCTCACTTCAGTGCTGATATTGAAGCTCTGATTGCAACCACGTTGTAAGGTTTCTTCGCCCGTCAGACCTGGCGGGTGAAAGGCTTGTGACAGATTGATCCTGATTTCCAGCAGATGAATATTCTAAATGTTAATGATTGTGTGTAAACTCGTATGTTCTCATTTTTTTTTGGGGGGGGGGGCTGCACCTTTTCATTCGCTAGGCCTTGTGATTGTTGTTTATGGCAGGTGTTTTGTGGGTCTTGTGGCACCCACTCGGGGGGGGGGGGCTGTGGCACCCACTCGGGGGGGGGCTGTGGCACCCACTCGGGGGGGGGGGCTGTGGCACCCACTCGGGGGGGGCTGTGGCACCCACTCGGGGGGGGGCTGTGGTACCCACTCGGGGGGGGGCTGTGGCACCCACTCGGGGGGGGGCTGTGGCACCCACTCGGGGGTGGAGGGGGGGGGGGCTGTGGCACCCACTCGGAGGTGGAGGGGGGGGGGCTGTGGCACCCACTCGGGGGGGGGGGGGGCTGTGGCACCCACTCGGGGGGGGGGGCTGTGGCACCCACTCGGGGGTGGAGGGGGGGGCTGTGGCACCCACTCGGAGGTGGAGGGGGGGGCTGTGGCACCCACTCGGGGGGGGGCTGTGGCACCCACTCGGGGGGGGGCTGTGGCACCCACTCGGGGGTGGAGGGGGGGGGGCTGTGGCACCCACTCGGAGGTGGAGGGGGGGGCTGTGGCACCCACTCGGAGGTGGAGGGGGGGGGCTGTGGCACCCACTCGGGGGGGGGCTGTGGCACCCACTCGGGGGTGGAGGGGGGGGGCTGTGGCACCCACTCGAGGGGTGGGTGGGGGCTGTGGCACCCACTCGAGGGGGGAGGGGGCTGTAGCACCCACTCGGGGGGGGGGGGGGAGGGCTGTGGCACTCACTCGCCTTGAGTAAAAGTCGTCTGGATCTAGTATGCAAAAATCCATCAGCTGCTTTTCTCCAGAGAGACCTTTAACAGTGATAAGTGTGAAGGAGAAGTAATGTCATCTGCGTTCTGGGGGATTTGGGGCCGTCGTGTCTTATTCTACAGCCACTGAGGAAGTGTGTAAGTAGACGAGGGAGGGAGAGAGAGAGAGAGAGAGAGAGAGAGAGAGAGAGAGAGAGAGAGAGAGAGAGAGAGAGAGAGAGATAGATAGATAGATAGATCTGCGGGTAGGCTCAAGTATGGTAGAGTGAAAGGTAGGGAGAAAGCATCAAGCCATTACGACTATATAGCACTTGAAAGGGGTCTGGATAAGGATTTGGGATGAGACGGGATTGGAAGCAATGGTGCCCAACTATTTGGACCGTCGGGGGATTGAACGCCGACCTGCATGACGCGAGACTGTCGCTCTACCGTCCAGCTCAAGTGGTATTGAGGAGGCAGATTGGAAGAGTCACTGGAACAGTGGAAGCTCAATCAGATTGATTCTTGTTTATCTTAGACGACTGTCCTCTCAGCCTCTTAACAGCTTGTTGTGGGTTACTGCTTTATACGGCCTTTATGGTCGGTGATCTAAAGCTTGCCCCTGTAGGCCTAAGCACGCTTGCATGTGCAATAATTTAAACATATGTCTATTTGCTTTACATCATATGGATGTATGGCAATTGTTGGCCCGGCTGTGGCCAGGACACGCCCCCCAGTACCTGGCCCGGCAGTGGCCAGGACACGCCCCCCAGTACCTGGCCCGGGAGTGGCCAGGACACGTCCCCCAGTACCTGGCCCGGGAGTGGCCAGGACACGCCCCCCAGTACCTGGCCCAGTAGACCCTGAACCATTGTCGTCGTGACAGTGAAAGTATCGCCGTTACCTATAAAGTTATTTGGCCATACAACTTTTGAAACTTTCTGGGGCCGCCTCGTTTCCGATAGATGTTATCGCGGGGAACGTTCTCGAGGGAACGGCCTCGACTCGAGGTGGTTCCTGGGCCTCTTCAGCGTCCTGCAGGCAGCCTTGAACACCCAGGGTGTGGCGCCCTCCAGGCAGCCTTCAACACCCAGGGTGTGGCGCCCTCCAGGCAGCCTTCAACACCCAGGGTGTGGCGCCCTCCAGGCAGCCTTCAACACCCAGGGTGTGGCGCCCCTTGATAACTCTGAACCAACGTTGCACTAACATCAATAACACTTGGATATTGTCCCATAGGAAGAGAGACAGGCGAACACACACAGTACCCAGAATGACTCCCACTCACTCAAAAGATTTTTGCGAGCGTAGTGAACAATTGGAATGCGCTACAAAGTGAAGCGGTGGAATCAGACTCCATATACATTCTGACAGGGCACAATATGTTGTTATTGTTGTTAAAGATTCGTTACTTGGAACAAAGTTCCAAGTAACACGGGCTATGGTGAGCCCGTAGAAGGGCACAATAGGCTCTGGAACCTATACACACACCAGTCGATTAACGAGCCGAGAGGCGGGACCCCAAAGCCGTATCAAACCACATCAAATGTATGGAAAGCGGGTGGTATTAGTTTCAGGGATCAATGTCCCCGTGGCCCTGTCTCTGACCAAGCCTTCATCTGGCTATGTGATCATCGTGCAAGACAATTTGTCATACAGGAACAGGTAAGCAGTATCCTGGACTGGCTGTATTATGGGGATATTCTCAAGAACACGAGAGTGGATAAAGTAATTGCAAACGACGTCTTGATAACGGTCCAGAACGGACCGAAACGTCGTCGTTTCATCACCATCTGATGCGTCGTTTATCGTAAAGTAATTCCGAAATTCCAGGTGCCTAATTCTGACAGGTGTGAAGGGTCTACTGGCTGGATATTCCCTATGATATTGTCCCTGCTGCCTCGCCTATCTTGAGATGATTTCGGGGCTTTAGTGTCCCCGCGGCCCGGTCCTCGACCAAGCCTCCACCCCCCAGGAAGCAGCCCATGACAGCTGACTAACTCCCAGGTACCTATTTACTGCTAGGTAACAGGGGGCATCAGGGCATCAGAAACTCTGCCCATTGTTTCTCGCCGGCGCCCGGGATCGAAGCCGGGACCACAGGATCACGCGTCCAGTGTTCTGTCCGCTCAGCCACCGGCTCCCTTCGCCTGTGCAAAGAACTTCAGGGTGCCACGAGTTTGAGTGATATCTTCAGGGCACAAAAGCTGAGAGGATATCTGGAGGGGGTTTTCTACTCACACGTTTGTGCTCTGGAGACTCAAGAATAGTGCTTTTGTTGCAAGTTGATGACGGCAAGATGAAGTGCAATGCAAACTATAGAGGAAAAAAAAAATTTTTTAGTATATTGAAAATAAGACAGAGAAAAAATTAAATCATTTAGCGGAAGAGAGAAGGAACGAGTGGGTTTTTTTAGTGTCATTAATATTTCGTCCAAATTGTTCACCACCAAATTAAAAATTTAAATAATTATCCCCCCCCCCCCGCCGAGGGGGGGGTCGGACCTCCCCCCCCCCCCCCCCTAGATGTGTCATAATAGCTCTCACGCGAGCCCGCATCTATTAAACATTTATTTAGTTTGAATTTGGCTGATAACGTCAAGTTAATTATAATATTTTACAGGACATTCATCATCATTCCTGAATTGATCAACTGGCTCACCTGGTCTCCGGACGCAGGTGAACGTTTGCCTTTTTGCATTACCGAAGCATTTATGTCAGGTTATGGGAAGTGGTAGTTAAGACAAGTGTGAGGCGCGGCGCGTCTCTAATATTCAGCGGGGACTCCTTCATCTTGGTCGCCGCGGGGTGAAAGTCGCTGCTGGAAAAAAATGGATTTCAAAGGTCTTTATTTACAATGAATTGAGTACTTTATATGCACGAGACTGGTGTTATGTCTGTTGGGGACGGCTCTGGTTATTCCCTCGCTAATGTGGGCTCGCGCACGTACACACGCACACACAAATGTTGAAGATATTTTGAGAAAATTGAGTTTTTCTCATATTGAGAGAAGTGGACCTGAACACACTAGAGGAAAAGAGAGGGATAGGGGGGGGGGGGGAGACACGATAACAACTTACAAGATTCTAAGGAAAATTCGTAAGGTAGACCTGACACCATAACACAGGGGCCTGACAGCTGAGTGGACAGCGCTTCGGATTCGTAGTCCTGAGGTTCCGGGTTCGATCGCAGGTAGAGGCGGAAAAAAAATTGGGCAGAGTTTCTTTGACCCTGATGTTTCTGTTCACATACAGTAAATAGGTACCTGGGAGTCAGACTGCTGCTTCCTGGGGGATGTGTAACAAAAAGGAGGCCTGGTCGAGGACCGGGCCGCGGGGACGCTAATCCCCGAAATCATCTGAAGATAACCTGAAGATAGACGAAGCAGCATTGTTCAAAGCTAGGAACGAGGGGTCATAGATGGAACCTGGAGACACAAATGAGTGACAGGGACGTCAGAAGGAACATGTTCAGTGCCAGAGCTGTCAATAAGTGGAACAGGTTAGACGTAGAAGTCGTTGAAGCAAAATCAGTTGAAAGTTTAAGTGTAAATATGATAAAAGCGTGAAAAACGAGGCATTGCATTAATCTAAGCTCGTAAGGCGGGGCTAGGAACCTGACTCGACCCTGAAAGAGGATGTGTCACCGGGCACCGATACCAACCGGGCTGTGGTGGGTATGTGGGCCTGCTGCAGGCCGCTCCAAGCAGCAGCCTGGTGGACGAAACTCTCACAAGTCGAGCCTGGCCTCGAGCCGGGCTTTGGGGAGTAGAAGAACTCCCAGAACCCCATCAACCAGGTAGCAACCAGGATATGTAGGTGAGTATATAGCGAGCGAGGGCATGAATACCGGACCCGCCACAAAAGGCAGAGGGTGGGTACCGGGTACCCCTGAATCCACCTCCCCCTCCGCCACCAAATGCCACACCGGCCGGTACAGTGATTAGCGCCCTACTGCACGTCGCTCTCCTGAGACACATGTCCCCGGGACCCGCCGGGTGTCTGGTGGCCAGTTGTCATTTTCCCTCGAGTGTTCTAGATGTTCATAACTTACACTACAGTCCCGTCGGTCACAATAATAATAATAGTGCTCTCTAGATTGTCCTCGTGCTTCCGAGGGAGATGTTGATGTGATGGTTACCTGGGACTGTCGTCATATGGAGGCCAGCGTTGTTGACCAGACCACATACTAGAAAGTGAAGGGACGACGACGACGACGACGACGTTTCAGTCCGTCTGAGACCATTCTCAAGTCGATTGACATTTTTCAGCCACGTTATTGTAACTCCTCGCCTGCATATTGAGGCCGGCATTGTTATGGTGTGTGGGGGGGGGAGGGGGGGCCAAGTATGAGGGGTGGAGAGGGGGGGGAGAGGCGTGGGGGGAAGGGACGAGAGGGGGGAAGACTTGTGTCTTCAACTCGACCTTGTTGTGCGGGTTCCCTCTGCTGGTGTGGCAACAGTGTGGCTGAATATCCTCACCTCTCGCATACTTCATCGGCCAGAAGTATGTCTCTGGAACTCGTTGCCACGGCCGGCACGAGTGCCATGTTGCCACGGACGAACCTCTTGTCGTTGTGGAAACTTACATACACAAGCACATGCGGATGCGACCAAAATCACGGAATTCAGAGATAGTTTCAACTCTTTTTTTTTTGACTATGTCGTAGCTCAGTCGATTAAAACAGCGTTTGGGATGCTCTCGGACGCAGGTTCGAATCCTCGTCACGGCCCTTGTGGATTTGTTCATTCATTGATAACTCTTATCAATGGTGTTTAAAAGAAATGTGCGAGGACTTCAATCATAATGACGTACTGCCAGGAATCTTAGCCGTGTCCACAATTTATATACTGTTGGTAATTCTGATTGTGAGTATTTTTTTATTTTGAAATTCTAATTGGTAGTTGGTAAATAGAACACTGATAAACTACCTCGCTGGTCGAGGTGGGGAAATGACCGGCAGGTGACCTTCATGAATGAGTTTACAATGATCCCACCCAGTACAACAATGACCTAACGAGCACTCGACGTGACGACGTTGTTAGGAAGGTGCTGACGACGTTGTTAGATGCTGGTGACAAGGTTGTTAGGTCGTGGTGACGCGACATTACAACTTACAAATAACTGTGGTTAGGTTGTGTGTCGTGGAGTAATTGGAGTCAGTTGTTATACTCCATCAGCCAAGTCGCGGTATGGGCATCTGGTCGCCCGAGTATACCTGTATACCCGACGTATACCCACTACCTGGGCAAGCTGGAAGGGCGTGTGGCAACAGTGGAGAGGGAGACCTTGACAACGGTGTGCCCCGGCAAGCTGGGGCATCATGCCCCTCCCCCCCCCCTAACACCCAAACCACCCTCCCCCCCTAACACCTAAACCACCCTCCCCCCACCTACCGTACCCCAACACCTGCTCTGAATCGGCATCCTGGAGCCCCATATATGTACCCGCCCCTCCT
The DNA here is from genome assembly GCF_040958095.1 of Procambarus clarkii. Lineage (NCBI taxonomy): Eukaryota > Metazoa > Arthropoda > Malacostraca > Decapoda > Cambaridae > Procambarus > Procambarus clarkii. The sequence continues at coordinate 29,146,362 of NC_091172.1, forward strand.
CCCTCCTATAGTCATGCATGGTTGCCTTACCATAAGATGGTTTCGAGGATCAATATCCCCGTGGCCCGGTTTTCCGATCAGGGCTCCTGGTTGGGGTGGTCTGGTCAACCGAACTGTTTTAGACGCAGCTGCTCGTAGTCGGACCCAGGAATTACAGCCCGGGTGATCAGGTATACTTTGGACTTGAGAATGGTCCAGGACGGACCGAAACGTCGTCGTCCCTTCACCTTCTAGTGTGTGGTCTGGTCAACAGGTATACTTTGTATATTTATCAAATTACATTCTTCGAACATACCTCGCATGAGGCCCCAAGGTGCTGGTGAGCCTCTGATCTCCAGTATAACTCCTCCCACAGGGGGGGAAAAAATTTCAGGGTCAGATAGCTAGTGTTCCCAGCGAACTCCCCCCAAACCCCCTCAAAGGGACCCCCCTCCTCCCCAGACACACCTTCATAAAACCGCAGGAAACTCTGCATGCTGCTGGCCTGCAGTGGGTCTGCAGGCCACATGCAGTCCTGGCCGCCAGGTGTGGGTCTGCTCCACGTGTGTGTGTGCTGCAGGCCGCTTCTTTCAGTAGTCTGGCCTCCACAGTTCAGTACAATTTCATGTGATTTTTTTTACCAGTGTATCGGGCCAATGTTATATATATAAACATAGTTAACTTGACTGGTTGTTATTGGTAGTGCCAGGGGCAGGGGCTACCAGGCTCCACATGCTGGTAGCGAGGGTCATGGGTTGTGGTGATGGTGGTAGTGGTGGTGGTGGTTCCCTACCACCTGGACGTCCTGGTGGCATGGCTGGTGGAATCTGTCCGTCTTGTACCCGGAATGATATTATGGTCAGTGATTCTCATCAACATCGACCGCCATCGTTTGTGATGACAGACATTGACGGTGAATACCGGAGCCATCATTGCTGAAGCCTCGTATAACTATCCCCCTCCCTCACTGCCTCTCCCCCTCCCTGCCTCTCCCTCACTGCCTGCCTCTCCCCCTCTGCCTCTCCCTGCCTCTCCCCCTCTGCCTCTCCCTCTCTGCCCCAACCGGCAGGTGGGCGTAACCATCTCACCCCCTGAAGGAATAGCTCCGGGTGGAGTCCGGGGTTGTTGCAGCAGCCATTTCCCCCTGTAACATTTTTATTCATCGCCGGAACCCGCAATAGACAGCTTGCTGAGGACAGCTGGCTTGCAAGGGTTGAGCTTTAGCTCCGCGGAGCGAGTGACGAGTTCCGTGTTTCTTGCTGTGTCTTCTTTGGTGTAGTGGCTTCTTGAGCTTGTCTTGGGGGGCCCAAGCCACTGGCTGGCTAGTTGTGCACTAAATTGTGGTGGGATGAGGTGGTGAGTAGTGTGTGTGTGTATGTGTGTGTGTGTATATATATATATATATATATATATATATATATATATATATATATATATATATATATATATATATATATATATATATATATTCATATATGCATACATACAGACATACTAGCATGTAATTTTATTTTCAGGTTTGCATATTGTTTATGCATAAAATATCGTACATTGACGTTCCTGGTGAACTGGGCGAGTTTTATGACATAATTTATCTCTGATGCTTTTAAATTTTTTTGCGCGTGTGGTGGAATTTAATTATTATTTGTGTTAATTATTATTTTAATTAGCCTTGTCGTATAGTGATGACATTTAAGTATTTTTAGGCAACTGTGGGAGAGGGGGGGAGAGGGTGTGGGAGGGGGAAGGGGGGAGAGGGGGCGGTGTATGGGAGATTTTGCCAGAGTTTGAGGTAAAGGTTAGGCTTATGGAGAGCGTCTAGTAGGGAAGGTGAACAGCAGCATACAGCAGCATACAACAGCATAGAGCTGCATACAACAGCATACAACTGCATAATAGTTGCGTGTGGTACCTGTGGTAGCTACATACCCCCTATACCCACCATGTGATGGTTCCGGAAATCGATGTCCCCGCGGGTCCGGTCTCTTGACTAGACCTCCTGGTTGGTGGTCTGGTCAACCAGGCTGTTGGACGTTGCTGTGTTGAATGTTTATCCTTATCTACCATTATCCTTACACACGCACACACGCACAAATAAGTGTGTGTGTGTGTGTGTGTGTGTGAGAGAGAGCCCAATAGGCTAAGGCACAGGAGTCAACTGAAGGTTGAGAGGCCATAGGAAAGAGCTGAAGTTTAACCATTGAAAATCACGTCAAGGCTTTTACACACCACCTCAGCCCTCTCAATGCCGCCTCCTCTTCCTCTCCCGTTGTTGCTGTTTTAGATTCAGCTACTGGGAACAAAAGTGGCAAGTAGCACTGGCTATGGTGAGCCCAGAGTGGACTTACCTGGCACAGGAGCGGTGCTGTCACTGCGTTCCTCTCCCATCCTCTTAGTCTCTTATCCCTCTCCTCCTGTCCTTTTCTTCCTGTTCCTCTTCTCCTCCTCCCCCCCCTCTGAGCCAGGTAAACATGCGTCATGATGGTAGTTGTGATGAGCCGGGAATGCCCGGGTCTCTCAAGGCCAAGGTCATGGTTGTTAGACTGTCTTCCGCTTCTGCTGCCTTCCCCCCCCCCTCCCTTCTGCTGCCTCCCCCCTCCCTCCCTTCTGCTGCCTCCCCCCCCCCCTCCCTTCTGCTGCCTCTTCCCCCCCTCCTGCTGCCTCTTCCCCCCCCCCTCCTGCTGCCTCCCCCCCTCTACTAGTGCCTTCCCCCCTCTCCTGCTGCCTCCCCCCCTCTACTAGTGCCTTCCCCCCTCTCCTGCTGCCTCCCCCCCCGCCCCTCCTGCTGCCTCTCCCCCGCCCCTCCTGCTGCCTCTCCCCCGCCCCTCCTGCTGCCTCTCCCCCGCCCCTCCCCCGCCCCTCCTGCTGTTGTCTTCTCTGCTCACGTGCTTTGCCTACTGCTGCTGCCGTCTAGTGTTCCCGTCGTCTGCTGCAGCTGCTGCTGTGTTCGTCTGCTGATCTTGCTCCTCCCGTTGTGTACCGTGGGTGTCTAATGTTTTTTTTTTTTTGTCGTTGCCTGCCAGTGGTGTTGCAAGATCTTGCTTGTCGCCGCTTCCTAATTATGATAATTTTAATGTGACGCTGCGCTTTTCCACGGCTGTTTTTTCTTCTTTTGCGGTTTAGAGTTAAGGTAAAATGTTATTCACGATGATTTGAAGTGTTCCTGATGCCTCAGACTAATTCATCCTCCTGTTAAGTTAAGATGATCATCTTAATCTTCTTGTATACGAGAAGATCTTTGTAGCTGGATCGAACCTGTCGTCCTGGGTCACCCCCAGACGAGGGTTCGATTCCACCGCCCCGGATTACACCAGTTAAAAAATAACATGTATATTTACTAATTAAGATGCTCTTCCTATGTTTACGAAGTCAACGAATTAGGAATTTCGATGTTCAAGGACATTAACAAAAAGTTGTTTGCTGCTGCCTTTTCCAGGAAACATATTGTACGCTGGGATGAAAGGATTCAGTTGGCCGTTTGTGAGCTCAAAATCCGTCTCTCTGTCGTCTCGGCTGGACAGAACACAGCAGTAACAATGGACGGTATTTACCCACTGGTCTGGAGGGGGCTTAGCGTGGCTCCTTTGCCCTAGTCACACAACACGGAATACTAAACAGTAGCGAGGAGAGGCAAAGGCGTCTGGGAATAGGTGGAAGGTGAGAGAGGCTGAGAGTTAAGTGACTGGATTCCATTGTCGGTAGTTTCACGAGTCGTTCTTTCAAGTTGTTGTGGCGCCACGCTGCGTTGGTTACACGGAGAAGCTTGTGGGCGTTAGTAGCGGCCGGGGTGAAGGATGAGGCAACGGGACGTGGTTAATAATGTTTGCGAGAATTGCTCGTTGTTGACACGCGAGGAGTCCTGTGTGATCAAAGGTCCGAGTGGAGGTAATAGAGAAGCCCAAGAGCAGGGGGAGAACACTGTGTTGTTTTGCACTGCTTTATGGTGTGTTGTGTGTGTGTGTGTGTGTGTGTGTGTGTGTGTGTGTGTGTGGGTGGGTGTGTGTGTGTGTGTGGGTGTGGATACTCACCTAATTGTGCTTGTGGGGGCTGAGCTCTGGCTCTTTGGTCCCGCCTCTCAACCGTCAATCAACAGGTGTACAGGTTCCTATGCCTATTGGGCTTTATCATATCTACACTTGAAACTGTGTATGGAGTCAGCCTCCAGTCTGTGTGTGTGTGTGTGTGTGTGTGTGTGTGTGGGGAGGGGGTTGTTGACCTAGCAGGAGTGGGGGGGGGTGTGTGTGGGTGTACCTGGGAGTCATGTCACACCCATTAGGGTGGCACCCGCCGCTGCCACCATTGCTTCTGTCCTGCCCACTGATTATACCTTCTAGCTGTGGCTGGATCTAGCAGGCTGTTGATGCTTGGACCTTGTAGTTCTGGCAGACCATCGCTCGCTACTTCATGTCAGAAACATCTCTCCTTGTCAGAGATGTTTCTGTACTGACCAGAGACTGTATCCTGGTTACCATTGCACTGCTACTCTTGCTGCCTCTGTTGCTTCTCTAAGTCTCGTAGTTCCATTAGGAAGATTGTTGTTGCTGCTGTTCAAGGTAACTGTGGTGGTGGTGGTGCCAGTAGGTCTGCGCCAAGATTCACGAAAGCACTTACGCAAGTACTTACGAACGTGTACATCTTTCCTCGATCTTTGACGGCTTTGGTTACATTTATTAAACAGTTTACAAGCATGAAAACTTCCCAATCATCTGTTGTTATTGTTATAAACAGCCTCCTGGTGCTTCAGAGCTCATTAACTGTTTAATAATGGTAAACAAAGCCGCCAAATAATTGTGAAAAGATGTACAGGTTCGTAAGTGCTTTCGTGAATGTGGCCCCAGACTTACAACCAGAGAATGAAGTTATCAGAAGGTCTAGTTTATAATTCATGTCCTGGGGAGATACAGTAAGGTCACGCTTGTGTGTGTGTGTGTCGCTCGTGACGTGATACAGTAGTCCAGCGGCGTGGTGCTGTGACTTTTAGTCACATTAAAAAAAATTCTGCTTTCGCCCTTACAGTGTGTAAGTCGGAGGCGGAAACAAAAGAAAAAAACATCAGATAATTAAAGACAATTTACTGTAATATTAATAAACAAAAATGGCCCCTGAGATCATTTGACCATCGTACAATTCAAAGATGAAATAATGGAATATGAATAAACTGTGCTCAGCTAATAATGCTCGCGGGGGGTTGCGCTTTGGCTCTTTGGTCAGGTGCAATGCATACAATGAATATGAATATGTTGACCAGACCACACACTAGAAGGTGAAGGGACGACGACGTTTCGGTCCGATTGTGTGACAATCGGCTTGTGAATGGTCCAGGACGGACCGAAACGTCGTCGTCCCTTCACCTTCTAGTGTGTGGTCTGGTCAACATACTTCAGCCACGTTATTGTGACTCATCGCCCGAATATGAATATACTGGTATACTGAAGACATCCCCGATACCACTGCACCATCCGACACACGACGTAGGCTGATAGCAGATGACGATTGAGAGAAGCTGATGATGATCCCACGAGCAACAGGGAGAGACTGGTTCTCACGGGTTGTAGAGCTATGTTGACCAGACCCCACACACTAGAAGGTGAAGGGACGACGACGTTTCGGTCCGTCCTGGACCATTCTCAAGTCGATTGTTGCAACTTACAGAGGTATATTCATAGTGTGGCGGTAATAGCGTCACTTCTGGTGTCAACGGGAGTTGACAAGTGGCTGGCGACAATACTGGGTAGACGCTGTACAACTGCTAGTTAAAGGCGGCAAACTGCTGGTTTACGGAGGCTAACTGCTAGTTAGGCGGAGGCTAACTGCTAGTTAGACGGAGGCTAACTGCTAGTTAGGCACCTCTGCCTGCCGGCGAGCTGTACCACTTATACGCAAGGGATTTACAAGGACATACTCAAGACACAGGTATTCTCCAGAAAGAAATATTCTGGACTAGAGGTGAAAAACGAAGAAGATCATTTAAGGAACGAGTGAATTCTACTAATCAATACCTTCAATTAGTGAAGCAGATTCAAATTACCTCCAATTATATTCCCAGGATAAAATAATTAAATCGATGCTTAATGCGCTTCATCTGGAAACTGTTGAGAGGGGTTCGATCCAAATCTGAACCTTTATGGCATGTCTCTGGATCACGAGGGATTGTACAATGTGATGAATGGTCCAGTTGAATTGTAGGATCCAATGACTATTCAACACCCTCTCCTATAGATAGATAAACATTACTACCAGACCTTTAACTGTATTTAAATGGGAATTTGTAAAATACCCCTAAAGGTTATCTGATTAACTACACTGCATTGGCAACTTTGGATTGCTGGCGCAAATAGCTTGATTGATCAGACTTTTAATTTAGATGCCTGGTCAAACATGCTGATATCCAGGTTCACCATGATATATAGTGTAGGTGGGGCGTGATGCAATGGCAAGGGGGGGGGGGTCAATATTCCCTCCACACTCCCCACCACACATAACATAGGGGTCAATACTCCCTCCACCCCCCCCCACCACACAACATAGGGGTCAATACTCCCTCCACACCCCCACCACACATAACATAGGGGTCAATACTCCCTCCACACCCCCACCACACATGACATAGGGGGTCAATACTCCCTCCACACTCCCACCACACATGACATAGGGGTCAATACTCCCTCCACACCCCCACCACACATAACATAGGGGTCAATACTCCCTCCACACCCCCACCACACATGACGAGTTAACAACTATGTTACATATACATATGCAACATTTGAAAGGTGGGGACCAGAGAGCCGAAGCTCAACCCCCCCCCCCCCCCCCCCCCCCCCCCCCCCCCCCCCCCCCCCCCGCTAGCACAACTAAGTATAACTAGGTGAGTACACATGCCGCAGGGGTCAACATAATGTGATGAGTAGTGTAGCAGACGCCACCATGTGCAACATTTCGAATCATCATCATGCAATTGGCTTGTTTGCATTGACGCTGATTATCGGTTATCGACATAACAAACATCGACTTGTTTAGTGGGAGGGAGAGGGAGGGAGGGAGGGAGAAAAAGTGGGAAGGAGTTCGACACTAAGAGTCGCAGAAATGTTTGAGACCAGTTGGAGAAGGTTAGGTTAGGTGTTTAGGATCTGTTGACGATCATTGGTGTTTCAAGTGTGTTGGTTGAAGCATGTACAGCGTTGTGGTTCGAACAGAGGTCGTCAGTGAAACCACTGTTAGAGCAGTGTTCGGACGGCATTAGTTGTGAGTCGTGTGTAAACCGTTTTTTTTAATGCATAAACAGGGAGGTTTGACGACTGGTTTAACGAGCATTTGGCCTTGGCTAATGAGGTGTTAACCCTGTCGTAGCTCAGTCGATTAAGGCAGTGTCTGGGATGCTCCCAGACGCAGGTTCGAATCCTCGTCACGGCCCTTGTGATTTTGTTCAGGACGGGCTGGGGGTGTGTCGAGCCTGATTTGAATTAGGCTTCACCTCTTCCACTCCCCATCATCCCCCGCGATAGCAACCATATATTAAGGACTGACGATGTCAATGCGACCTTACGGGCTCACCATAGCCCGTGCTACATGGACACTTCGTTCTGAGTAGCTAAATCTAAAACGACGTCAATCAGCACACAGTATACAGTCACTCCAAAAAAAAATTCTACCTCTTACGGGCTATTCATGCCCGTGCCACCTCTTGGGTGACTTAATCTTAATCTTAGTCAGTCCCCTCCCCAGTCCTGTAGGTTGGAGCTGCATGCTCTGGGCTCTTGTAAGGTAAGTGCAATGATCTTGAGTAGAATGTTCTGAATATCTCAATGTTCAAGTTCCTGAAGGTTTTAGATGTTTGCCAACATTACGTATGATGTTCATGTAGCTCCCTTGATTGTGTGTACTCGCCTAGTTGTGCTTGCGGGGGTTGAGCTTTAGCTCTTTGGTCCCGCCTCTCAACCGTCAATCAACTGGTGTACAGGTTCCTGAGCCTACTGGGCTCTATCATATCTACACTTGAAACTGTGTATGGAATCTGCCTCCATACTCCATACGTGTGTGTGTGTGTGTGTGTGTGTGTGTGTGTGTGTGTGTACTCACCTAATAACCTGTGTGTGTGTGTGTGTGTGTGTGTGTGTGTGTGTGTGTAGACGGTGGTCTCGTAGTTAGGTTCACATTTGTGGACACTCAAATTTCGTGAAAAAAAACAGTGATGGGAATATCCCACTTTCGAAATTCATCGTGCAGAGCCTAAATAATTTTGGACGAAGACCCTCACAAGGACAGACCCTCATGCAGTGCCAATCTAGGGCTGCTGTACAGCCCCCCCCCCAACCCCGACCCTGGGGGGCACTGAGCCTACGGGTCACACCTACAGCCTCTTGTAAGGCTGCACAAGTATTGACCATTGTGCTGCCCCCGTGATGGAACCTCGACCTTCACAGCAACACTGCCTTTCATCAGAAGCCAGTTATATATAGGTCACAGATTCCTGGGAAATTTGTATCTCACTCGTGTCCTCTTGCAGCAAGATGCTTCCACCGAGATGGAAGAGTCTTCCTGTGGAGAAACACACGTTAACGGCCCTTACTAGCAAAGACCACTCAACAAACAGCAGTGGAACAGTCGTGGGTTACGTGGAACAGTGGAAACAGTGGAACAGCCACGTCCAGATTGGGAACACATCCTGCAGCTCCCAGATGAATGTCCCCACCATTGTATTCAAGGGCAAGAAACGTTGTTTATCGTGTGGTTCCACCCTTCCCGGGGCGCCGTGCGCCCAGGTCCTGGCGGGGACTTAACTACGGGCCATTGTTGTCCTATGAATACTAATTATTTACTTAGTATTATTAGTAATTAATTACTAAAGCCATGTGGGAAAGCGGACTATATATCAGTGACTTAGTCGCTGGGGAAAAAGGATAATTTATAACTCGTTTTGTCAGGGACAGGAAGCCTGAATAAAACACGAATCTTCTCAATATTTCTTATGTTTTTCTTCACTGTCGGTGGTAATAACAATTCTCCGAAATTCATTTTTTAATTGGCTGACGCCTGAACGCGTTTCGTAATTCGTATTACATTTTCAAAGACTTAATTTACACACAAATTCTTCGTACTTATACTCTATTGGATGAGGTGATATGGTACGAAAGTTTTGGGTGAGGTGACAAACACAAGACAGAACACGAAACAATGGGTATAAACTGGATAAGTGTAATTAGATTGGATACTATATTCTACCTACTTCAAGACCCCGAACCAATATGCAAGCAGCAAGAGGAAGTATGGGCCAATAGACCTTCTGCAGTTACTTCCATTCATATGTTCACTTATCCAATTTATACCCATTGTTTCGTGTTCTGTCTTGTGTTTGTCACCTCACCCAAAACTTTCGTACCATATCACCTCATCCAATAGAGAAATCGGCTAATGATGTCCCTTACATCAAAATTCAGGAGGTTGAAAAGTCTATTCCGTAGTTACTTCTGGGTTTATAGAGTAGTCCCTTCAAGAGTACCCATCCTACCCCATGTTCGAAGTGGGCTACTTTTCCACGTTTTCTCACGCCTATATATTGATCTCGTAAAGAACTGTTACACCGTGCAGATTTCGAACCAATCTCTCCAGTATTTCAAATTTGTAAACATGATGCATCTCTCTCGCCTGTGCTCTAAGGAGTACAGTTTAAGAGAGTTTACGGTCTCAATAATTTCGATTTTTGATTGAATGGATTCGGCCAGCGCTAATCTGTGTGTACATTCCCCAGGTCAGCAACTACACCAGCTTTGAATGGGGCTGTTAGTGTGCAACAGTATGTCACCCTTGATAGCACCAGTGTCTTGCAGTACCATCGTTAGTATGGCATCACTTGTTGACCAGACCACACACTAGAAGGTTGAAGGGACGACGATGTTTCGGTCCGTCCTGGACCATTCTCAAGTTGATTACTTTAGCCACGTTATTGTGACTCATCGCCTGCCCATGGCATCACTTGTTCGAAAGGTTCGTAAGTGTTATCCAAGCTGTCATTTACCGTGCAATTGTGACCTTATTGTGTTCGTTAAAAGCAACCATCCCACCGTACGTGATTACTTCCCAGGTCTGTTATGTTGCTTATTCGTTTCATAACATTGGCTATATTATATGTGTGGTCCTTGTTTTAATTTCTCCCTTGATCTAACGTGGGCAGTGTACAGTGATCTCAATGCCTTCTTGTTTAGGTTCTTGTTGCATCTGTAGAGTATTTCGCTGATGTTTTCAAGTTTACATGTGGCTCCGGAGCTGGGCCTGGTGTTTTAATCCACTCTCATCTTTGATTTTTCTCTATATATATTTTCCCTTCATTACGTGCTGTCGTTGTGGTCTTCTGTCGCCTGTTCCCCAATCCGTCACCTTGCACTTCCCGGTGTTAAAATCCAGTAGCCATCCCTCGGACTAAGGGGCGGCTGTGGTGCGTGTTGTAGGTTGTATCAAGTGTTATAGTGCAGCCAACCAGTACCTGGGATATTATGGTGCATTCTGTGAGACGCGCAAGTGTGTGTGTGTGTGTGTGTGTGTGTGTGTGTCGGGAGAGAGAGGGGGGGCGGTTGTGTTTTGTGCGTTCTCCAAAAAAACATGTAAAAGTCTTAAAGTCTTAAATAAACACACAGCGAGTGAGGCGAATGATGAATTATTTAGTTTAAAACAAGTGTAAAAGACTGGAAAGTTTGTGTGTGCGTCAGTTGAGTGAGTTGATGGTTGGTGGCGAGGCTGCACGCGCGTGTCCACTCACTCACTCTCCTGGTTTATTCATGGCGTCTTGTTGAGGGGGCCTCGTAGCCTGGTGGATAGCGCGCAGGATTCGTAATTCTGTGGCGCGGGTTCGATTCCCGCACGAGGCAGAAACAAATGGGCAAAAGTTTCTTTCACCCTGAATGCCCCTGTTACCTAGCAGTAAATAGGTACCTGGGAGTTAGTCAGCTGGCTTCCTGGGGGTGGAGGCCTGGTCGAGGACCGGGTCGCGGGGACACTAAAACCCCGAAATCATCTCAAGATCTCAAGATGGCCCAGGTTCTGTTTCTCTCTCAAGTTTAAATGCTCCAAGTTTTAATTATCGAGTAACCCGAGTTAGAGAAAATCAAATAATCTTTTACTCCGTCACTCGATTCCGCACCGCTTAGGCTGGATGGCAGAGCGACAGCCTCCTTGCTTGCAGGTCCGCGTTCAATCCCCCGACCGTCCAAGGAAGGTCGACAGTCCTATCCCAAAATCCTTTTATCCCTTCCAAGTGTTATATAGTCGTAATGGCTCAGGTCTTTCAATAAAAACTTGATTTGTGTCATTATCAAATAAAATGCGCTTGGAGATTGTTAAAAAAAATTGAGACAGCTTTGTAAATGGGAAGGTGAAGGTGCTATATATATATATATATATATATATATATATATATATATATATATATATATATATATATATATATATATATATATATATATATATATAAAATTGTGTTTTTCGTCGGCTCGCTTAAAGGGACTCGCTGCGGTCCAGTTGAAAATATTTAACGAGATAAATTAACAATTTTATTCTGCTCGTTCAGTTGAAACAGAAATGTTGAGTATTGTTGCAAATATAATCAGGACTGGCTTTAATTTATATTTGTATTTAGTTTTACTTGATGTAGAGAGGATAGTATTTTTCTTCTCCTGTGCATCATTGCTCAGCTTCTGAAGAGTAATGCGGAGCTCCACGGAGGTCTTCCGGTTAAAAAATTTAGTGTTCTCTCTTCTGATAACCCCTTCCCCCCCCCCCCCCTCCTCCATATCCGTATCATATAATAAAGGTGTAATGACCGGAGGAGACATCAGGTCATAACAGGTGACGTGATGTCACCATGACCTATAATCTAATATATATATATATATATATATATATATATATATATATATATATATATATATATATATATATATATATATATATATATTTAAGTCAAGAATCATGTAATCAGGGAGTGAAAGGTGGCCGTCTTGTTGAGTTTCTTGAGCGCTTCAAATATGAGCTGCTTGAATTTGTTCTAAAAAAAATAAATCGTAGAATATGAACTTTACGGAGGCGGCAACGGAACAAAAGTACATTATTGTTATTATTTCAAGAACATTTGTTAAGCAGAACAGCGGGAGGGAAGAGCATCATCATCATCCCCCCGCCGCCCTACACATGTTAAGAGATACCTGCATGTAGCCAGGTGTTATTCGAACTCAAATAAAACATGTGTATGGGGGCACGTAAGAATCTCAGCAGATTAAGAGACGGGTTTATGGGTCATCCGATAAGGTTAGCAGACTTCTAGATGTCACCACTGCTAGGCTTAGGCTCGGCTACAAGTATCTCTGGGAGTTTGTAACATGATGTACCCACAGAAATCACAATAGGGTGATATATCAGCGTGATATGTCGTGGCGCAGTCGATTAAGGTGCGTCTGGGATCATCCTGGACGTAAGTTCGAACCCTCATCACGGCTCTTGTGGATTTATTCATCTGATGATGTAGATATGCCTAAATGTAAACTCTGTCAGCAGAATTATTCACAAAGTATTCTCATACTTTGTGTCATTATATATTGGAATGTGAAAAAATCTCGGAATTCAGAGTTAACACCATCATTGGAGTCCAAGAAATGTGTAAATAATTCATTCATAATGATGTACTGCCAGGAATCTTAGCGAAGTATCCAAAATGTGCTTACTGTAGGTAATGCATGCACATGACTGTAAAGCTGCCGCCCAGTTGGGTGAGTGTGCAGCAAGACTAGTAACTGTGACTCACCATAGATGTAAAGTGCCTTGTATAGTGACTGTTGAGAGCCTCTTGTTGTATCACTTATGATATGAAAAGAGTATAGATGTGTATATGAATTTGTGTAAATGATTGTATATATATATATATAATATATATATATATATATATATATATATATATATATATATATATATATATATATATATATATATATATATATATATATATTTTATTAAATATGACCGAAAAAGTAAGATTAATAATTCTAACACGAATTTTCTCAATCTTTCGTACATTATGCTTCACTGTTGGAGGTAAATCAAAAATCACTTCTCCAAAATTCATTTTTATTTCTAGTCTGACGCGACACGGGCGCGTTTCGTAAAACTTATTACATTTTCAAAGACTTCACAAATACACAACTGATTAGAACTTGCGTTTCCCTGATTTTATATCTACATTTGAGTGAGGTGGGAAGGGTGATGTGGCATTACATTTGAGTAAGGTGGGAAGGATGATGTGGCATTAGAGGATATTAATAGGGTATTAAAAGTATCAACACAAGACAGAACACGAAACAATGGATATTGAATAGAAGTGTTTGTAGAAAGCCTATTGGTCCATATTTCTTGATGCTTCTATATTGGAGCGGAGTCTTGAGGTGGGTAGAATATAGTTGTGCAATAATTGGCTGTTGATTGCTGGTGTTGACTTCTTGATGTGTAGTGCCTCGCAAACGTCGAGCCGCCTGCTATCGCTGTATCTATCGATGATTTCTGTGTTGTTTACTAGGATTTCTCTGGCGATGGTTTGGTTATGGGAAGAGATTATATGTTCCTTAATGGAGCCCTGTTGTTTATGCATCGTTAAACGCCTAGAAAGAGATGTTGTTGTCTTGCCTATATACTGGTTTTTTTGGAGCTTACAGTCCCCAAGTGGGCATTTGAAGGCATAGACGACGTTAGTCTCTTTTAAAGCGTTCTGTTTCGTGTCTGGAGAGTTTCTCATGAGTAGGCTGGCCGTTTTTCTGGTTTTATAGTAAATCGTCAGTTGTATCCTCTGATTTTTGTCTGTAGGGATAACGTTTCTATTAACAATATCTTTCAGGACCCTTTCCTCTGTTTTATGAGCTGTGGAAAAGAAGTTCCTGTAAAATAGTCTAATAGGGGGTATAGGTGTTGTGTTAGTTGTCTCTTCGGAGGTTGCATGGCTTTTCACTTTCCTTCTTATGATGTCTTCGATGAAACCATTGGAGAAGCCGTTATTGACTAGAACCTGCCTTACCCTACAGAGTTCTTCGTCGACTTGCTTCCATTCTGAGCTGTGGCTGAGAGCACGGTCGACGTATGCGTTAACAACACTCCTCTTGTACCTGTCAGGGCAGTCGCTGTTGGCATTTAGGCACATTCCTATGTTTGTTTCCTTTGTGTAGACTGCAGTGTGGAAACCTCCGCCCTTTTCCATGACTGTTACATCTAGAAAAGGCAGCTTCCCATCCTTTTCCGTCTCGTAAGTGAAACGCAGCACGGAACTCTGCTCAAATGCCTCCTTCAGCTCCTGCAGATGTCTGACATCAGGTACCTGTGTAAAAATGTCGTCAACATACCTGCAGTATATGGCCGGTTTCAAGTTCATGTCGACTAAGACTTTTTGCTCGATGGTACCCATGTAGAAGTTTGCAAACAGGACACCTAGGGGAGAACCCATAGCGACCCCATCTACTTGCTTATACATGTGCCCATCCGGGCTCAAGAAGGGTGCCTCTTTAGTACAAGCTTGGAGTAGTTTCCTCAGAATACTTTCTGGCATGTCAAGAGGAGTACAGGCTGGATCACGATACACTCTGTCGGCTATCATTCCGATTGTCTCGTCCACAGGTACATTGGTAAACAGCGATTCTACGTCCAACGAGGCTCTTATCCCTGTGGCCCGTGCGCCCCGCAGTAAGTCCACAAATTCCTTTGGAGACTTCAGGCTGAAGGCGCAAGGAACATAAGGAGTCAGCAGGCCGTTGAGTCGCTTCGCCAATCTGTACGTGGGTGTGGGTATCTGGCTAATGATTGGCCGAAGTGGGTTTCCAGGCTTGTGCGTCTTGACATTTCCATACGCATATCCAGGTTTATATTCCCCAATGATCTTTGGCAGGTGGAGTCCGGATTTCTTGGCGTTCACAGTTTCGATCAGTTTGTTGACCTTTGCTTTTAATTCGGCTGTAGTGTCCTTCGTTACCCTTTGGAACTTAGTTTGGTCAGAGAGTATGATGTTCATTTTCGCCAGATATTCGTCTTTTTTAAGAATGACATATATTGGCGACTTGTCACCTCTCCTGACAACTATCTCCTTGTTCTCACGAAGGCTTTTAGCTGCCGCTCTAAGCTCGGGGGACAGTATGGTGCTTCTGTAGTTGCCTCGATTCTTTCCTCCTTCTGCAATAAGTTCTGCTTGTAAGGTATCTTTGGTAGTGACCTTCTTTTGTGTCTCGAGGTCGAATATGTCGTCCAACAGAATTTCCAACTCCACTTTCCGGGCCATTTCACTCGGTCTGGACATAACATGACAGTTTATGCCCAGATTTAGGAGAGTGACTTGGTCCTCAGTGAGGTTAATTCCTGCAAGGTTCAGGAAGCCATCTCTTGGTCGTGGAATTGCCATAGGTCCTCCATATAATGTTGTTAGTTTCTTGATAATCCTTGTTTCAGTGCTGAGGTGATGTTGGTCTGTGAGGATGTCGAGGTGTTGTTCAATGCGGGTACGGATACTATGGTCGATGTTGCTATTTCTCCACTCGTTTGTAGCATGAAGTAGTTGCGTTTTTTTGTCTTTGATTTCATTCTCTGCCTTGTATATCTGATCACGAATCAGATCCTGGCGATATTTTATCGTGAAGGCTTGATTCCTTGCTGCTGGGTCGTGCACTTTAACATTAGTATATTTTGGTAGCAGTCTTTCCTGTAGACATATTTTATTAAATATGACCGAAAAAGTAAGATTAATAATTCTAACACGAATTTTCTCAATCTTTCGTACATTATGCTTCACTGTTGGAGGTAAATCAAAAATCACTTCTCCAAAATTCATTTTTATTTCTAGTCTGACGCGACACGGGCGCGTTTCGTAAAACTTATTACATTTTCAAAGACTTCACAAATACACAACTGATTAGAACTTGCGTTTCCCTGATTTTATATCTACATTTGAGTGAGGTGGGAAGGGTGATGTGGCATTACATTTGAGTAAGGTGGGAAGGATGATGTGGCATTAGAGGATATTAATAGGGTATTAAAAGTATCAACACAAGACAGAACACGAAACAATGGATATTGAATAGAAGTGTTTGTAGAAAGCCTATTGGTCCATATTTCTTGATGCTTCTATATTGGAGCGGAGTCTTGAGGTGGGTAGAATATAGTTGTGCAATAATTGGCTGTTGATTGCTGGTGTTGACTTCTTGATGTGTAGTGCCTCGCAAACGTCGAGCCGCCTGCTATCGCTGTATCTATCGATGATTTCTGTGTTGTTTACTAGGATTTCTCTGGCTATGGTTTGGTTATGGGAAGAGATTATATGTTCCTTAATGGAGCCCTGTTGTTTATGCATCGTTAAACGCCTAGAAAGAGATGTTGTTGTCTTGCCTATATACTGGTTTTTTTGGAGCTTACAGTCCCCAAGTGGGCATTTGAAGGCATAGACGACGTTAGTCTCTTTTAAAGCGTTCTGTTTCGTGTCTGGAGAGTTTCTCATGAGTAGGCTGGCCGAGTGAAATGGCCCGGAAAGTGGAGTTGGAAATTCTGTTGGACGACATATTCGACCTCGAGACACAAAAGAAGGTCACTACCAAAGATACCTTACAAGCAGAACTTATTGCAGAAGGAGGAAAGAATCGAGGCAACTACAGAAGCACCATACTGTCCCCCGAGCTTAGAGCGGCAGCTAAAAGCCTTCGTGAGAACAAGGAGATAGTTGTCAGGAGAGGTGACAAGTCGCCAATATATGTCATTCTTAAAAAAGACGAATATCTGGCGAAAATGAACATCATACTCTCTGACCAAACTAAGTTCCAAAGGGTAACGAAGGACACTACAGCCGAATTAAAAGCAAAGGTCAACAAACTGATCGAAACTGTGAACGCCAAGAAATCCGGACTCCACCTGCCAAAGATCATTGGGGAATATAAACCTGGATATGCGTATGGAAATGTCAAGACGCACAAGCCTGGAAACCCACTTCGGCCAATCATTAGCCAGATACCCACACCCACGTACAGATTGGCGAAGCGACTCAACGGCCTGCTGACTCCTTATGTTCCTTGCGCCTTCAGCCTGAAGTCTCCAAAGGAATTTGTGGACTTACTGCGGGGCGCACGGGCCACAGGGATAAGAGCCTCGTTGGACGTAGAATCGCTGTTTACCAATGTACCTGTGGACGAGACAATCGGAATGATAGCCGACAGAGTGTATCGTGATCCAGCCTGTACTCCTCTTGACATGCCAGAAAGTATTCTGAGGAAACTACTCCAAGCTTGTACTAAAGAGGCACCGTTCTTGAGCCCGGATGGGCACATGTATAAGCAAGTAGATGGGGTCGCTATGGGTTCTCCCCTAGGTGTCCTGTTTGCAAACTTCTACATGGGTACCATCGAGCAAAAAGTCTTAGTCGACATGAACTTGAAACCGGCCATATACTGCAGGTATGTTGACGACATTTTTACACAGGTACCTGATGTCAGACATCTGCAGGAGCTGAAGGAGGCATTTGAGCAGAGTTCCGTGCTGCGTTTCACTTACGAGACGGAAAAGGATGGGAAGCTGCCTTTTCTAGATGTAACAGTCATGGAAAAGGGCGGAGGTTTCCACACTGCAGTCTACACAAAGGAAACAAACATAGGAATGTGCCTAAATGCCAACAGCGACTGCCCTGACAGGTACAAGAGGAGTGTTGTTAACGCATACGTCGACCGTGCTCTCAGCCACAGCTCAGAATGGAAGCAAGTCGACGAAGAACTCTGTAGGGTAAGGCAGGTTCTAGTCAATAACGGCTTCTCCAATGGTTTCATCGAAGACATCATAAGAAGGAAAGTGAAAAGCCATGCAACCTCCGAAGAGACAACTAACACAACACCTATACCCCCTATTAGACTATTTTACAGGAACTTCTTTTCCACAGCTCATAAAACAGAGGAAAGGGTCCTGAAAGATATTGTTAATAGAAACGTTATCCCTACAGACAAAAATCAGAGGATACAACTGACGATTTACTATAAAACCAGAAAAACGGCCAGCCTACTCATGAGAAACTCTCCAGACACGAAACAGAACGCTTTAAAAGAGACTAACGTCGTCTATGCCTTCAAATGCCCACTTGGGGACTGTAAGCTCCAAAAAAACCAGTATATAGGCAAGACAACAACATCTCTTTCTAGGCGTTTAACGATGCATAAACAACAGGGCTCCATTAAGGAACATATAATCTCTTCCCATAACCAAACCATCGCCAGAGAAATCCTAGTAAACAACACAGAAATCATCGATAGATACAGCGATAGCAGGCGGCTCGACGTTTGCGAGGCACTACACATCAAGAAGTCAACACCAGCAATCAACAGCCAATTATTGCACAACTATATTCTACCCACCTCAAGACTCCGCTCCAATATAGAAGCATCAAGAAATATGGACCAATAGGCTTTCTACAAACACTTCTATTCAATATCCATTGTTTCGTGTTCTGTCTTGTGTTGATACTTTTAATACCCTATTAATATCCTCTAATGCCACATCATCCTTCCCACCTTACTCAAATGTAATGCCACATCACCCTTCCCACCTCACTCAAATGTAGATATAAAATCAGGGAAACGCAAGTTCTAATCAGTTGTGTATTTGTGAAGTCTTTGAAAATGTAATAAGTTTTACGAAACGCGCCCGTGTCGCGTCAGACTAGAAATAAAAATGAATTTTGGAGAAGTGATTTTTGATTTACCTCCAACAGTGAAGCATAATGTACGAAAGATTGAGAAAATTCGTGTTAGAATTATTAATCTTACTTTTTCGGTCATATTTAATAAAATATGTCTACAGGAAAGACTGCTACCAAAATATACTAATATATATATATATATATATATATATATATATATATATATATATATATATATATATATATATGACATTAACAATTGTGTAACTAGCTTCAAAAGATAGTCACTTCCTTAGCTAAATGAACTAAAGTAAACGAAGTAATGTATGCACATGACTGTATGTGCATACATAATGTATGCACATGACTGTATGTGTATACAGAGGCACATAATGGGTTCAGTTCCTGAACCCATTATGTGCCTCTGTAACTCTTTCCACCACCACCACCACTCACGGGATGGGTATGGGGTGCATAAAAAAAGAAATTGACTAACAGACGTTGTCACAGCTCAAATAAGACTTGGCTTCTGGTGTGTCTGGCAGTTCTGCTTGCATAGTGATCAAGATGAAGTCAAGTACAAAGTGTGTGGACAAACACACCATTATATCTCAGACTAATAAAATTGAGCCATTTAGATATAAATCTAAACTCAATTTGTATGAAATGGCAAACTCTCTTATTACTAAGACTAAAATACCTGAAATCCTTGCACTGTATCCAAATTTCGCTTCCAATAAATGCGACATATGAGATTAAGAAACAAGTAGTGTATTGTGAAGATTAATATGCAGGTGATGGGTCACAATAACGTGGCTAAAGTATGTTGACCAGACCACACACTAGAAGGTGAAGGGACGACGACGTTTCGGTCCGTCCTGGACCATTCTCAAGTCGATTGTGAGAATGGTCCAGGACGGACCGAAACGTCGTCGTCCCTTCACATTCTAGTGTGTGAAGATTAATAATAACAGCAGCTCTTTTATGACCCTGCAATATTTCCATGTAATATTGTAAATACATAGCTATTGATATGGAACATTCTCTGTTATCCATTAATATGGATTTGTAAATACATATACGTACACTGTACATATCAATTGTCTTTTTTATATCACGAGTGACTGTTGTGGGCCCCACACAACAGTCTCTCTATATACAAGGCAGTTTACATCTGCTATAAGTCAGTCACACAGTCACTAATCCTGTTCCACACCCACCCAACTGGGCGGCAGCCTTACAGTCATGTGCATGCATTACCTACAGTAAGTAAATTTTGGACACTTGGCTAAGATTCCTGGCAGTACATTATTTAGAGTGAAGTCCTCGCACATTTCTTTAACACCATTGATGATGTCTTTGAAGTCATTAAACACATTCTTGACACACAAAAATCTCGTCTTGCCACTCCCCTGATGGAAGTGTAGTTTCAGTATACACCGTCAGTGTTAATGCTCGTAAGAAACACAATCCCCCAACACTATCGTCAGTGTTTCTGTGTTTTATATAGACTTCACTGAACACAGAGGAGCATCTTGTTGTCCAACACCTTGCGTGTTGGACATAACGCTCCTCTCGAAGGTCACAGTGGCGTTCACTCGGTAAAACTATGACCTCTCCTGAATTGTGCTGCCGTTGGAAATAAAGGCCAGTACCGGGGTTTTTACTAGAGTGCTGGGGTCGGCTGTCGGCACTCTGGGACTGACTGTTCTTGCGGTCACAACTGTAACAAGATCCTCCATCTCCTCGCTGCCCCTGTTAAATGCGTTGATTTTATGTTGACCAGAGCACACACTAGAAATTGAAGGGACAACGACGTTTCGGTTCGTCCTGGAAACATTCTCAAGTCGATTGAGAATGGTCTCAATCGACTTGAGAATGTTGATCTTAGTCTCTTATTGATTTTAGTTTCGACTTGTTAAATCTTTGTTATATTTAGACACGAAATTTTGAAGGAGGTAAAATTATAATGAGTTTTATTTTCCTTTTTGCAGGTGAGAGCACGTCGTAATGAGCTGGCGTGAGGCCAGAGGTAGGCAGCCAGCAAGGTAGGTGTGGCAAGGAAAGATAAGGCAGGCAGGTAGGCAAGGGTGAAGGTAGACAGATAGACAGACACATGTGAAGGTAGACAGGCTGGATGTGTTGACCAGACCACACACTAGAAGGTGAAGGGACGACGACGTTTCAGTCCGTCCTGGACCATTCTCAAGTCGATTGTGAGAATGGTCCAGGACGGACCGAAACGTCGTCGTCGTCCCTTCACTTTCTAGTGTGTGGTCTGGTCACCATACTTCAGCCACGTTATTGTGACTCCTCGTCTGTAGGCTGGATGTCTGTAGGGGCGGGCGTTTGGTTGTGGGCGACAGCAAGGTCGTAGGGTTGGCAGAGAAGGGTTGTGGTTAATTGTTAATTACTGTAGTTGTGTGTCGTGTTTGCTCTTGAATTTGTCGATGGAGGTGGCTTCCACGACTTCTTTCAGTGTACTCCACTTGGTGAGCCCTCGTGCAAGATAAGATTATTTCCTTATATTTCTTAGAATCTGGAAACGCAGTCTTGTCTCTCTAGCCTGTATACACTCTCGTTCTACGTTCTCTGAGTTCTAGACGATGTCCTTGCCACCTTGTCTAATCCTTTGTGTCCTTGTATGTAGTGGTCATGTCTCCTCCTGCTTCTCTTTTCTGTATGTGTAAGAATAAATTCCCTGAACTTAAATTCGAAGTGTGGTCATTTGATCATCGTAGTTTGAACTGAAACCACTCGGCTCATTGGAAAACTTTACACTTTTGAAGGTTAGTTTTGTTCTTCACTAGGGGCAGATTCCAGGCCGGTGCCGCTTATTCTAGTCCTGGCCTGACATAGACCGTATTGAGGTGTGCAGTTTGAGCAACGTCGGGGCCTGGCACCGGGGCCCAGCATTCAAGAAACATATTTTTCGCTACGTTCTCGCAATCTGTGCATCTGTTCTCGATCTTTGGCGGCTTTGTTCACGTAAATTAAACAATTGATGAGCTGCGAAGCACTACGAGGCTATTCATAACAAACGCCTGGGAAGTCTTGATGCTCGTGAATTGTTTAATTTATGTAAACAAAGCCGCCAAATATTGAAGAATGGTATAGACGGTCGTAGTACCTGTGTAAAGTGCTCGATGTATCCTGATCCTGGCCACATGTAGGGAGAGTCAGTATACGAAGCCTGGTCCTGGCCACATGTAGGGAGAGTCAGTATACGTAGCCTGGTCCTGGCCACATGTAGGGAGAGTCAGTATACGTAGCCTGGTCCTGGCCACATGTAGGGAGAGTCAGTATACGTAGCCTGGTCCTGGCCACATGTAGAGAGAGTCAGTATACGTAGCCTGGTCCTGGCCACATGTAGGGAGAGCAAGAACACATTTGGAAAACACATGGCCAGCCAGCTGTATAGTAAAGCGCATGTTTTAACTTGTGACTGAGCATTTGAGTACGAGAGTGGAGGACTCTTGACAGCGTCACCTGGTACTCATGAGGGCTGGGTGTTGTCATGTGGATAATCCACATTTACAGTGGATGAGTTTGCGTCAAGAGAGTTAAAGGTGAGTGAGTGTGTGCAGGGATATTGATTTTGTATCGTGTGTAGAATTGGTTGAAAAACATGATCTCTTTGTTATCTGGCTGCCTGTTGTTTTAAGTGTGTGTGTGTGTGTGTGTGTGTGTGTGTGTGTGTGTGTGTGTGTGTGTGTGTGTGTGTGTGTGTACTCACCTATTTGTGCTGGCTGGGGTTGAGCTCTGGCTCTTTGGTCCCGCCTCTCAACTGGTGTACAGGTTCCTGAGCCTACTGGGCTCTATCATATCTACATTTGAAACTGTGTACGGAGTCAGCCTCCACCACATCACTGCCTAATGCATTCCATCTGTTAACTACTCTGACACTGAAACAGTTCTTTCTAACGTCCCTGTGGCTCATTTGGGTACTCAGTTTCCACCTGTGTCCCCTTGTTCGCGTACCACCAGTGTTAAACAATTCATCTTTATCTACCCTGTCGATTCTTCTTAGAATTTTGTAGGTAGTGATCATGTCTCCCCGAGCTCTCCTATCTTCCAGCGACGTGTACGTGTATATACGTTTGTAAATTCATATTGCACCTATAATGCAGATAGAAGGCCATAAAAGGAGGCATGAAAAGGCAGCATGAACCACTATAGAAGCAGTGAGCAAGCAGGCTGTTGGTGACCTCGTGGTGCGATAATGAAGCATTTCATCCTGTGCTCACGGCTCCCTGATACAAGTTTACACTCACTCTGGTTGAGTCAAATAAGAACATCATGCGAACAACACGAGGGATCTCCTCTCTCTCCTCATCTTCTCTCTCTCTCTCTCTCTCTCTCTCTCTCTCTCTCTCTCTCTCTCTCTCTCTCTCTCTCTCTCTCTCTCTCTCTCTCTCTCTCTCTCTCTCTCTCTCATCTTTCTCCCATCTTTCTCGCCTACACTTCTTCCTCCTCCTAACATTGCCCTCATCACCGGCAACATAACCCTCATCGCTGGTCTCTGGCAGCGTTGTGATAATATTGTTTTCAGTCTGAATCAAGCCTCCAAAAATGTGCTTGAGTGCGGAATTAAAAACTCAAAGGAAACATATAGAGCCATAATTGCTCGGGCAGACTTAAAACATATAGTGTGGTCAAGATTCAGGCTTCTGTACAGACTTGATCTATCTCACTGTGCGTTGAAGGATCAGATCATGATACATTGTTGTTGGCTTATGAACTCTCTTGATCGTCAACTTTGTTGTTTAAGTGGATTATTTGGTGGGGGGGGGGGGGGGCAAGGAGCCCCCAGCGAGAGGCCAAGGGGTCCCAGCGAGGGGGGAATGGGGCCCCAGCGAGGGGGGAATGGGGTCCCAGCGAGGGGGGAATGGGGCCCCAGCGAGGGGGGAATGGGGCCCCAGCGAGGGGGGAATGGGGCCCCAGCGAGGGGGGAATGGGGCCCCAGCGAGGGGGAGGGGGTCCAAGCAGCGCGACAATTGGACTTCGACAATCTAATCATTAAATCAGACCGCTCATTAGGTAAGTAAGGAGTTCGAGGGGGATGGACAGTATCAGCACTGGCCGAGGAGACAGGATAGTCTGCTTGGTCAGCTCGAGGACTGGTGCCTTTTGTGTGTGTGTGTCCGGTGGGTTTGTCGGTCGTGGTCTCTGTTGTCAGCTGTGGTCGTGGTCTCTGTCTGGGCTTCGGTCTCGGTCTCTCTGTATCATTCCGTAACTCCCTTACTGGGAGTCATCCACAGACTTTAACCATTCCCTTTAGGTTAGTCCGCAGCTGGGGCATGCAACAGGAAGGTGGACAGGGAAGCCGACCTCCACACACTGAAGTGCCGGCCACTAACACTTCTCCAGAAAACATCTTTGATGACTTTAAATGCCCCTCGTGGTGTACAGAAGAAAAAAGAATGCGGTTCTTAAAGGCTCTTCAAGCGCGCCATTTTTCCCTCTTGCTGTTTACAAAGAAAACGGCAATAAGTGCCTGTTTTACCGACGTGCGTGAGTGTGGGAGGGGAAACTAAAGGGAAATGTTTCCCCGAGACCAAATCATTTGCCAGAGGATTTACTACAACGACAAACCAATACAATCTTCCCGTTCAGCTCTTGTCGAGGGGGGAGAATGGCCCAAAATCAGAGACGTTGGTGGACAGCTGTTGGTGATGCTGTTCCATGGCTTACCTTCTGCGGTTGCTGCTGGATTAGACCGTATTTATTGCAGCTGCTGTTTGACTTCGAGTTAAACGGTGTCAGGCTGGTATTGGGTTAGGGTTGTCGTACTGATATATTGGATAGACTTGGGTTGGGTCGTCTTACCGTTGGGTGGAGGCTTGGGTTATGCTGTTGCGCGGGTGGGTTCTTGGGTTGGCTTACTGTTGTGCATCAGATGAAGGGTTTGGTTGTGAGGCGTTGAACTCTGTTGATAGATTACATACGTTTTTCATTTCCGGCTTTCATTGTACCGTGTGCTACTGACTCCACCCTTACCCTACCCCCACACCTGCCGAGTACTGGTACTGTGGCCCCACACCTGCCGAGTACTGGCACTGTGGCCCCCCCACACCTGCCGAGTACTGGTACTGTGGCCCCCCACACCTGCCGAGTACTGGTACTGTGGCCCCCCCACACCTGCCGAGTACTGGTACTGTGGTCCCCACACCTGCCGAGTACTGGCGCTAGCCCCACACCTGCCGAGTACTGGCACTGTGACCCCACACCTGCCGAGTACTGGCGCTGACCCCCACACCTGCCGAGTACTGGCACTGTGGCCCCACACCTGCCGAGTACTGGCACTCACCAACGTGTTCACCAAGACGATAGTTCCCGTAGCGACTCTTAAGAGTCTACGTACAAAAGGTGGATTGTGGCGCCGCAGAAAGTATCAGTTTTATAATATTTGCATTGTATAATACCCAGGAGAACCTGCCCAAACTCTTAGGCCAAGCATAATACATTCATGCGCTGCGTTAGGCCTAAGATTGCGTGCATTAGGCCTAGGAGATGTTAGTTTTGGGTTGCTGATTCATACTTTTCATCTCTAATCTCTAATAATCTTGATCTGTAATAATCTAATAGAGGAGATCTAATCTCTATTAATTTCAATTTCAAAAGATCTCTAATCCTAATAATCTCTTAATCCTAATAATGAGGCTCGTGTGCCCCGACCTCATTTTTGTACATAGGCCTATGTGCAAAATACATAGACCTGCGTATTTTGTACATAGGTCGTACCTATATCTATGCCTAAAGGGGCCTCGTAGCCTGGTGGATAGCGCGCAGGACTCGTAATTCTGTGGCGCGGGTTCGATTCCCGCACGAGGCAGAAACAAATGGGCAAAGTTTCTTTCGCCCTGAATGCCCCTGTTACCTAGCGGTAAATAGGTACCTGGGTGTTAGTCAGCTGTCACGGGCTGCTTCCTGGGGGTGGAGGCCTGGTCGAGGACCGGGCCGCGGGGACACTAAAGCCCCGAAATCATCTCAAGATAACATCTCAAGATGCCTCCACCAGCACAACATGTACTGTCAATCCGGAGGAGTCAAGGAAGTGGGCGAGTGGGCGAGTCAAGTAGTTTTGGCCAGAAAGACATGGCAACCTCGGTGGTACAAACACCCTTGATGCAATGTGTTGCCACAACAACGTCGTGGATCTAAAGGGAAATACCGATGCTCTACATTGGGATCGAACTCACGTCCCTGGGGGTTCAAGTTGAGATGCTGCTTGAGTTCGTTGTGGTTCATCGGTATAGTCGCTTGTCCCTGGGGGAGACTACGAGTATGCAGGTTCGAGTCTCAATATTTTCTTTCACTCTAGCTACTTCGTCTCGTGTTAATCTTGTGTATTACGTCTATGTCCCTCAATATGATGTAACTTGTTCCATGAGTACATCATGGGTAGGTGCTCATGGGTCTAGGTACATCATGGGTAGGTACTCATGGGCCTAGGTACATCATGGGTAGGTACTCATGGGTCTAGGTACTCACGGGTAGGTACTCATGGGTCTAGGTACTCACGGGTAGGTACTCATGGGTAGGTACTCATGGGTCTAGGTACATCATGGGTAGGTACTCACGGGTAGGTACTCATGGGTAGAAGTGAGTTACATCGCAATACAACAAGATCATCAGCGTACTGACTCGTACAGACATCTTGTTGCGGGTTGATTACTAACCAGAGGACAGTGCGACCAACAAACTGTGGTGGATACAGTTCAGATCGCTGTAAACAATGTTTTGAGTGCTGTATCCTCTGTAATACGGGCGCCACAATTATGTAATTCGACTTTATAATCAGTACGTGAAGAATACTTAAAATTAGATAACTCCTTATGGGAAAAAAATTAAGTTAAATGTATATTAAAATCTGTAAGTATAAACTATTAAAGGAAATAATAATTGAAAAGTAGAATATACAAATAATTTCTATTTTTAAATGCTGTGTAGACAGATATATATAAATACAATTAAGCCTGATATTTGCGAAAATATAAACTTCAATTAGCCTAATGACAAAAATAATTTCGTTGCTGCTTTCTATTTTATTTTCCCAATGTGTGTTTTTTTATTAATAATGATTATCGTCACGTTTTCAAACCAGATGTTTAGGAAATAAATTTAACTAGAATGAACCGTATTTCTTTTTAAGACTTAAATTGGTTTGTATTTTAATTAGTTTTGGGGAAAATGAACAGCTTATAATCGGAATAAAATATTTGCACCCAATAAGGTTTTGTCACACTTATTGCTAGATTGCACAATAATATTACCTTCAAGTTAGAATGGTAGTACCGAGTTTATATATACACAGTACTGTGTACTATGTACATGTGTCAGCCTTCAAATTGTAGAAGGAATTGTAGAAGATTGGTCTAGCTAATCACGGGGCACTAGGCCTTAGAAGCGATTACCCATAGAGCCGCGTGGGAGCCTGCAGTGTAAAGTCAGGATCAGAACCGGTATAGGACCACGGTGAGCTGGTCATATTGTTACCCACCCAATAAAGGAATCTAATTCTAGATCTAGATAGATAGACTAGAAGAAATCTAGTTGTATTCTCTACAATCCCAAGTAAGAGTCTTCAGCTTATCTCCAACCAAGAAACAACACTGGTGGCAGCGGTGGGATGGAATACAGGGACGTGTGATCAGTAGCCCGCACTAGCAAATTTTGGGAGTAATATGAGGATATCCTCAAGAACACGAGAGTTAATAAACTAATTGCAAAGTTCCAGGGTACCTCATGCCAGCGGGTCTGAAAGGTCTAATAACTGGGAATTCAGTGATGTAGTGCGGGAGATCATGCCCCCAGTTCCTGCTTATAGTTTGCACCTGGAGTGCTCAGGATTGGGAGATCCGTCACCTGTAGCCACCTGCCACAGGTAACGGTAACCCAACCTGATCCTGGCAACCACTGTGTCGCACAGTCTAGTGGACGTTTTGTGCAGATAATATACATAGGTTTCGGGTTTGAACAAATCATAGCTTTTTATACTGGTGTTTTCAGACCGTTTGGAGTTGTTATTAGACCAGAAGGTTTCGAACAATATAGATTTAAGTCTACGGGTTCATCCCGTCACACTTCAAATCCAGGACTGATAAAACCGAGGAAGATAGACATATTGACAATGGAGAGACTCGCGACATTCAGTAGGCAGCATCCCGGGAGAGACTTTTCTACACACAACCATTAGCAGCTTCCTTGATTGAACTTACATTTATAAATTTTCTTTGGACACGACTTGGCGCTGCCTCCATAATCTAGATGATTAATTAGTTAGGAAGCCTTATATTGCCCTTATTCCTGTGTTTCATGCATCTTTAGGTGCCTTGTCTGTGTCATCATGGTGAGGGACTCGTATACAAGATGACTTCCATAAACAGGAGATTCAGAAGACCTTGATCTGTGCTTCGATTGATTTATGTATCATTGTGAAATTCGTAATATTTTGGAAGCGAGGTTCTCCTATGCTTGACTAGTTTCATTACTACTTCCAAATTAATCTTAATGTCTCGTCATATTTTCCTTATGAGTGGCAGAGAGGGATGGCACTATGAGTGCCAAATGAGTGTGTGGCAGCAGGTACATTACCGGTGAAAGTAAGCCAGTTAAACACGAATTGTCACCAGGTATTGTGTCCATTATCCAGCTTCATAGTTATAAATGTGTATTGATGTCCTGGTGGACCAAACTCTCACAAGTCAAGCCTGGCCTCGGGCCGGGCTTGGGGAGTAGAAGAACTCCCAGAACCCCATCAACCAGGTATCCATAATGTATTCTCAATACAAATAACATCACTGGATGCCAAAGGTAAACCGATGACAGATGTATTACTGAGACTCATCGTCTGCAGTAACAGAAGCTCCTGCAGGCGGGCGCGGTGATGGGCGACATCCCACAACAGTTTCCTGAAACGTGACCCGTCCCGCAGGATGTATAGTCCCAAATTAAGAGTCAAATTTCGGAAAGAAGAAGCGCTAATCAAATGATTTTGGGTTTGTGAGTGACAGATCAGTGATGATCACGTGACACTGACGAGCAGGAACATTGATCTGTCTTTTTAAATTCCGAACACTTTATTGACGGCCTTGCTACTTTGCAGGTCTGCGATCGATCCCCCAACGATCCAAGTAGTTGCTGGGCACCGTTCCTTATCCTCATACCTCGGCTCTATATCCTTTCCAAGCGCTACAGAGCCATGCTGGGTCAGCACTTTCTCCTGAGAAATACCTTCCAGCCTCTAAGGTTAGGGAGGCTGGCTGGCCCGCCTCACAAGCCCTCCTCGGACCACAACCATAAAATATCCCTAAGTTGATTGAAATTCTTGTTGAAGTTTTAATCTCTTGCGGCCCTGTTCTTCCTCGCCCGAGCCGCTCTGAGGTCTCTCCAGCCGCCCTTAGCCCCCACGAGGCTCCCTTAGTCTCCCTTAGGCTCCCTTAGGCTCCTTTAGCTCCACGAGCCTCCCTTAGCCTCCACGAGGCTCCCTTAGCCTCCACGAAGCTCCCTTAGCCTGCACGAGGCTCCCTTAGCCTGCACGAAGCTCCCTTAGCCTGCACGAGGCTCCCTTAGCCCGCACGAGGCTCCCTTAGCCTGCACGAGGCTCCCTTAGCCTGCACGAAGCTCCCTTAGCCTCCACGAGGCTCCCTTAGCCTGCACGAGGCTCCCTTAGCCCGCACGAGGCTCCCTTAGCCTGCACGAGGCTCCCTTAGCCTGCACGAAGCTCCCTTAGCCTCCACGAGGCTCCTTTAGGCTTCTTGAATCTCCGACAGCATCCTGACTGCCCATAATTTATCGATCTCTCCTCCCCCCTCCCCCCCGGCACCCGTCCTGCTCTCCTAGCTTCCATCCCCCCTACTTCCTATTGCCAGGTTGCTCTATTGTGTCCAGTTCTTGGCCTCCAGCCTAAGAACAGTTAGCCATCAATTCATCCCCATCACCAGTATGTAGCTCCACCCATCACCACCACCATCATACCCTCAGTATGATGAGGGTATGAGACATCACCATCATACCCTCAGTATGATGAGGGTATGAGACATCACCATCATACCCTCAGTATGATGGTGATGTCGCTACCATCAACTAGGAAGACACTGTGTTAGGTAAGAGAGAGTACCTGATGGACTGAAAACAAACATTGTGTAGCATTAACCAAAATGGAAAGAGTACCAAGGTTTGCAACAAGATTAATGTCAGAGCTAATTGGACTATAAGCTGTAAGGACAGGTTAAGGGAACTAGATATTATGACTGAGGAGACGAGAAGAAATAGAGGAGAAATGATTGCAATATACAAGATACTGAGGGGGAGCTGACAAGGAAGACGAGGACAGCCTCTTTAATGTTAGGACAGGTAAGGTAAAAGGACACAGATGGAAGCTGGAAACGCAGATGAGCCGCAGGAATGTCAGGAAATACTCATACCCTGTACGGGTGGTCAATAAGTGGAATGACTTGAAAGAAGTTGTAGAAGCCACCTCCATCCACAGCTTGAAGGCCAGTTTCGAGAAATAATTTGAACGTCAGAATAGTTAAGTTGTAATGCAACAGAGCCTAGCAGACCGGGGCATGAAGAGCTGGGTCTCACTAACCCGTAGTCACTGATAGGTAAGTACCACAACTACCACCACCACCACAACCACCACCACCACCCCCACCACCACCACCACCACCCCCCCCCCCCCACCATCACCACCACCACCAGAGAGTTCCTGGAGGGAAGGCTGGACAATTTTCCCCAAGATGACCTGATAAAAACGCCTCACACGAGTATTCCATCCCTGCCACTTAGTCCACTGGGATTTTCCCCTGCTGTGTCTCTCTCTGCTTCTGCTTCTTTCTCTGTCTCTTTCTGTCTCTCTCTCTCTCTCTCTCTCTGTCTCTCCTTCCCGCCTGCTGCTGCTGCAAAACATCAGCCTAGTCACAGCTCCGTGGAATCCTTGCCAGCAGGTTTAAGCAGATTGTGGCTCTTAAAGCAAAAAAAAATAAATAAATCTGACTAGTCGTCATCTGCTGCTCATCACCGCACAGATGAATATAGAAGCAAACGGTAGACCATCAGAGACAAGGTTCAGGAGTTGTAGTTAGAGCAGGAAATTATACGGATGGAACTTCAAACGAGCGATCAACTTTACAGAGATGCTAGCCATTGAAAAAGGCTTTGGAACATGTTGACCAAACCACACACTAGAAGGTGAAGGGACGACGACGTTTCGGTCCGTCCTGGACCATTCTCAAGTCGATCGTGAATGGTCCAGGACGGACCGTAACGTCGTCGCCCCTTCACTTTCTAGTGTGTGGTTTGGTCAACATATTTCAGCCACGTTATTGTGACTCCTTGTCTGCAAGCTTTGGTACATGTTGTTGTTAAAGATTCGCTACTTGGAAAAACGTTCCAAGTAGCACGGGCTATGGTGAGCCCGTAGTGCTTTGGTACATGCTCTTGTTGAACACCGACAACACGTTATCATACAGCTTCGAGAACTGCCACTGACACCCTTGTAACCAGAACACTAACGTGACCAAACCCCGTCCACAAATGCTACATTAATTCTAACCCACAACTGTTAGGGTGATCGAATACTTATTAACTAGGTGCCAGCCAGTTCCTGAAGGAATACCGGAGAATTTTATCAGCATATGAAGCTGCAAAACTTGTAACTAAGAGGAGGAATGGAGACATTTATATTCAACACATTCTATTAAGAAAATAATGAGAGAGAGAAGGAGCAACACAGAAGTACAGTGACCACAACACAGCAGATGCACCACCAGGATCTGTGGGATGGCGCAGAATTCATCAAAAAGTATGAGTCACTTGTTTTGATGAACGAAACACTAGAACAGAAGTGCACCTACAAAACATGGAGGCATGAACACCCATGTGCATGGGGGAACATGCTTACAGGTTCCTGAAGAACAGAGGAAATGTCAGCATTGTGAAGAGATGCTGACAGACTTCTGGAACATTATCCAGCGCAGAGTACCAAACTCAATTTGATGGCACAGTGAACTAACAGCACAGTTGTTAAACACTTAAGACAACACCTTAATGAAGCCAATATTGGAGTCATAAATACTCACCCACCGCCTAAGATATGAATAACACGTGGGTAGGCCAGCCAGAGGCTTAGGGCCCGCGCAGTAATATCTTGGCCCCACCCCCCTGCCAAAAAAAGTAAAGGTGCATGATGTGCACCTTTGGAGTGTGTGCACCCTCACACACACTTGCAGAAGTGTGATGGAATACGCGGCCAGGTCGGCTGGACTGGTTCCCGCGGCTCCCGTGGGAGTCGACCCAGCCCAAGGTAGCTGCGATGTGGAGAATTATCATATGCAAATGAGCCAGACCTGGGGAATTGGTCCGGGCTCGTCTGGCGAAGTCGAAGATGGGGGAGTGGGGGGTAGGGAGGGGGGAGGGGGGAATTTTGGTTGTTGTGTGTGTTGATACATTTGTATGCAAGTGTTCTTATATTTTTTTTTTTTTTTTTATTAACATATTAGGTACATCTGCATTAGTGCAGCTACCCTAGACTATATGAAGTGGAGTACAGTGTGTCAAAAAAAACTAACTAGGTGATGCTATAAAATCCCCATCACACAGGATGGTTAGTCATACAGAGGCATGTGATTAGCGGTCTGCACTGGCAGACTCCGGATGCATTTTGAGGATATCAACAACACAAGATTGAATAAGGTAGCAGTGGTAATACAAGTCCCCATCTCGCAGGATGGTTAGTCATACAGAGTCATGTGTTTAATAGCCTGCACTGGCAAATTTTGGGTATACTGTGAGGATATCTTCAAGAATACGAGAGTGAATAAAGTAATTGCAAAGCTCCAGGTACCTCATGCCAACTGGTCTGAAAGGTCTAATAATTGGGCATTCAGTGATGTAGTGCGGGAGATCATGCCGTAGTTCCTGCTCACAGAGTTTGCAACTGGAGTGCTCAGGATTGGGAGACCCGTCACCTGCAGCCACCTGCCACAGGTAACGGTAACCCAACCTGATCCTTGCAACCACTGTGTCGCACAGTCTAGTGGACGTTTTGTGCTGTCCATAGATGTAGGTTTCAGATCTGAACAAATCATAGCTTTTTATACTAGTACTTTCAGGTCGTTGGGAGTCAGTAAGTTCTTTCCTATCAGATCTGAATGTTTGGACCAATACAGTTTTGACAGCAGAGATAGGGATACCTAGATCTAATTCAACTTCAAACTTGTTACACGCTAATTTGGCTGCAATGTCTGTCTCATTATGATGGGTTATATTTATGTGTGAAGGTATCCATACAAAGGAAATTCGAGACCCTTTACTCTGTGCATCAATTAGGTCATTTATAATTGGGAGTATGAGGTTCTTGCTGTCGATCTTCCAAGAGAAGTTTTCGATTGCTTGAAGAGCAGACTTTGAATCGCAGAATATTATTCCTCCTCCAATATTTTTTAATGTGCTGGTTGCTAAATGTAATGCTGCTAGTTCTGCTTGTGTGGAGGTCAGCCAGTTGTTTAACCTGACACTGACAGACTTTGTGCAGATATTATTTCTATAGAACCTACATGCCGCTGCAGTCCGTCCAGTAGAAGACTGGACTGAGCCGTCGGTGTAGACACAGTGCTCGTGAGATCTTAGACTCTCGATGGAGGAGGCAATTGTTTCAAGAGTGACAGCTTTGAGTAGAGCAAGATTCTCATTATCTTTCTTGGTGACAGGTGTGTATGATACTTGAATGGTGGGGTACAGATAAAGAGGAATATCAGAGACTGGTAGATTGCACTTAAAAGGAATGTTAAGTTTAATGAGATTGTAAGCATTGTTTCTCAGCCAATTATCATAAAAGGAGTGAGTTGGTATGTCGGCACCAGTCAAAAGGGTGTTAACAGCACTAAATAATTTGTCTCTGAGCAATGTAGGAGATGTAGGATCTCTCATGACTTTAAGACAGAAGGTAGTGTTAACTTGCATTATTCTCTCTAGTATGGTTGGAAACTTCAGTTCTTCCCTCATGTTGATGATTCTTGTGCATCTTGGGGCACCAAGAATTATCCTCATGGCCTCGTTCTGTATTACTTCAAGTTTGTCCAACACAGAGGAGGGGAAATTAATTAAGTGCAGAGCATTATAATCAACGAGAGATCTAACAAACATCATATAGAATAGTCTAGCATATTTAATATTGATACCAATATTCTTACCAGTAAGTGTTCTCAATGGTTTTAGTCTTTCTTTTAACCTACGGTGTAGAT
The DNA here is from genome assembly GCF_040958095.1 of Procambarus clarkii. Lineage (NCBI taxonomy): Eukaryota > Metazoa > Arthropoda > Malacostraca > Decapoda > Cambaridae > Procambarus > Procambarus clarkii. Next base: position 29,180,271 of record NC_091172.1, read on the forward strand.
CATTTACAATGTCACTGTTAATACCAACTCCAAGGTATTTGTGCTGCCCACACGTTTCAATGTTCTGGTTGTTGACCTTGAAAGCTATAGGGACATGAGTTTTCTCTTTGGGATGGAGAACTCTGGATTTAGTTATAGAGATAACAAGACCACATTCAATGCTTTTAGCAGCGAATGAATCAAGTAGAGCTTGCAGTCTAGTTTGGGAATTTGCAACAATGCATATATCATCGGCATAACAAATGACGGCTTCGTCAGGTAGTGTGGGAATATCAATTGTTAATTTGTGCATCAGAACATTGAACAGTGTGGGACTTAGCACTCCACCCTGGGGTGTACCCAACTCAAAGGGTGCACAGAGTTTACTTTTGACCCCCTTGAAAAGGACTGAGGCGGTTCTGTTACTCAGGTACCCCCTGAGCCATGTCAACAGTCTTCCCTTAACTCCAAAAGAGGCTAGCTGTTCTAGGATTATTTCTTTGTTTGCTGTATCAAAAGCAGTTTGGAGATCAATAAATGCCGCCTGAGAGTTTGGTCCCCCTCTGATAAAATACTCAGCAAAGCAAGTTTGTGTGCTTCTTCCAGGAAGGAAACCATACAGGTTAGGGGCAAGGTGGGGCTTGATTTGAAACATTAGTCTGTCGAGAATAATTCTCTCAAGAACTTTGCACATGCACGACGTCAGAGAAATGGGTCTAAATTTTTGTGAATTAGGCTTGGGTATGGGTATTATGAGTCCCTGTGTCCAGCGGTCAGGTAAAACACCCTGCCTTAGACTTTGATTAAACAATTCTAGCAAAGGGCTATTTGGCAGCTCAGCAAGTACTCTCATGGTGTTGTATGTGATGCCATCCTCTCCAGGAGAGGTAGCCTTACCTTTCTTGAGTGCATTTTTAATTTCAAAGGGGGTTATGCCATAGTTATCATCAGGCCCTATTTCACTACAGGCAATTTCAATATTGAAGTTACGATTTATTTTAGTACTAGCCAGATAGTTTTGCACATCTAGGGGCAGGCTGCTTATACTAGCAGTGCTTGCATATTGCTGAAGCAGCATGTCGGCATAGTCTACAGGTGAATGGTGATCAAGCTGACGACTGCTAGGACGAGAAATCTTTTTAATTTTATTCCACATTTGGGATGAGGATGTTGCATGATTGATGCCTTGCAGAAACTGTTCCCAGTGCTGGTTATACACCTGTTCCTTTAGCTCTCTAAACTCTCGGCTGGCTTTAAGAAATATGTTGAGGGTGTCAGCTGTTTTATGTGTTTTATACTGCTCAGCTAGGAATAGAACTCTGTCATGCAGGGGCATAAGGCGTGAGTCAGTGAACCACCTCTGTCCCTTCCTCATTGGTTTGGGTCTTGCGGATTTTACAACATTGTCATAAAAAGCGGTTACTTCAGTGACCAGGTCCTCATATAATGCATTGACGGTAGTAAAGCAGTAAGTGTTATACCATTCAGAAATGCGGAATTTGAAGAGCATGTGTAAATTTTCAGGGATATTAATTATTTTTTTTCCAAAGCTTAGGGGTTTGACTGACTTGACTGACTTAAACCCCTTTGACGTAGGGGTTTGTGTTCTTATATATACCTGTATATGGAGCGAACTCTTGGGAGTTCGCTCCATACCTTTCGCCTCCCCAGCCTTGCTATGCAAGCGCGCCCCCCCCCCCCCCCCACACACACACACACACACACAAGAGCGGTACCAGGCTTGGTGGTGGAACACTCCGTCACACATTCTTTGGCCATAATGACAATTTTGCTGACAAATCTCCAATTTAAAAAGATCTTAATCTTTTATTATTAAAAAAAATCTTAAATTTCAAAATAAGTAAATCAACCAACCTCACAGAGCATTATGCTAATACAGACGTGACTCTTGATGCTGAAACTGCATTCTTGTTTGAACCTTTTCATGTGACAAACTGTTGTTAAGACACGCGGCTTATTACGTCGCTTGAAAGCTCATATGATTTAATGTTTTGAAAATTCAACTTTTATTTGTAAAATAAAAATTGATCTGTGTAATAAACCCGAACCTTTTGCGTTAAAGTTTCCTTTTGGCAAGTCGAATGGTCTTTAATTCTTTACCGTGTATCTGTTCTCAAGTGTTTCAATGGAGACGATCTCAGCAATGGAAGTAGACTTACACTTGCGGTATGGAGACGGCCTCGACAAAGAGAGATAGCGAATTATCAGGGGGGGAAAGCGCCAAGCCATTACGACTATATAGCACTGGGAAGGGGTCAGGATAAGGATTTGGGATGGGACGGAGGGGGAAAGGAATGGTGCCCAACCACTTGTGGACGGTCAGGGAGTGAACGTCGACCTGCATGAAGCGAGACCGTCGCTCTACCGTCTAGCCCAAGTGGCCTCAACAAAGAAGCAAACACTTACATGAAAGATTTTTCGTTGTTAGCCTCTGCTGGAGATATAAAGTTGAAAGACAGCAGTGAGAGAGAGAGAGAGAGAGAGAGAGAGAGAGAGAGAGAGAGAGAGAGAGAGAGAGAGAGAGAACATTTTCAATCGAGTGAGAGCGAGTGTCAGTGGATTAAAAAGGCCTTGGTATCAGGCTCTGCACCCTGCAAAAGAAGGATCTGGCACTCATAGGAGCTGTAGGAAAAAGTCTACCATTCCCCATCCCTCTATTCCCCCTCCCTCTATTCCCCCTCCCCTATCCCCTCCCCTCCTTCCTCACATTTGCGTGCGTGTATTTGAAGTGCGAGCGCTTGATTTGCCACTTCAACGTGTCTTCTGAGCGGTGGTGTCAAGAGTTCTTTCAGCAGTCCTGGAAGATGCAGGCGACCCATCCTCCTCTGTGCACCTGGAGTGCAGGCATCAGGAGGTGCACTCTGAGGAGACCCGCCAGGCACAATTTGATTTTACTCACCCCATGAGTAAGGCTTCCACACACAATACTTCTCATCTTCTCCATGTAAGCAAGATCATGTAAAGTATAAACCAGGGGTATATAAACCAGGGGTATATAAACCAGGGGTACATAAACTAGGGGTATATAAACCAGGGGTATATAAACCAGGGGTATATAAATCAGGGGTAGAGGGGGTGGAGTTAAAGTGAAGGGATTACTGAAGTATCTGAGGGGCTCCTGGCGCTGGTAATTACTGGGTGAAGTCTTTATTAATAATATTCCCCCCCCCTCTTTCTCCCCCCCCCCCTCTCTCTCTCTCCCTCCCCCCTCTCTCTCTCTCCCTCCCCCCTCTGTCTCCCCCCTCTCTCCCCCCCCTCTCTCTCTCCCTCCCCCCTCTGTCTCCCCCTCTCTCCCCCCCCCCCTCTCTCTCTCTCTCTCTCTCTCTCTCTCTCTCTCTGTGAGTGTGTGAGTGTGTGTGTGTGTGTGTGTGTGTGTGTGTGTGTGTGTGTGTGTGTGTGTGTGTGTGTGTGTGTGTGTGTGTGTGTGTGTGTGTGTGTGTGTCTCTGTGTGTGTGAGTGAGTGAGTGAGTATCGCCATTAAGTTCAACACTTAAACGCCACAAACAGCTGTCGGGGGTCGGCGGCCTTCTACTGCTCGTTATCTTCCCTAAATAACTTGAGATGGATTACACCTCTCACGAGGAGAAGACATCAACCACGGACACACAGGAGCGCGGCCCATCAACAATACCAATTTTGACGAGTGGAAAGTTGATGTAGTGAAAGTAGTTTGATAACTTTAAGTGGCGTTTTCTTGAGGGTGTATGTGATATGTTTAATTATCTAGTAGTTCTTAACAAAGTTTAGAGAACCAGCTTCGGCTCCTGGGACCCACCTTACCTACTATAAATGTATAAGGACTTCCAGCATCTTCGTTTTTATATTTTCCCCTCAGGGTGTCATTCTCTAAAGTACTGTAATATCATTAAAAATATAAATCAATATAAGTTACAAATCATTGTAATGTCATTAAAAATATATTTTTTTGAGAGTTTGCAATGCCATATTATTCATGCGGAGGCTTTTCTGCATTATTTTCGGCTGACGTCTGTGACCCCCCATAGCTGCCTCGCCGCTACAACTAATACATCTCATTTCGTGTAGAATTGATCCCAACATACAAAATACTGTAAAAAAAAAAAATAAGAAGCGACTTATAAAAATCCCCGTTTTCTATACCTAGGTTAGGTTGGTGGCTTGGGTGCCGGCTTTTCTGGCTCAATTAGCACATTCTATTTTGCACGTTGTGGCAAGTCAATTGAACGGGGCTGGAGGTTAAAACAATTACCTGTTGTGTTTGTTTTAACTTACTCGGGTTGAAATAATTTTATCCAGTTCGACGCCCGGTTGGCGCGGACACCATCCGGGCGGGATTCGAACTCCAGCGCGTCGCGGGGATCGAGGCTTTGATTACTTGCGTGATTTTTGGACTCCGTTGTTCGTCTTCTCGGGACGAACAACGCGTACCGTTGTGATGTTGTTCGACACTTTCACATCTGTTGGCTTGTGGCCCGTGTCGTCGGATATATTACACAGGTGTAGCGACAGTTGTCAGGATACGTGATCACCTGTTCACAGGTGTTTATGGCTGCCGCAGATGCTCTAAAAGTATTCCACACATGCACCAACAGGTGTGAGGGGGGGCCACACATCACCCCCAACAGGTGTGAGGGGGGCCACACATGCGCACCCGTGTGTGTGTGTGTGTGTGTGTGTGTGTGTGTGTGTGTGTGTGTGTGTGTGTGTGTGTGTGTGTGTGTGTGTGTGTGTGTGTGTGGATGGGACGGAGGGGGAAAGGAATGGTGCCCAACCACTTGTGGACGGGCATCGTCCTTTAGTTGTACTCGGGTGCATTACAAGTGCCTCAGAAATTACCTCAGGTGTTCTCACTCACCACCGGTGTAGGGGAGTACAACTCACAAGTGTTATTAACAGAACCAACAAGTGTCGTATTGGTTAATATTTTATTGCTGAATAAGCAACTATTCTCAACTTTAGCTTTCATTACACTCTTGATCAACTTCATTTCCCAACATTCTGCGGATTACTTACTTAAATAGTTCTTGATTACTTACATAAATAGTTCTTGATTACTTACTTAAATAGTTCTTGATTACTTACATAAAAACGCGAACGTTAAAGACGAGCAACATAATTTAAGATGAAATTCGAATCAGTCAGTCTACTGATAATTAATATCAGTAGACTGATATTATAATTTAATTGAAATAATTAATATTTTATAATAGTTTTATATTTTTATAATAGCTTTATATTGTGCTAATTAGTTCGGTATTATCGGAGACGCGAGTTAACCACGTTAAGGTTCCATGTGGAGGAGTTTGATAATAGTCTGGTCTCTAGTTTGTGAATAAGAATCGCATAAGATTTCGCTAAACCGGATACTCTTGTATTTTATAGTCCGGATATACTCACCAGAGTCTATTTCACAGTCCGGATACTCATCAGAGTCTATTTCACAGTCCGGATACTAACCAGTCTATTTCACAGTCCGGATACTCACCGGAGTCTATTTCACAGTCCGGATACTCACCAGTCTATTTCACAGTCCGGATACTCACCATAGCCTACTTCACAATCCGGATACGAGATACTGGCAGGAGTCTACTCCACAATCCGGTTAACCGCATATTCAGCGGGCAGCGACCGCCAATAACCTGAAGTTTAATAATCAAGTCCTTACATAACTGCTATTTAATTGATTGAGGATTCTGGATAATCCGATTTTAACAGCCCGGTGCCATTGAGACACGAATTTTATTTCTGATTGACTCGAAACTTTTGAGCAAGAACTAAGTATTCTGGATATTATAGACATTAGGACTAAGATCTCAGTCTAAGTTTTATGGCACTAAATCGCTCAGTTGTGAGGGATTGTGTGCTGATTGTTGAGATTAAAATCGTGTTTCCAAACTCCATCTGCTTTGACTGTTGTCGGACTTCGACCAATTTTGGGACTTGTCGGACCCCTGACAACTTCAGCTATACAATCAGGAGCTCCCATGTAACCGAAACTGCAGAGTCAGTGACCTCGCATGACTTGAACCTCACAACCTCATCTCTGGAAGACAGAAGAATTAGGAGGGGACATGATCACTACATACAAGATTCTCAAAAGAATTGATAGGCTAGATAAAGACAGACGATTTATCAGACGAAGCACACGCACTAGGGGTCACAGGTGTAAATTGAGTGCCCAAATGAGCCATAGAGACATTAAAAATAATTTTTTTAGTATCAGAGTAATTGACAAATGGAATGCATTAGGCAGTGATGTGGTGGAGGCTGATTCCATACACAGTTTCAAGTGTAGATATGATAGAGGCCAATAGGCTCAGGAACCTGTACACTAGTTAATTGACAGTTGAGAGGCGGGACCAAACAGCCAGAGCTCAACCCCCGCAAGCACAACTCGGTGAGTACAGAGCCTGGGCGAGGCTGACGCGCAGAAACAGTGAACAGCTGCCAAGGGAACGGACAATGACGCTGATAAAATTCGCTCAAATGCAGCGGTTCTCAAAGTTCCACTTTGTGTTCCTCTCTAAGCAATCCCAGGTTCTTCCAGATCCTCTCCACCATTAGTAATGTTAAATTTAACTCTGCCCAGTTCTCTAATTCATCCACTGGCCAAATTTTCTCTCTCTAAGACTAAAAATTTCTCCCTTTGACCAAGTGGACTGATTTGGTAAATACTCTTCTAATATGTCTGTGGCTCTGTTGGGTACATCTTTTCCATCAGTGATCCCTTTTTTCGCGTACAACATTCCCAATAGTAGCTTCGGCCCCTGTTGATTCGCCTTTTAATTTAATATATAGTAATCATGTCCCCCCCCTTAACTTCTATTTTATAATGACGTGAGGTTTAATTCATTTAGTCCTTCCTCGTATCTCATTCCTATCTGCTCTAGTGCCACGTCTCTCGATTTTCTCTAGGTTTCGTTCTGTTTGATGAGATGAGACTGCACACTGCAGAATGGGTCTGACATATGTAGTGTGTTAGAGTTCTAAAGTCAGTTCTTATGTTGACCAGTCATGCAAATGAAGCTGTTGAGATGTGGGAGACTGGCTCTGTGTGTGATACCAACAGCGAGGTCTTCTTCTCCGAGATTCCAAGAGGATTTAGTCCATCATTTGTCACATTGTCTCTTCCCCCCCACCTAAGTTCCCTACAGCCACCTTGCACTTGTCCGAGTTGAACTCTGGTAGCCACTTTTTGGACCATTCTCTGTCTTGGTCGTCCTGTAGTTCCATGTAGTCTTTCACCGTCTGTATATTTCATATAATTCTGTGGCTCCCGTTGGTTATTGATGTAGGGATGGTGGTGGGTACTTCTCTCCCCCCACCCCCCCCACCTGCTCTCCCACATCCTGTTCCACATCCTCTTCCTTCTCGTCCCTCACCCTCCTCCTCCTCCTCCTACATCCTCTTCCTCCTTCCACACTTTCTTCCTCGGCCAAACCTGTTCTTTATGTTCTTAGTTCCATCTTCCGGTGAAAAGTTTGATCATGTTAGATCAGACCCCATGTATTAAATCACCGTAAAATGCTCTATATAAGCATATATAAGGCTCTATATGGAGCATTTTATATAAGATATATATATATATATATATATATATATATATATATATATATATATATATATATATATATATATATATATATATATATATATAATATAAGGTTACTCTCCTGAGGGGTTCAGTTTAAGCATTGTTTATTATTCTTCATGAGTACTTACGCTATTTTGAGACAGAATTCATTGTTACTTTTATTTTTTTTTTTTTGGTGTTCATTGTGTGGACCTGTAAATGTTGTGAAAATCTGACCGTCAATTTGTGTTGTATATCAAAATGTTGTCTGTATCGCCGCCTCTCAACCACGGTCGAACAACGACTTCGAGGCTGTGTGAGAGATGGCGTTAGAGCCGAACACACACACACACACACACACACACACACACACACACACACACACACACGCACACGCACACGCACACGCACACGCACACGCACACACACACACACACACACACACACACACACACGCACACGCACACACGCGCACACACACACACACACACACACACACACACACACACACACACACACACACAGTTAGGCGAGTCCGTATACATACATATCCTGGGCGCCATGTTGCCACGAGGCCGTATTCATATCTATGGGGGCTTCCTGAAGCTGAGCACGTGGTAGCTGTAGTCGTGTGTTGCTTACTTGACGCTAGTGAGCATCTGTTCGCAGGTGTGAAGTCGATTTGTCGCTAGAGTTCATCTACCTGGATTATACTTGGAGGGGATTCTTGGAGTTCTTTCTACTCCGGAGGGTAGATCGAACGACGGTCTCGTTCGCTCCATCCCAATCCTTATTCTGATTCCTCCCAAGTGTTATAATAGTTCTAATGGCTTATATCGCTTTCTCCTGATAATTCCCTTCCCTTCCCCAAGATGGGCCCGAGGCCAGGCTTCACTGGTGAGAGCTTGGTCCAACAGGCTGTTGCTTGGAGCGGGCCGCAGGCCCACATATCTACCACAACCCAATTGGGCTGAAATTGACCACATTATTACAACCCTGAAATTTATCACGTCATGCTATTTTCTGCTGCTCAGTCGAAAACTTTATTAATATCAGCTTGTAGTTTTTCAATTCCTTCTACAGAAGTAACTTTCATGCTAATTTTCGTGTCATCTGCAAAAGATAACTCGAAGTCTTGTTGTAATTTTTGTCTATAACTAACATGTGAATAAAGAAAACAAACAGTAGTGCAAGGACTGTGCTCTGAGGTACAGAGCTTTTCACTGTGCTTGGACTAGATTTTGTTTGACTGTAACTCTTTGCCTTGTTACTCACGTATTTTTTTAATGTTACTCTTTCCATTCTGTTTGACAGGAAATGTGATATTCATCGCCCTACTTTACCTCTTATTTCTATTGATCTCATTTTATGGCCTATCACTCCATGGTCACAATTATCAAATGCCTTTGCAAAGTCCGTATATACACCACATCTGCATGATGTTTTTTCTTCTAATGCTACCGTGATTTTTATCATAGTAGCCGAGTAACTGCGAAAGGCATGATCTTCCTGCACTAAACCCATATTGCAGGCGGTGAGTCACAATAACGTGGCTAAAGTAAGTTGACCAGACCACACACTAGAAGGTGAAGGGACGACGACGTTTCTGTCCATCCTGGACCATTCTCAAGTCGATTGTGACTTGAGAATGGTCCAGGACGGACCGAAACGTCGTCGTCCCTTCACCTTCTAGTGTGTGGTCTGGTCAACTAAACCCTTATTGATCTGGATTGTAGAGATCATCGGTCTCCATAAAACTGGAGATCTGACTCCTGATCACTCGTTTAAATCTGTTGTTATATGTAATGTTAGTGCTACTAGTCTATAATTTGTCGCCATTGCTTTGCGCCCTCCCTTGTGTAGGGGAGCTGTATCTGCAGATTTAGGTGCTTCTGGTATCTCCCCTGTATCCGAGCTTTTTATCCACACTACACTGAGCATTCGTGCTAATGGCACTGTGCATTTCTTTAGAAATGTAGAATTCCATGAGTCTGGACTCAGGGCTGAGAGCATGGGCATCATGTCGATTTCAAAATCTGCTACGCTCGTGGTATCATTCATAATGTAGCTATGTCGATCTTCCACTCTAATGTTGTTTCTTGGGGATGTTAAATATAGCTGCCTTACACTAATCTTTGGGGATTTCACACATTTTCTTGTCGTTCTCTGTGTATGAAACCTTCACATACAAATATATGTCTGGTGCTAGTGAGTTTTTTTTTATTTTCATTTCGCATATGTGAAGAAATATTTTGGATTTTATTTTTTTTCTTGTATGGCTTTCTATTTCAACTTCATTTCTTCAGTCTGGTATGATTGCATGAGCTTCTACACGATTTCTTTCTTTCTATTGTTTAAATTGTTTCCTTTGATGGAATAGTTGTGTCTGCTTAAGCATTTCTGTCATGTTTCCATTCTGTACTTACCTAATTGTGCTTGCGGGGGTTGAGCTCTGGCTCTTTGGTCCCGCCTCTCAACTGTCAATCAACTAATGTACAGGTTCCTGAGCCTATTGGGCTCTTATCATATCTACACTTGAAACTGTGTATGGAGTCAGCCTCCACCACATCACTTCCTAATGCATTCCATTTGTCTATTACTCTTGACACCGAAAAAATTCTATAGTGTCGTCTGACTCTTCTTTATAAGCTGATCCTCTTTTCAACCTTCCGCCAAGGAACATGCTTCAAGCAGACTTTGTTTGCCTTATCAGCCAATTGCTCTATTCCTTGTGTCCCTCGTTACTAAAGTTTCATTACTCAAGACAGTTTCCATTATGATGTTATCAAGTTGTATGATTAGTTTATCAGAGTTATTCATCACCCTTCAGTGAGTCCTCGGATTATTAATAAAATTGACTCCTCTCGCTTGATAATGTGTTGGACATCATATGAATATTGATGTTTGTACTTCAATTAGCTTGTGGTCTGAATAATACTTGAAAAGAGTAATGTCCCTGATAATTTCTTCATTGTTTGTGAAGAGCAGATGTAGAATATTTTCGTTCATAGGTAGTTCTTACCTGCCACTTGAGCGGAAATTTGTCACTAATTTAAGTAATTCTCTAATCTGTGGTTGCTTATTTCCAGGTTGATTACCTGCTCACAGGTGTGTAGTGTAGGTGTTAGTAGAGCGCATTTGCTTGCAGGTATGCAGCTTACATATTGCTAAGAGCATATATATATATATATATATATATATATATATATATGATTGCAGGTGTGTAGTCTTACGTATCGGGAGAGATCACATGGTCGCATTTTTTCTCTACTACAGCTGTGGCAGGTGTGTGTGTGTGTGGGGGGGGGGGGGGAGAGTGCCTAGACCAGCTGTGGCGCTGCCAAGTATTTGGCCACACCCACCCACCCTCACTCACCAGCTTTGTATCTTGGCCCTCCCGTGCCTTGGCCCTTCCGTGCCTTGGCCCCTCCCGTGCCTTGGCCCCTCCCGTGCCTTGGCCCCTTCCGTCCCGTCGCCCTCCTGTCTCAGGTTCGACACTACTTTTGCACATTGGTTCTGAAGAACTCTTCAAGGCTAGGCTCCCGTCTACACCCACAGTGGCTTTGAGGCCCCACAAACCTGCACCCACAATAGCCACCTTGTTCCAGTATGTTATATATAACGCTGATCATATTCATGAAGCCGTCCCTTGGGATGGTGTGGCGCAAGTGAGCGTAAGTCACACTCCGCGCTGTTGCGCTCGACACATTCACCTCTGTGCTTTTGTGATAACCCATTTTTTTAAGGGGATTGCGGCAGCCTGAGTCTTCGTGGCATGAGTCCTCGTGGCATGAGTCCGTGAATGGGGGAAGACGTGAGTCGTCAATGTATTCGGGGGGGGGGGAAGCTAGCCTCAATCATGGCATAATGCTGTAACCCTAAATATTGTGTTCCTGGTGCATTCATTTAGCTCACTCAGGCGCTCGCCTGGACGCACTCTGAACTCCGTTTTCTAAAATTTGTTTAGTTAAGACAATAATTTACTTCAGCGTTTCGTGACTGACACGAATAACGAGGCACTGGACAGTCCCGGTGGTTCGTGTCTGTCCCACGTCAGGTGGTTTATTTTTTTAGTTTGTCCTGTTAATTACCCCTAGGCCTATACTGCAAGGCCTAGGGTAATTAACTCTATTTGTATTTCGTAATTGACTCTCCTGTTTTTTCCCCTCTACCTGCAGTGTGAGTTTGTTTAATATCTTGTAGTCTTTCTCTTACTGCTTGAGTCGCAGCTCTTGGGCTTAGTGTTGTGGCATTCCTCGAGACTTCCTTCAACTTCATTTTGTTTGACGAGATATGAACTCCATGTTGGTGTTGCATATTCCAGAATTGGTCTGGCGTATGTGGTATACAGCGTCGTTAGTGAATTCTTTGTTCAGCTTTCCGAAGGCAGTCTTTCATCTGTTGTTGATGGTATCGGGTTAATGTGTGCTTCGGGATATAGGCTTAAGTTCGGTTTTATGTTTATCATCTTCCCGGGCTCTCTCTGTGCGACTCTAGCCATTCAATGTGTCAGCCATCGAAACCAACCCAGCCATCCATGGCTTGTCTTTTTGACCATTTGTGGTACCTTATGTCTAACCTGCTTTCCCCAGCCATTCTCCATTAGATTTTATTTTCTGGAGTTACTTTCAGAAGCCATTTGTTACATTATTATTTCATTTGATGAAAGGTTTCTCTGTGGCGTCTTGCCACAGAGTAATGTTTATCTTGATGATGTCTGCGCCACTATCAAACATTGATAGACAAGAGTCTATTCCTTCTGGCAGATAAGTCACATTAACAAGAATAGAATAGATCCTGTTATTGACGTCTGTGGGACACCCGCTAGGAACGTCTCGTCATTCTTGTAATTCTCTTCACCATTGATTCTTCGCTTTCCGTTGCACTTAATTACTTACTCTTACAGGGCACAAGGTCTAAGTTTCATGACGGTTAAATAAATAAGCAGTCCATCCACACTATTGGATCTACGTCTCCCTGTCATGTATTTCTGTAGATTAAGGTTTGAGAAACCATTTGCCATCCCTGGACCCATTTTGGCATTACTTGTAATGGCTATATTATCTCCAGGTGTACAAATTTTCTTTTGGGGGGGATGGTAATGGTGAAGGGTACCTTACCAGGGATGGTGAAGGGTTCTCCACTAGTTTGCATGGTGTACCTGTTGTTGATCACCATCTGTATCGATCTGGTATGTTGGTACTTTGGTTGTATAAAGTGACATGCTTTATATCACTGACTGGGTATCACAGACCTGCTCACCCCTCAGTGTAGCCATGATTAGTCTTTGTCTGGTCTTATGACCTTTGTTTCCAGTCGTGTTTCCTTCTTATTCAGTAATCTTAATGTGTTGTATAGTCGCTGGGCTTGACAGCTCTTCCTTCACCTCAGACACGTCCAAGTGTTCTGGAGTCGAGACATTTTGGGATCGTCTGTAAAGTGTCTAACGTTCCCTCAGTTTCGTCACTTGTTTCTTAGCCATTGATTTCCTTTTTATTTTACTGTGAAGCAGTATGCCTGCTTGATGGGGGTTCTGGGAGTGAGAACTTGTCCTGACCTGTGAGAACTTGGTCCAACAGGCTGTTGCTTGGAGTGGCCCGCAGGCCCACATATCCACTACAGCCCGGCTGGTCAGGCACTCCTTGAAGAAAACTATCCAGTTTTCTTTTGAAGCTGTCCACGGTTGTTCCGGGAATATTTTCCACATATGATATGGTTATTTGCTTTATTTAACTCGTTTTCAAATTGCCTCTTCGCTTCTCCTCCCATTCTGAGGTATTGAATCCAACTCCTTTATTTACAGATTTGTGGGGTGGATGTCTGATGTTCAGGCAAGTTGTTGTGACATACTGTCTGCATACTAAATCCAGCCTTTGGTGAATTCTGATTATTCACACCGCTGACTTAACCATGGATTATCCCCGCGTCTTTCATAATGACCTGTTTGGAAAGTAACAATTTTGCGAGCTGCCTCCCGGAATATCATTGTGAGGAAGAACATAATATCTTTTGTGTTAACTTCCTGTAGAGTTGTGTAAGCCGGAGTCCCTGTGTTGGGGGGGGGGGGTGTAAGCCGGAGTCCCTGTGTTGGGGGGGGGGGTGTTAGCCGGAGTCCCTGTGTTGGGGGGGGGTGTAAGCCGGAGTCCCTGTGTTGGGGGGGGGGTGTAAGCCGGAGTCCCTGTGTTGGGGGGGGGGGTGTAAGCCGGAGTCCCTGTGTTGGGGGGGTGTAAGCTGGAGTCCCTGTGTTGGGGGGGGGGGTGTAAGCCGGAGTCCCTGTGTTGGGGGGGGGGTGTAAGCCGGAGTCCCTGTGTTGGGGGGGTGTAAGCCGGAGTCCCTGTGTTGGGGGGGTGTAAGCTGGAGTCCCTGTGTTGGGGGGGGGGTGTAAGCCGGAGTCCCTGTGTTGGGGGGGTGTAAGCTGGAGTCCCTGTGTTGGGGGGGAGTGTTTCCGCCTGTGTATTGTGTATCCTAGCTCGTGTTCCTCTCCCCACACGGCTCACTGTTATTTCCACAGTGTACTGAAGTGGTCACAATACTCGGTGGTTCATACCTGGTACATACCTGGAGAAGGTTTCGAGGGTTCTTCTACTGCCCGAGGCGGTTGGGCTTCGGACGAGAGATAAATAGCATATGCGTGCAAATGTACTCGTCTAGTTGTGCTTGCGGGGGTTGAGCTTCGGCTCTTTGGTCCCTCCTGTATGTGTGTGTGTGTGTGTGTGTGTGTGTGTGTGTGTGTGTGTGTGTGTGTGTTTCTGCTCAGTTGTAATGATAGCTGGGTAGGTGTATGCTCTTGTTTGTTTCCATGTCTTGTGTGTAGGATGAGATTTTTTTGTATCGAATATGAGCAGTGCTGAGAACACCCCACAACAGTTGACTGGCACACAAGTACCTATTTCCTGCTGGGTGTAGAGAGGCAGCGGGTGCAGGGGACACTCTCAACCGCTGCCCACGATTGTGACTGTGAAATTGGTCTATTTATAATGCATGCGTGTGTGTGTGCTCGCTAGTGCGCGCGCGCGCGTTCTTGAACCTGTGTCCCAGCTGCTGACTGGCGCTTATGTCTCTTACACATTTGACAGTCAGGGTGGGTGGGTGAGTCCCCGCAGGAGCCTGACTCAGCATGGGCCATGAGTCCCCACAGGAGCCTGACTCAGCATGGGTCATGAGTCCCCACAGGAGCCTGACTCAGCATGGGTCATGAGTCCCCACAGGAGCCTGACTCAGCATGGGTCATGAGTCCACACAGGAGCCTGACTCAGCATGGGTCACGAGTCCACACAGGAGCCTGACTCAGCATGGGTCATGAGTCTCACAGGAACATAACTCAGCATGGGCCATGAGTCCCCACAGGAGCCTGACTCAGCATGGGTCATGAGTCCACACAGGAGCCTGACTCAGCATGGGTCATGAGTCTCACAGGAACATAACTCAGCATGGGCCATGAGTCCCCACAGGAGCCTGACTCAGCATGGGTCATGAGTCCCCACAGGAGCCTGACTCAGCATGGGTCATGAGTCCCCACAGGAGCCTGACTCAGCATGGGTCATGAGTCCCCACAGGAGCCTGACTCAGCATGGGTCATGAGTCCCCACAGGAGCCTGACTCAGCATGGGTCATGAGTCCCCACAGGAGCCTGACTCAGCATGGGTCATGAGTCCCCACAGGAGCCTGACTCAGCATGGGTCATGAGTCCCCACAGGAGCCTGACTCAGCATGGGCCATGAGTCTCACAGCAGCATAACTCAGCATGACGGAGGGCCACAAAAGTCCCACCTTCCCAGGAGGACATTAATTCTCCAGCACAGTTAAGTGTGTCCGGAGAATTTACGCCAGACTTTATATTAAATTTATATAGGAGGTCGTGAAGGTTTGTGTTGAGGCGGTGAGATATGCACCAAGTTCTTGGGTAATTAACACAAGGTGTTGGGGTGGCGTGCCTCCTCCCTACACCCTCTTGGGGTGGCGTGCCGCCTCCCTACACCCTCTTGGGGTGGCGTGCCGCCTCCCTACACCCTCTTGGGGTGGCGTGCCGCCTCCCTACACCCTCTTGGGGTGGCGTGCCGCCTCCCTACACCCTCTTGGGGTGGCGTGCCGCCTCCCTACACCCTCTTGGGGTGGCGTGCCGCCTCCCTACACCCTCTTGGGGTGGTGTGGTGGCAGAGACCACTTTCTCTGGTGGGTGGGTGGGTGACACCACTGAGAAAGCTTGATGTTCGGGGAAGAAGCCCATCATAGTTGACCAGACCACACTCTAGAAGGTGAAGGGACGACGACGTTTCGGTCCGTCCTGGACCATTTTCAAGCCCATCATAACATGAAGTGAATTTTAGTTGTCACTCCTACACTCAATGGGTGTGTTGGAGTGTGGGATGTGTGTTGGAGTGAGTTTCAGAGTGAGGGGAGAGGGCATTACCGTAGTCCTGGCGACTACATCATCTATCCCTCAGTGAATTGTTCTCAAACTAACTCATTTTGGATGGCACTGACCTATTTTGGTGGGTTAACTGCTTTATGCAAAAAATACGCGTTCAGTTGTATGATGCAAATTGTCTAAATCGGAATTGAGGTCAAACGTCGCTGGGAGCATCATAATAAAGTATTTTTGGGGGGGGAAAGTTTTGTCATGTTAGTGGCTCGTCTCCGGGACGCTAGTTAGCGAGTGTCACTGTTGTTAACGAAAAAATCTATAACAAAATGTTGATTTAGTAGAATAGAGCTTCGACTTCCCCGGAGCCCAACAACTTGTATAAATTAATATATTACCAACTGATAAACGACTTGTAACACATTTTTTTTTTTTAAGGATTTCAAGTTTTCAATTATTTTCAATAAAATGTGTGACTAATTATGTTACATGTATGTTCTTGTGAAGACCTTGTCACCGTCGCTATCACGGCCTCTTGGTAAGACGTAACGGGCTTCAGGTCATTGGGTCTTAGTTCTGTGATTGTTTTAAGGCGTTCATCATCGTTTGAGATTGGATTTGTAATGTGACTTATTAGCAACTGTACTCTATATTAATTGTTTTGTGTAATTATGAAAGTAATTACTTAGGTAATTACTTAGGTAATTACCTAAGACACACAAAACAGTGTGTGTGTACTCAGTTGTACTCACCTAGTTGTACTTGCGAGGGTTTAGCTATGGCTCTTTGGTCCCGCCTCTCAACTGTCAATCAACTGGTGTACAGGTTCCTGAGCCTACTGGGCTCTATCATATCTGCATTTGAAACTGTGTATGGAGTCAGCCTCCACCACATCACTGCCTAATGCATTCCACCTGTTAATTACTCTGACACTGAAAAAGTTCTTTCTAACGTCCCTGTGGCTCATGTGGGTACTCAGTTTCCACCTATGCCCCCTTGTTCGCGTACCACTAGTGTTAAACAGTTTATCTTTATCCTGTCAATTCCTCTGAGAATGTTGTAGGTAGTGATCATGTCTCTCCTAACTCTTCTGTCTTCCAGTTTCGCGAGTTTCAGTAATCATTCCTCATAGCTCATTCCTCTCAGCTCGGGGACTAGCCTGGTGGCATACCTGTGTGTGTGGGGGGAGGGGAAGGGAGGAGGGGGTGCATGGGTGTAAAAGTGGGGGTGTAAAAGTGGGGGTGGTGGGGGGAGGAGGTAAGGGGAGGTAGGGGGGAAGGGTACTCGGTAACCATACTCACCAAAGGTGTTGTTCCACAGGGAGAATGCGACGCTATGGGACAACTTCCACCTGAGCATCTCCCGGGACGAGCTATACGGCGTGGAGGACCCCACGGTCAACAGGCTCCTCCAGCAGGTGTCCACCATGCCCATCTCCCACATCAGTAAGTATTACGGGCTCACCATAGCCCGTGCTACTTGGAACTTGTTCCGAGTAGCTGAATCTATAACAACATCAGTAAGTCCTCGTCACCAGTGTTGTTCCACGGGTGAACCGCCAGTTGGAACAAATCCACAAGGGCTGCGACGAGGATTCGAACCTGCGTCCGAGAGCATCCCAGACGCTGCCTTAATCGTCTGAGCTACGATATGGTTTTGTTCATTTGATTTGAACAATTGTGATTTGTGTGTGTTGTTCCACGGGTGAAACCGCGGGTATTAGTGTCATAACCGAGCCATAAATGGCGAGTTAATTGCCCAAATCCACAAAATGATTTACAAACTCGAGATGGGTGGTTTTTAACTAATTATCCATTAAACAGCAATTTAATAATTACCCAGAGTTGACCGACAAATTTTCATAGTGTTTTTTGGTAATTAATTTAGCCCAAATTAATTTACTTTAAACAATTGGTTGATCATTAACTCGCGCGTGCAGGCTTGGACGAACGTGAACCTGATAGTTCTGAAACACAGTGTTGGAGTCTATTGGGCTCGCCAGAGGGGGTTCACCTTGTTATATATACTCATGAATAGGATAGCATCCGAGAGGTACTCAAACACGGCAACTCCAATCATCTACACTGATGATATTGGGTGTCAGGGGTAAAGATATATTTTAAAATATTCAAGCAGTGTTGAACAAATTCGGAGACATATGAGACTGGAGGTTAATCGACAAAACTTGAGTTTCAATGTAGAAGTTGGAAGGTATTAGAAATAAGTGGGGAAAAACGTAGAAAGAGTTAAAATATATATTTACGCGCATGAGGATTTGATGAGTTGTAAATCATCTGTTGAGTCTGTCTGAAGAGACTATATATATATATAACCTTTGAAGGCCTTGGAATGTTGTGGAGAGGGAGTGGGAAGTTCTTGTGCTGTGCATGATATAGTTAAGTACTGTGAGATCTCTTACTGATTATGTCCCATCTGTTATTTCTTATTTTGGTGGAAGTTGACTAAACAACTTGAAGAAGGTACAAAATAAATGTATGAGAATAATCTTAAGAATACCCAAGAAATTCTGTGATTAATTAAGATAATGAAGATAGAATTGAACCTGAAAGCTGGAATTGGGAGCTGGGAAGAAATGAACAATGTACCGTTCGAACAACGTTCGAACCCTCGTCACGGCCCTTGTGGATGTGTTCAAATGAACAATGTATTTTAAGGTATAATAACACAGGACAGTATAACGAGGCAGCCTCAACATTTGCAATACCAGGAGCACCACAAGATGCAGGCGAGGAGTCACAATAACGTGGCTGAAGTATGTTGACCAATCCACACACTAGAAGGTGAAGGGGAAGACGACGTTTCGGTCCGTCCTGGACCATTTTCAAGTCGATTGTGAATCGACTTGAGATTGATCCAGGACGGACCGAAACGTCGTCATCCCTTCACCTTCTAGTGTGTGGTCTGATCAGCACCACAAGATGATGAGGAGGAGGACGTGACAAAGCCACTACGCGTACATTTTGCACTATGACCTCTCAATATATTGCATTCATGCAGATTTTTAGCAGAGGACACCACTAAGAGAGTCATAATTACTCTGAAGGGTGTTCCTATTTTCGGCCCCCTTTTCCATCTCTGTTCCTTATACCCACACCAACACATACCTTTATTAATGACCAAAACCACACATCAGAAAAAGAGACGACGACGTTTCGGTCTGTCCCGAGCCCATTATCAAGTCATGTAATAGAAAAGGAGCTGAAGAATCAAACGTTATTATTCCATTTTCTGATGAGTGGTTTGGTGGTCACATCTTCAGCCACGTTATTGTGACCCATCGACTGCACACACTTGTACTGCCCTCGTTCCCAAAATCCATTCCGTATGACTGCTAACGGTTAGGAGTAACGCTAAAATTAACCCCTTAACACATGTCCTGCGAAGCGAGCAGCACATGTGAGGTTCCCCCATACTGGATCGTTTGGTGGTCTTAAACATTATCTTCTCCGGAGAAGCTGATGGTCTTCAACGTTGAAACGAACATATTGGTTTATAGAGATACTTGATACAAGAGCTCAAAACGATCATCGACTTGAGAATGGTCCAGGACGGACCGAAACGACGTCGTCCCTTCACTTTCTAGTGTGTGGTCTGGTCAACATATTTCAGCAATTGTGACTCATCTTCGTCAAGAGCTCAAAAGATTTAAGGCTGCTCGAGTCAGTTAAGCTTGGATCAGCTCTCCTAAATAACAGCAGACACATAATGTCGTATATAACCTAAGATAATTAGTAATGACTGATGATGTGTACATTTGTGTGCTATGTTGAGATGCTAAAGATTTGTTGGTGTGTCCTCAGGCCAGAAGGAAGGAGGAACGCAGCTCAAACTCATCATAGAGTTCATCGACGGAGGACACGCTCTCTTCAAGCCCATGAGGTGAGTTGTGTGCGTGAGTGCAACAGTATTGTTTGAGTGCATTTTACTTCTTGTGCCACGTAAATGTTTTAATCACTGTGTTAGATTATCACATTTCGTGACCAGTGTGGAGAGATATATGAGTGATTTGTTATATAAAAGAATTTTGTATTAATAGTGCTTTTAATTTTAAAGAAATTTAATAAGCTGTACTTGTGGTTTTTTGAACTTGTTCTTGTTTAAGGAGTTATTTTTCTCAAAGACGAATGTTTCATAAGACTCTAGAAAAGATGTTCTCTGGCTCACAATAACAATGCTGATTTTGCAGAATCTATTTCATACAATAGAAGTGATTAAATTGAAACTTGCTAGACTAGACTAGTATAGTTTGAAAGTTTTAAGTTTGTCCTAGTGATGCTATTTTCAAAAAGTTCCATTTATGGGTCGCTAACTTTTTTCAGAACTTAGAAATTCTTTTAATGCCATTGAATTGAAGTTAACAATTTGTCCACATTTAGGGACATAGTGATGTAAGGTGTGAAAGTTTGGTGTCAAGAGTTTACGTTTCGTCAATTCATTTTCGTCAACATTGCAGTGTAAACTCGAGATACTTGTAGCCAAGCCTGAGTAGAGGTCGCACGGAGCGACCAATATTATACTGCTTATGTTTGGTTAGGCCATATATGCGGTGGCTCTTGCACCATGATACATGAAATAGGTTTAGATTTCACTTTGATTGCAACTCTAACATTTTGCATGGCATGTTTCACCCATTAGGCTTTTCGGTCCAGGACGGACCGAAACGTCGTCGTTTCTTCACTTTCTGATGTGCTGTTTGGGTCATCACATCATTGCATCCATTAGGTTACCCCCAGTGTTCTTGCAGATTCGTAGGTTCCCCGTAATTAGCCAAGGTAGCCGGTCGGCCGAGCGGACAGCACGCTGGACTTGTGATCCTGTGGTCCTGGATTCGATCCCAGGCGCCGGCGAGAAACAATGGGCGGAGTTTCTTTCACCATATGCCCCTGTTACCTAGCAGTAAAATAGATATCTGGGTGTTAGTCAGCTGTCACGGGCTGCTTCCTGGGGGTGGAGGCCTGGTTGAGGACCGGGCCGCGGGGACACTAAAAAGCCCCGAAATTATCTCAAGATAACCTTAAGATAGCATCTAGTTCGGCAGGTATGGAGCAAGACGCCCCGTGCAATTGTTCACTGATTTAACTTGCACCCTTCCTCAGGTTCAACCGGGAGCAGGAGACCCTGAAGAACCACTTCTACTTTACCGACTTCGAGCGACACAATGCTGAGATCGCGGCATTCCATCTCGACAGGTTGGTACTGAAGTACATGTGTAATATATATGCTCCCCGTCACATATACATATAATGATGGGGAGGAAACATGAGAGACCCGTGCAAAGGAATACTACTAGTGAATAGTACAGGTCCTGAAGCTGATAAGAGTTATTGTAATTAATTGAGAAGGATAACTTGAGATTTATAACCGGAAATCCAATCTTCACATGATCTTAAGGAAACACACATTATGCTTAATCCCACTTAATGGATGGAAAATCCCCGTATCTGCAACGTTAGCGCATTGAAATAAAGGATGTTTGAGGAGGGAGTGAAGAATGTGTGTGTGGTTCTTGACCCCTACAGGTTACTGGGGTTCCGGCGAGCGGTGCCCATCGTGGGGCGGAATGTCAACATCACGCGGGACCTGTATGCTCTGGCCCAGGGAGACCTGCTCAAGACCTTCTTCATCTCTCCTGACAACAACCTGTGCTTCCACGGCAAGTGTAGGTGAGTTACCCCTCTCCGAGGCCACAACCCTCTGTGCCCTGGGTGAATTATGTATAACCTATCTAGTACCGTGTGTGTGTGTGTTAATGGTAAGTGTATGCAAGTCGTAAATTTTCTGACGACACCCTTACTGCAACCAGGTGTAGGTGCACCTCCCTCTGACAAACACCCTTTGTTATAAGGTGTAATTGTTGTCTAGCAGCGTCTGTCAGGAGAGGTTATGGTAAGTCTTTGCACCAATACATTCATGTTTGTATTCTGTATTTTGGGCAAGCCTTTCTGGCTGCCATCAGAGACTCACGTGAACATGTCCCAAGTCACCTCCAACACCACCTGTCAGACTGACAGACGGAGTAAGTCCGGACGGGATAGACAGTCCCGACTCGGGACAAACAAGAAACCGAAGGTACAAAGTAGGTATTGATATAGTTCATTCAGCCTATCAATTAGCTTCGATTTTAGCCTCTTGTCAGCATTTTAGATTGTCTACAGTGTGTTATCTAGCACATAGGTATCGCAACCTCTAGCACATGTTTTAGTTATCTCCATAAACATGTGTGATAACATTAACAGATCAGATATATCCAGGTTTGCAGACTAATTAGCATACATGTAGAGTAGTGTAGCTTACTGTAGCGCGGCTGACCCTTGCAGCTACTACTGCGACACCGCCCACGCCATCTGTGGCAACCCTGATATGCTGGAGGGGTCCTTCGCCATATTCCTGCCGGGGAAGGAGGCGGCGCCCCGTAAGGTATGGCGACATCCCTGGCGAAGGAGCTACCACAAGCGCCGCAAGGCACAGTGGGAAGTGGGTAAGTTACACTGCTTCTCCTCCTGCATCTTCCCCTGTTCCACCTCCTGCACCTTCTTCCCCCTGTTCCACATTAGCTTCTAACTTATGTTTCCCACAATGTCTCCAGAGGGAAACTGGGGGAATTATTGCAGATGAGGAGTCACAATAACGTGGCTGAAGTATGTTGACCAGACCATACACACTGGGACGACGACGTTTCGGTCCGTCCTGGACCATTCTCACAGTCGAATCGTCGTCGTCCTTTCACTTTCTAGTGGTGGAGTTATTGTCACTATATTCTGTTTACAAAACAGAAGACAGATTCGGGGAATATGACGGAGAGGTTGGGGAAAAGCTTTTTGAAAAAAAACAGGTCCATTAAAACCTGAGACAGGTCAGATAACTGATAATGACGAAGAGATGAGCAGTATTTTAAATATATATTTTGTGTCTATATTTACTAAAGAAGAACTTAACATTATGCCTTCAGCCAAGCAAGACGATATTGATGGGGAAGAGGACAGGTTGACCAATTTAGTAGTTTACCAGGGAGGATGTTATTAAATAAATAGAAAACTTAAGCCAAACAAATCCCCAGAGCCTGATAAAAGTGTTTGCCAGGGTGCTTAAAGATTGTAAAGAGGAGCTTTGAGAGCCATTTCCTAGCATATTTAACAAATCATTAGTGTCAGAGTTCCAGAGTCGTGGATGGTTGCTAATGTGGTATAAATTTTCAAGAAAGGTGATATATCTCTATCATCGAACTATCGATCAATTAGCTTAACGTCTATTGTGGGAAAATTGCTTGAATTGATAATTGCAACAGCCATTCGTCTTCCTCTTGAAAAACATCGATTAATAAAAGATTCACAACATGCTTTTACCAAAGGCGGTTCATTTTTGACAAATTTGCTATTATCTTCCAGCATAATTCAGGCAATTGATAGTGGAAAGGCTTTGATGTTGTGTACCTTGACTTTAGCAAAGCTTTTGATACAATGCCACTTGAAAGATTGATTAAAAGGATAGAGGCTCATGGTATTGGTGGTGCTATATTAAGTTGGATTAGGGCACGGCTATGCCAAAGGAAACAAAATTAGTATAAATGGAGTTAAGTAAGAGTGGGAAAATGTTGTAATTGGAGTTCCTCGAGGCTCCGTCATGGGACCTCTCTTATTTATAATATATATAAATGATTTAGATTCAGGTTTGAACGGCAATATCTTCAAATTTGCCGACGATGCGAAAATCGAGAGTGAAAAACCAACCCGTACGTCCTCCTAATAAAAATGCTTTATTATAAAAATGCGTCAAAAATACATTTTGACTTTATATACTTTATATAAGGCCAAAAATTGTCTTACTAGAAAATAGTTGCAGCTCGAGAAATTAACATACTGTCTCGTTTTTCGCTGAATAAACAAGGAAGACGACTCGCAATCACTTCAAAACGATCCAAATTGGGTTTTGAAATGCTCAAAACATTAGCAGATGCAATTCAAGCGTAGATTAGACATATATTAGTGAGTTTGGGTTGGTATAAACAGTAGCTGCCATGTATGGACCAATAGTGAGTTTGGGTTGGTATAAACAGTAGCTGCCATGTATGGACCAATAGTGAGTTTGGGTTGGTATAAACAGTAGCTGCCATGTATGGACCAATAGTGAGTTTGGGTTGGTATAAACAGTAGCTGCCATGTATGGACCAATAGGCCTCTTGTTGTTTCCTTGATGTATTAAGTTCCTACTGTGTTTCTGCCATGTGGCATCGAACAAAAACAGCTTCTCTAATAGAACAGTGACCTCCTCCTAATAAAACAGTGACCTCCTAATAGAACAGTGACCTCCGAATGAACAGTGACCTAATAGAACAGAGTGAATTTCTAATAGAACAGTGACCTCCTTCTAATAGAACAGTGACCTTCTAATAGAACAGTGACCTCCCATTCTCAATGTTCTAAATATTTCCTGTGCCTTTTTTCATTGTTTTATAATGTAAACTTGTAAATATACTTGTCTATATAATAATAATAATATTAAAGAGAGCCTCATGAAACAATGTTGTGAATAGAGACTCGAGTTGTCGGTCACGTCACTAGAGAGAGAATTAACCCAAGTCTTTTAAAAGTGTTAAGAGACAAAAACATATACAAAGTTGCTGCGGACATAACGTCATTGAAGTGTTCTATAATGCCTGGCTATATTTACCTCCAGATGACGACTACTGCGACCTGGTGAAGGAGGTCCACCCATATAACGAAGGTCGGAGGCTGTTGGACATCATGGATATGTCCGTTCTTGACTTCCTCATGGGCAATATGGATCGACATCATTACGAAACTTTTAAGGTGAAAAATACAAAACAAATGCTGTTTGATATATATATATATATATATATATATATATATATATATATATATATATATATATATATATATATATATATATATATATATATCAATTTTAACAATTCTTATACATTATTATAGCCATTCCGTTACATTAATGAAACCCTTGTCAGGCTTGACATTTATATAGCAGATTTGTATTATATAGCATTTATATAGCAGATTTATATAGTAGATTTACCAGGGAATTGTGATAGTAGCATAGTTCAAAGGAGTAAATACCGGAATATTTGTAATTTACCATTTATTATTTTATACAGAAGGCGAAGCAGGTTATAATTGAGTGATTCTTGTGTTCATCAGATGTTTGGGAATAACTCTGCGCCTCTGCACCTGGACCACGGGAGGGGGTTCGGTAAGGCCTTCCACGACGAGGTCTCCATCCTGGCTCCCGTCTACCAGTGCTGTCTCATCAGACAGTCCACTCTGGCTTCTTTACTAAGGTTCGTCCACAAGTTCTGTCAACCCAGGAGTAACAGTAATGACTCCTGCGCGCGCGCGCGCGCACACACGCTACACGCAAGCACACACGCACGCGCGCGCACACACACACACACACACACACACACACACACATTTGTAAACTTCATTCTGGAGACATTCTTGTATCAACACACAAAGCAGGCCAAAAGAATGAGGGAAGGAGATGTACTGAATTTAGTATTCATCAGGAAAGAAGAAGAGATATTTGACATCCAGTACCTTCCTTCCTTGGGAAAGAGTCATCACGTCCTGTTAGACATTAAATATGCTTTAAGATATCATCTAGAAGAAAATGGGGCTATTGAAACAGTTGATAAACTCGATTTCAAGAGAGGACACTATGGGGAACTTCGGAACTTCGAAATTTTTTTAATGAGTGTAATTGGACAGACTTGTTGCTAGGCAAGGAAGTAAATGAGATGTTTGCCAAATTTTGCAAAATATACGATGAAGGCACACAAACATTCATACCTAAACAGAGATGCAGGGCCAGAAAACAGGATTGGTTCAACAGAAATTGCGAGTGGGGCAGAGACCAAAAGACACAAAATTGGAATCAATACAGGAAGAGGCCAAACCCCCAAACATACCAGTAATACAAAGATGTGAGAAACAACTACACGGCAGTGAGGAAAGAGGCAGAAAGTAATTTTGAAAAAGGGATAGCGGACAAATGTAAAACAGAACCAGGTCTATTCTACAAATTCATAAACAACAAATTGCAGGTAAAGGATAATATTCAGAGGTTGAAAATGGGAAACAGATTCTGGAAAATGAAAAGGAAATGTGTGAAACATTAAACGTAAAGTTGCAAAGTGTGTTTGTACAAAACGAAATCTTCAGGGAGCCAGACACAATAAGAATTCCAGAGAACAACATAGAGCACATAGAGGTGTCTAGAGATGAAGTGGAAAATATGCTCAAGGAGCTAAGTAAGAACAAAGCAGTTGGTCCAGATGGAGTTTCACCATGGGTTCTGAGAGAATGTGCACCTGAGCTCAGCATTCCACCTCAGCTGATTTTTCAGGCATTCCTGTGTGCAGGGGTCGTAGCAGATGTGTGGAAAAAGGCTAACATAGTTCCAGTCTACAAAAGTGGAAGCAGGGAAGACCCCCTCAATTATAGACCGGTATCATTGACAAGTGTAATAGTCAAAATATTGGAAACAATAATTGAAAGTAAATGGGTAAAACACCTGGAAAGGAATGATACAATATCAGACAGACAGTATGGTTTTTCGATCTGGAAGATCCTGTGTAACAAATTTTCTCAGTTTCTGTGATCGAGCAACAGAGATTTTACAGGAAAGAGATGGTTGGGTTGACTGAATCTATCTGGACCTAAAAAAGACTTTCGACAGAGTTCCACATAAGAGGTTGTTCTGGAAACTGGAACACATTGAAGGGGTGACAGGTAAGCTGCTAACATGGATGAAAAATTTTCTGACTGATAGAAAAATGAGGGCAGTAATCAGAGGAAGTGCATCGGACTGGAGAAATGTCACAAGCGGAGTACCACAGGGCTCAGTTCTTACACCGGTAATGTTCATTGTCTACATAAACGATCTTCCTGTTGTAATACAGAATTATATGAACATGTTTGCTGTTGATGCTAAGATAATAGGAAGGATAAGAAACTTAGATGATTGTCATGCCCTTCAAGAAGACCTGGACAAAATAAGTATATGGAGCACCACTTGGCAAATGGAATTTAATGTGAATAAATGCCATGTTATGGAATGTGGAATAGGAGAACATAGACTCAACACAACCTATAAGTGTTGAGAAATGAGAAATCTTTAAAGAAGTCTAATAAGAAAGAGATCTAGGGGTGGTTCTACATAGAAAACTGTCACCTGAGGATCACATTAAGAATATTGTGCGAGGAGCCTATGCTACACTTTCTAACTTCAGAATTGCTTTTAAATACATGGATGACGAAATACTAAAGCAATTGTTCACGACTTTTGTTAGGCCAAAGCTAGAATGTGCAGTGGTTGTATGGTGCCCATATCTTAAGAAGCACATCAACAAACTGGAAAAGGTGTAAAGACGTGCTACTAAGTGGCTCCCAGAACTGAAGGGCAAGAGCTACGAGGAGAGGTTAGAGGCATTAAATATGCCAAAACTAGAAGACAGAAGGAAAAGAGGTGATATGATCACTACATACAAAATAGTAACAGTAATTGATAAAATTGATAATGAAGATTTCCTGAGACCTAGAACTTCAAGAACAAGAGGTCATAGATTTAAACTAACAAATCAGAGATGCCGAAGAAATATAAGAAAATTCACTTTCGCAGAGTGGTAGACCGTTGGAACAAGTTAGGTGAGGTGGTGGTGGAGGCCAAGACCGTCAGTAGTTTCAAAGTGTTATATGACAAAGAGTGCTGGGAAGACGGGACACCACGAGCGTAGCTCTCATCCTGTAACTACACTTAGGTAATTAACCACTTAGGTAATTTCACACGCACAAGAAAGAGCTGAGTGAACAGCGCTCTGGACTCGTAATCCTAGGGCCCGAGTTCGATCCCCGGTGATGACAGAAACAAATTGGTCAGTTTCTTTCACCCTGATGCCCCTGTTACCTAGCAGTAAATAGGTACTTGGAAGTTAGACAGATGTTACGGGCTGCTTTGTGTGTGTACTCGCCTAATTGTACTCACCAAATTGTGCTTGCGGGGGTTGAGCTCTGGTTCTTTGGTCCCGCCTCTCAACCGTCAATCAACAGGTGTACAGGTTCCTGAGCCTATTGGGCTCTATCATATCTACACTTGAAACTGTGTATGGAGTCAGCCTCCACCACATCACTTCCTAATGCATTCCATTTGTCAACCACTCTGACACTAAAAAAGTTCTTTCTAATATCTCTGTGGCTCATTTGGGCACTCAGTTTCCACCTGTGTTCCCAATTGCGTGTGCCCCTTGTGGTAAATAGCCTGTGTGTGTGTGTGTGTGTGTCTGTGTGTGTGTAAAATTAGTAGTAACAACTGATTGACAGTTGAGAGGCGGGCCGAAAGAGCAGAGCTCAACCCCCCGCAAGCACAACAAGGTGAATACACACACACCACCAACCCGGAGTAAATAGAGCAATATATATATTATATATATATATATATATATATATATGTCGTACCTAGTAGCCAGAACGCACTTCTCAGCCTACTATGCAAGGCCCGATTTGCCTAATAAGCCAAGTTTTCCTGAAATAATATATTTTCTCTAATTTTTTTCTCATGAAATGATAAAGCTTCCCATTTCATAATGTATGAGGTCAACTTTTTTTATTGGAGGTAAAATTAACGTAGATATATGACCGAACCTAACCAACCCTACCTAACCTAACCTAACCTATCTTTATAGGTTAGGTTAGGTTAGGTAGCCGAAAAAGTTAGGTTAGGTTAGGTTAGGTAGGTTAGGTAGTCGAAAAACAATTAATTCATGAAAACTTGGCTTATTAGGCAAATCGGGCCTTGCATAGTAGGCTGAGAAGTGCGTTCTGGCTACTAGGTACGACATATATATATATATATATATATATATATATGTCGTACCTAGTAGCCAGAACTCACTTCTCAGCCTACTATTCAAGGCCCGATTTGCCTAATAAGCCAAGTTTTCCTGAATTAATATATTTACTATAATTTTTTTCTTATGAAATGATAAAGCAACCCTTTTCTCTATGTATGAGGTCAATTTTTTTTATTGGAGTTAAAATTAACGTAGATATATGACCGAACCTGACCGAACCTAACCAACCCTACCTAACCTAACCTAACCTATATTTATATGTAAGGTTAGGTTAGGTAGCCAAAAAAAGCTAGGTTAGGTTAGGTTAGGTAGGTTAGGTAGACGAAAAAATATTAATTCATGAAAACTTGGCTTATTAGGCAAATCGGGCCTTGAATAGTAGGCTGTGAAGTGCGTTCTGGCTATTAGGTACGACATATATATATATATATATATATATATATATATATATATATATATATATATATATATATATATATATATATAATATATATATATATATATATATATGTGTGTGTATATATATTTTTTTTTAGTTTGTGAGGGTACCACCTCTGGTGCCAATGTGGGGACCCATAGCCTCGGAGAAAAAAATAAAAAGTATTCAGAGGAGACCTTGTGGTTTCTCACTGAACACCAATATTATCTTCTCTTATATTATCTCTTATATTATTCTCTTATATATATAACACCAATATTATCTTATCTTATATATTTTATATATATATATGTATATCAAGTACAAAACAAACATGGTTTGTGTCAAACATAAATCTCACGAACGTCAAAAAGATTATAAATGGTAGAGAATCTACGGTCATAAAATTTATCATTATCGATAGAATTAAGATTCTGCGGTTACATTTGCAATATTGCTACTTAAAACTAAATACTTTTGTAATTGTTTCCTGTTTGTGCTCACCCCCCCCTCCCCCCTATACCTTACTTTGCTGTCTCAGACCTCTTTTTTTTATAATTACCTTACCTTTTTTTTTTTTTATAGATGTTAACCCTTACATGTGAATCTTCAGTCAAATCAGCACTATAAACCATGCTTTCTATACTCGGCCACGGTGTCATCTCGTTTCTATATTCCCCGTGTTCTGTTTACCTTAATACTGTGTCGTAACCGCTCCACCAGTACTTGCACGAGCTTAACACACTTGTTTGGAGTAATGTGTAATTTAAGGGGGTGCAAGTCAACAAGGACTGCATAGCACCGACGCTTTCTCCCGTCACCAACGCTTTTTCCTGTCAAACTAAGTGAATATTACGTATTTCCTGACAGGTACCACACGGGGCCGGACCGCCTGAGTGAGGCGATGAGGGCGTCTCTGGCTCTGGATCCTGTCAACCCTATCCTATGGGAGCCCCATCTAGATGCCTTGGATCGAAGGCTCAACGTTATTCTCCAGGTTATACGGGAGTGTGTGGAAAAGGCTCAAGATCCTCTTCATGTTATTGTTAATGATTTTCATTAAACCAGTGAGAGATGTGATCTTAATTTGGGAAACACAAGCTATCACTGACTCCAGTCTTGTCCGGGATTAAGTTCTAATACAGCTTTAAACTGGTTTAATTGTTCATGAACAGTTTATGAACGTTATCTTCCCAAGATCAACATTACCATGTAATATTTATAAATGAAAGTAACGTGTGACTACTTAAGCTGTGAGGCCACAGCTCCGAATTGGTATAATTGTGCAGGAAGTGCCAGTGAGAAAGTTGTGGGTTTTTCTGCAAGGACTTCGTCTTGCTGAATAAGCTACCTGTGTGCGCGTGAGGTGATGGGTTCTGCTTTTGGATCTGCACAGTATTTGAGACCTCTTGTACCATCACTACTTGAACACTTCCAAGAAAGACCTCCTGAAAACGGTGTGCTTTTGGGGGGGAAATCTATTCCGGAGGAAGGCTTATAAATTACCTGCAAATTTTTGATGGTTGTGCTACATTGATAAAAAACAAAAAGTGGTGCTAAAACGGCTGGAGTCGAGGCAGCAGTACACGGGTGATGACTAGTGTGAGAGAAGAAGCCTTATGTGAATCAGCAGTTTACCAGTTTACCTTCTGGAGTGGAAATGATCTGTGTCGGAACATGTGGGAAAGATGCTTCGTCTTGGTTTACAGCTGCAACTTGGCAGCTGTATTTTAGTAAAGCTTGATCGTGAATGTATTTCTGGAAACAAGTAATTGGAGGAAGGGGCTAGGTACATTGTTTTAAGATACATAATTTGTGTTCAAATACATTGCCACAGTTTATATAAATACATAAAATGTTATACGTGTGAAACATGTATATTTAGTTTTTAAGTAGTTAAGAGATCAAATTATTTCATGAGCTTATAGCCATTATGTACTACTATTGTAACCAATGATTTATTTATTTTGCGCTGTGGTAATTTATTAAATTATATTGAGTAATAAAGTACATTTACAAGGCCGTTGTACAAAGTTTATGGTAATTAACAGCAGGGCTGGGTTTGATGCTGGAATGAACACTTTGACACTTGTACCGAAGTGAAGCAGTAATTTATTTTACAAGAATGTGGTAATGATATGATAAAGCAATGAAGGGAATTTCATAACATTTGATTGGAAAATTAATATGGGTAATGTTTTAAGATGGTGTTTGTTGATTTGTCTGTGCAGCTCAGTGTTAAAAGACTGGTATTAATTCATTCAGTTGAACAGTCGTAAGTGTTGATATACATGATATTTTTACCGTAAGGGAGTTTTATCAGTTTGATAGAGGTGATGAGTCACAATAACGTGGCTGAAGTATGTTGACCAGATCACACACTAGAAGGTGAAGGGACGACGTTTCGGTTCGTCCTGGACCATTCTCAAGTCGATTCATTCACAGTCGACTTGAGAATGGTCCAGGACGGACCGAAACGTCAGTCGTCCCTTCACCTTCTAGTGTGTGATCTGGTCAAACTACTTCAGCCACGTTATTGTGACTCATCGCTTTCATAATCGTTTTCTCATGTGGCACAGGACTTGTTATCGAACAAAAAATTTCAGTATTTCATTGCCGGTTGCCAAATTGTTTGTAAAATTGTAAAATTGCTTAATACCCCGCATGTCAGGTATCGGCCCCACCTTATTCTTGACCGTCTTTCTCTGATTGGGTGAAACCATTTACCTAAATGTGGCGTTTGTGTGTCGTTTTTTGCCGTTTCGGTTGTGTTATGATTTTGATTGAGTTCATGTCCACTGAAATCTCTTTACGTTATAAATTTAAATTAAATTTAGTTTAATTTTCAATTCATATACATCAAGATACATTGCTTCTGTGCAATAAAACTCAACACAATACAAATTTACAGTTCATTAGTAAAAGAATTTTTCTTTTAACACAAACTTCTGAAATTATATATATTTTTTTAATTTTACAGACTATTTGTTTATAGTTTGTAGATTAATTTTCATACCAACCTTTACTGCACAAGATAATGGTTTATTTAAAAAAAATTATATCAGAATTGCCACGCTAAGTGTTGCATGTATCCAGTTAAGACTTAAACTAACATTATTTTATTTACTACCACCGTGGAGCATTAATATTGCTCCTATCGATATATTTGTAAAATTATTTATTGGGAATTATTATTATTATTACTTAATTTTCTGGATACATTTTAAGTTTAATGATTAAATTTGTTGCAAAAAAATTCAAGAACACAATTTCAAGAGAAGAATGAATCTAAATATTTTGAGGATAGATATATGACACGAAAAATAAATATTCAGTGTAAGGGAAGCATCAGGAAGTGTGTGTAAATGACTGAACGCGGCGAGGGGGGGCACATACGATGCAGGTTTTTTTTTTGGTGGGGTAAAATTTGGAGCGATGTTCACGCAAGAGATGAGAGTTATGCATCAACATTACTAACTAGTAATGTTTGCATGAGCATCACCTCACCTTTACCTGTTACCAGTTTAGATTTTGTTATATGTTTAAATATTTTAAATACACAAGTTGCAATATTGTTTCTAAGTTTTTTCCTCATTTTTTTAGGTACTAAACCTTGCACATATACGGAGAAACCTGCGGAAGTCGATACAGAATCCTTTCTCTCATAAATTATTTCCGAATATTCACAAGGTTTTAGAGCTAAGGGTGCATCGTTAGTGTTTGAAAAATGCATAAAAATATTGTGTTGTGTTCGATGGCATTGGAAATAATGTTCCACATTATGAACTAGAAACTGGTGGCAAGCCACGCCATGGACAGGGTTGGCAGGGAACGAACATGATCATTTACAAAAGCCGGCCCATGCTGTCAAGGTTCTGTGATACAGTAATCCTAAATTGTTTGGTAGGAACTGCTCTATGACAAAAGGAGATGACATAAAATATTATCTCCTAGCTTCTCGTGAAACATTCCACCATCATTCCTTTAATCCAGGTAAGAAATGTTTATATATAAGCCTCATAATTCATGTTAATAGATCTAGTTTATAAAAATTGTACAATATTATTTACTAAAAAATTTAAGAAATCGAGTAATAATTATGATGCACACGATATTGGAATATCATTATTCAGACTGTTGAATAATCTTGAAAATGAGATGGAAGCTTTTCCATGAAAGATCTCTGAATGCCATGTTCATTGTTTGTTGTTGAAAGTTGGTGATGGGGGTAACATTACTGTTTATTAAAACCTGGTGATAGGAGTAACATTATTAGCCATTAGGAATTAGTAACCTGAACGACGTTGTTGGTCATTTGGTATTGGTAAAAGAAAAATAAGTTACATCCTGTTTACCGAGATTAATTGGCTGCTTGACATGGGTGGGTTATGTTTTCCATTTAAGACATTTATCCCCCACCAATTTGCGTGCGTGCATGTGTGTGTGTGTGGGGGGGGGGTTACATTGACTATGGTTGCTTACTGTGAGAAACCTTATTAAAAAAATTCCAGACAATGTATTCACAACACGGAATGTAGGAACAAACTATTTTAAAGAATGTTGCAGTGCATTTGATTCGACAAAAGACTGAATGACGGATCATTTTTGAATGCAGAAACAAGTTTTATTGGTTCTAAAATATCTTTACTAGCATTAAATTGTGTGTGTGTGTACATAAAGTGGAGAAATCTATAGCTCATTAGATAGTTATCAGGCAGAGATTATTTCATATTGCAGGCATACATAATGTGTGTTAAATATAACTCGGTGAAGCATATTTTCATATTTAGTTTGTACATAGAGTAGACTAAGGAAAGTATTGCGTACAGGTGATCCCGAGAAGCATAATGCATGTCCTTGTGAACTTGCTGAATGTTGGTAAAAAAAATAGCTGTTCTGCATAGAGTATATTTTGTGATATGGCAATATTAAAGTAGGATTAAGGATATTATTTTCTTAGTCTATTACTACATTTGCTCTATTTATATTAAAGAAACAATACTATAGGTGAGAGGTAGTGATTAAAGTATTTGTTTTACCTGTTAAAATTGCCAGTTTGGCTCAGTGTTGTGCAGTGGGGCGCAGAAGCATTCTTGTATACTGTATGCGCAGTTTCCTCCTCAACAAGGGCTGTGATTCAACTTTTATGTTTAATGGTTTAGAAAAAGATTTAAAAAAACAATATTTTGAAAGTTTTTTTTTTTTTGCAGTTGTGATTGCAGTATATAAAATCTCATATTAAATATTAATGTTGTTGCTAACGTTAAAATAGTCACTGAAATATTACTATGAACAATTAGTTTATGTAAAACTGAATTTGAAGCCAAAAATTATCTTTACAGTAATATATATATATATATATATATATATATATATATATATATATATATATATATATATATATATATATATATATACTGTATATATATATATATATACTGTATATATATATATATATATATATACTGTATATATATATATATATATATACTGTATATATATATATATATACTGTATATATATATATATATATATATATATATATATATATATATATATATATATATATATATATATATATATAATATCTTTTTTTTTAACATGGGGGGAAAAAACTGAAAAACTGATTTTTAAAGGCTTGTCCTCAAAAGACAGTATTTGTCTATATTGTAATAAAAGTAAAAAGTAAAACAGCTCAGAACTGTCTCACTTGTATGAGTGAAATTACGTTAGCCATTCTTACATTTCTGGCCAAACCATTTTAAGATTGAATTTTATATTCTAAATTTTGTTTTTAAACACTTGCATCTCACGATGTTCAACTGTTTACAAACAATTTGAATTTCCAATTTGTTAAATTAATTGGATTCTTTCCGCCAATAATATTTATAATTAAAGCTTTGGCCTTTATCAACTTGTAATTCAACTTGTAAACCCCAAGCTTAGCGGTGGAGAAATTGACGACTTTCATGCAGTGGTAATCCCGAGTGGATTAGTTTTAATGAATTTCTTATAAGCAGGAATTCCACTTTACCTTCCCTCCTTATATCAGTCTTCCATGTCATAAAATAACTATTAATTCTATTCCTCCACCTAGAGAACCATTGTAGTTTGTATCAGACACGTCTTAAAGTAGATGGGATTCCATACACTCAGCATTCTGACGTAAATGCTCTGGTATGTGAACTTGATGAGTGAAGAATATGCATTAATTTATATACTCTCTGAAACGGTTAGCAATTTATATACATGTCGTGCCTGATAGCCAGAACCGCATTACTTGGCTTAGTATGTAAGGTCCGATGTGCATAACTGACCGAATGATTTTAGTTTTCAAATATTTCTTTCCAGATAGATTATTTTTGTTAGAAAAGTACCAGTTATATTAGGAACATGAATTAGTGACTTTATTTGTAATCGGTTATGTTAGGATAGGTTTCGAAAAGTTAGAAATATGATCAAACCTGACTTGTGTTAGTTTTAACTCGACATAAATTTGCAATCATATATAATACAATGACAACTTTATCTTTTCATAAGAAAAAGTTTGGAAAAATTATATATTTCACTAAAATTCGGATTGTTAAGCAAATCTGACTATTGGGTACAACATATATAAATATTTTATGTTTGTTTATAATATATACACCCACCCTTACATGTGCACAGAGTTAATGAATACACGTGTGTACATATATGCACAAACATACAGTATTTTCTATTCTGTTTTATAGAGAGGGAAGAGTTTTTAGAAATGCAAATAATGTTTTATTGAAAAAGTTCATCTCGAAAGTGAAAGGACTCATGAAATACATCATTCATTACTATAAAACTTAAGAGATTATATTTATTATGTTTAATTTTGTACTAGTGATCCTTTGTACATGTACTCCAATGTGTATATAACTAATGTGAGGGATTTTTTTTAAATCGTTAAAAAATGGGTTTAAAAGTTTATATTTTAATTTATAACCTGTTTTCTTGTATGTATATAAAATACAAAATATACTTTCCTAACAGCAGCATACTAAACATGAATGGATGCAGATATATTATATATATATATATATAATGTGTATATATATAATGTGTATATATATATATATATATATATATATATATATATATATATATATATATATATATATATATATAATATCGCGAACAAGCCTGAATGGTCCCCAGGACTATATGCAACTGAAACCTCACACCCCAGAAGTGACTCGAACCCATACTGCCAGGAGCAACGCAACTGGTGTGTATGTGTGATTAAGGCGTCCTGTACATGCCTGTTGCGTTGCTCCTGGCAGTATGGGTTCGAGTCACTTCTGGGGTGTGAGTTTTCAGTTATATATATATATATATATATATAATATATATATATATATAAATATATATAATATATATATATATATATATATATATATATATATATATATAATGTGTGTGTGTATATCACGAAAATAAACTCGTGATTAAAAATGTGACAGTCAGACCACGGAGGAAAGTTGAAACAGGAATTTCCTTAAGTACTTTCGTATATTAATACATCTTCAGAAGGAGTAATACACGAAAGTACTTAAGGAAATTCCTGTTTCAATTCTTCCTCCGTGGTCTGGCACTGTCTAATATATATATATATATATATATATATATATATATATATATATATATATATATATATATATATATATATATATATATAGACCATGGCTGTGGTCTATATATATACCATGGCTGTGGTCTATATATATATATATATAGTACCGGTACTTGCTGCTTATACACATTATCTTTGCTCTTATCATGTCATTGTTTTGTGAGCTTGTATGTTAACTGTTTATGAGCTTATAGCAGATGGCAGTGTTTACCAATTGTAAAAAAAAACAAAACAAAAAACTTGTTTGGAACATGTTCCCGTTTCATTCTAGCTGTAAATGAGAGAGGTGAGCTGGTTGATACTGTTGACACAAGTGATGAAACAGACTTTGATTGCTCAAGTACTTAGTTTCCCCCCAAGATTCATTTCTTTTCATAAGATTAATAATCAGTGTTTTAATTCAAACAAGAATAGAGGGGCCCTGATCACTTAGCCTGTTCCCATAAATCAAGAATTGCCAATGTTATGCCTTTTTGTGACTGTCGCCTGTGTTTTTTTGGGGCGGTGATGTGTGTGTGTGTGTATAAGGTGTGACCAATTCAGTAACTGGAGTGATCCCGAAGATAAAGGAGAGTAACTGAGATTACGTGATAAAGACTCATCCCTTGCTCTCCTCTCCGTATTTGTCACTCCCTCGACACTGTATACAGTCACCCTTCGCTTATTCCAGCCACTTGAACAAATTGCCAAATGTGTTCTGCAAACACTGTGGTAACTTCGCAGCGAGTCAAGAAAACTCAGTAGTATAAATTAGGGTGTAAACAAAAGAGTGCTGGAATAAGGTGGTGAGACTGTGTTCCAGTGCTTCTGTTTGCTCTAGTCTGTGTGTTTGGTTGTGAGGATGACCTGTAAAACAGACAAAATATATACCTAAAAAATTTATCATCTTTCATTTACCCACCTTTTAATATGTTGATGTTTACCTATCACGAAAAAAATGGGGAATAAAATGATACTAAAATGAATTTGGCAATAGATTGTAGCAGGCGATGAGTCACAATAACGTGGCTGAAGAATGTTGACCAGACCACACACTAGAAGGTGAAGGGACAACGACGTTTCGGTCCGTCCTGGACCATTCTCAAGTCGACAATCGATTTGAGAATGGTCTCTAGTCGATACATACCATTCCTGGATATATATCATATATACCATATATACCTGGACCATTCTCAAGTCGACAATCGACTTGAGAATGGTCCAGGACGGACCGAAACGTCGTCGTCCCTTCACCTTCTAGTGTGTGGTCTGGTCAACATAGATTGTAGCACTTTCGTCTTCTGAAAATTAGTCAATTACAGTTTCACTATTATTATGATACTGTCTACAGTGCCTGTATTGTTCTTACAAACACTAGGTACATGGCTACCAATTTACTACTAGGTGAAGAGAGGCATCAGGTAAATGTGCCCAAAATGTCTTGCCATGGGAGTCAAACTCTGGACCTCTTGGTTGTGATCCCCTTCCTCACTTCGCTACAGGCCCCCGGCACCTTGAGCCAGCCCGTTCTCCTGATGTGCCACAACGTACGAAATACAAATTGCAAATACAATTCGTCTTCATCTTGAAAAACATAAATTAATAAATGAGTCGCAACATGGTTTTACAAATGGCTGTTCATGTTTAACAAGTTTGCTATCTTTTTCTTCAGCATAGTTGAGGCAGTTGATAGTGGTAAGGATTGTGATGTTGTGTACCTTGACTTTAGCAAAGCTTTTGATACAGTGCCACATGAAAGACTGATTAAAAAAATAGAGGCTCGTGGTATTGGGGGTGCTATATTAAGTTGGATTAGCGCATGGCTATTTCATGAAGGAACCAACACGGGAAAATAATATTTTAGATTTAGTGTTAACTAACAGGGAAACACAAATTAATAACATCGAAATAGGGAGTAAGCTAGGGAACAGTGATCACAAAGAAATCGGATTTAGCATAGAATGGAATAGACCAGTAGGAGAAAATTCTGTTAAAGTGCCAGATTTTCGAAAAGCTGATTTTAATAGCCTAAGAAATTTTTGGGGTCAAATTGATTGGAAAGTCTTGGGTATGGGGTGTGGGCCGGTCTTGGAGCGAGACATGAACCCAGCGATAGGTGACTTAAATGGGGATTTCGATGTGGATTCAATATATAACTTATTTAAGAATATTCTAAACAAAGCACAGGAACGTAGTATACCATACAAATTGAATAGATCGAATACTAATGACCCAAAGTGGATAACAAAGAATTTGAAGAACCTTATAGGTAAAAAGAGAGCTTGGTACAAAAGGATTAAAAATGGGGAGGTCACTTTAGAACAGGAATTCGTACAACTGGTTAGAAATGTTAAAAAAGAGATAAGGAAAGCAAAAAGAAACTATGAAGTTCGCATAGCAGGGCAAGCAAAGACAAATCCTAAAGGGTTTTTTCAGTTATATCGTACTAAGACTAGGGAAAGGATAGGTCCATTAAAAACTGAGACAGGTCAAATAACAGATAGTGATGAAGAGATGAGTAGTATTTTTAATAAATATTTTGTATCTGTATTTACTAAAGAGGAACTTAACAATATGCCTTCAGCCGAACAAGTCTATGTGGGTGGGGACGAGGACAGGTTGACGAGTTTAGCAGTTACCAGGGAGGATGTTCTTAAACAAATAGTAAAACTCATACCAAACAAATCCCCAGGGCCGGATGAAGTGTTTGTCAGGGTGCTTAAAGAATGCAAAGAGGAGCTTTGTGACCCACTGTCAACCATATTTAATAAATCAATAGAGTCAGGCAGAGTGCCAGTGTTTTGGAAAGTTGCTAATGTGATACCAGTTTTTAAGAAAGGAGATAGATCACTTGCGTCTAACTATCGACCAATTAGCCTAACGTCTATTGTGGGAAAGTTACTCGAATCTATAATAGCAAATAAAATTCGTCTTCATCTTGAAGAACATAATAATTGAGTCGCAACATGGTTTTATAAATTGCCGTTCATGTTTAACAAATTTGTTATTTTTTTATTCTAGCATAGTTGAGGCAGTTGATAGTGGTAAGGATTGTGATGTTGTGTACCTTGACTTTAGCAAAGCTTTTGATACAGTGCCACATGAAAGACTGATTAAAAAAATAGAGGCTCATGGTATTGGGGGTGCTATATTAAGTTGGATTAGTGCATGGCTATTCCAAAGGAAACGGAGAGTTAGTATAAATGGGGTTAAGTCAGAGTGGAATAATGTTGTTAGTGGTGTACCTCAGGGCTCTGTCCTGGGACCTCTGTTGTTTATAATAAGAACATAAGAACAAAGGCAACTGCAGAAGGCCTATTGGCATGTTGGATTAGTGCTCGAGTTACAAGATACGAGCTAGATGGTGTTGAGATTGCGAAGTCGGATTGCGAACGGGATCTGGGAGTTATGATTAGTAAGAATTTAAAACAAAAAGGTTCAATGCATGAATGTTCGTAATAGGGCAAATAGGACGCTGGGATATATTAATCGAAGCGTTAGTAACAAGACACCTGGTGTGGTTCTTCAGCTATATCTTGCTCTGGTTAGGCCCCATTTAGATTATGCAGTTCAGTTTTGGTCGCCGTACTATAGAATGTATATAAATTCACTTGAACGTGTCCAACGTAGGATGACTAAGTTAATTCCCCAAATTAGAAATCTTTCATATGAAGAAAGATTAACAAAGCTTAAGTTGCATTCACTGGAAAGGCGAAGAGTTAGGGTTGACATGATAGAGGTTTACAAGTGGGTGAATGGACATAACAAAGGGGATATTAATAGGGTATTAAAAGTATCAACACAAGACAGAACACGAAACAATGGGTATAAATTGGATAAGTTTAGATTTAGGAAAGACCTGGGTAAATACTGGTTCAGTAACAGGGTTGTTGATTTGTGGAACCAATTACCGCGTAACGTGGTGGAGGTGGGGACCCTCGATTGTTTCAAGCGCGGGTTGGACACGTTTATGAGTGGGATTGGGTGGTTATAGATAGGAGCTGCCTCGTATGGGCCAATAGGCCTTCTGCAGTTACCTTTGTTCTTATGTTGCTGGCGATGAGTCACAATAACTTGGCTAAAGTACGTATTCTTATGTTCTTATGTGTCTCACGGTATCAGGTAATCTTATGTGTCTCACGGTATCAGGTATTCTTATGTGTCTCACGGTATCAGGTATTCTTATGTGTCTCACGGTATCAGGTATTCTTATGTGTCTCACGTGACTCATCGCCTGCTATTGGTCTCGGATTAGTAGCGGTGGTGGAGTGAGGTGTATTGGTATTATAAAAGAGGCGACAACAACGATTGGATTACCAGCTCACCATAGCCCGTGCTACAGGGACATTTCGTTCTTAGCTAAATCTAGAACAACAACAAACGTCGACTGGATCATAGCCATAGCCCGTGCAACATTGTAATTTCAGTTCCGAGCAGCTGAATCTGAATCAGCAACAGTCTTGACTGACTATTCACGTTTTTACCGACGGTGGACCACACCATTAGTGGCTTGTGCGTTCATGAATTTGGGTTTGCGTATTGTTGCTACTATCGCGACACTTAGCTGACTGACTACTGAAGCGCTGAGTTCTATAGTGTGACTGAACAATGGTTTCTAAAGTAGTCAAATTCGTCGTCTTCTTCTTTCTTATTAAAGGAAGTTTGACTTACTCCTGGCCGGAAATGCTTCAAGAATCTTTTGCTGTTAGTAATATTGTTGATAACATCAATGATATGTTTGGCGGCAAATCCTGGCCGGAAATTATTCAAGAATCTGTTGTAAATGCTGTTAGTAATATGGT
Source organism: Procambarus clarkii (assembly GCF_040958095.1). Lineage (NCBI taxonomy): Eukaryota > Metazoa > Arthropoda > Malacostraca > Decapoda > Cambaridae > Procambarus > Procambarus clarkii. The sequence continues at coordinate 29,221,945 of NC_091172.1, forward strand.
TATTAAGATCAATGATATCTTTGGCGGCATATCTAATGGAACAACAGCCACGGCCATCGTGCAGGACTACCTGGAGTCACTCTTCTCATCAATGACTTTAGAACGCTTCCTCAGGACGAATCTTATCTGCTTTATTGGTACGATTATCAGCTGCATACTGAAGGTTTTCATCCATCACCTTGGATTCGGGAGTGACATCATCTTATGGCTGTTTCTTGACTTGAATATAGTGCTGCTCTCCGCCGGGGCGGTAAAAATTTGGCCCGCGTTGTTGGGTTGAAGCGATGTTCTATTTTGACTAGTTTTCCTTAATAAGCAATTGTGTAAATCACATAGAAATTATCACGTGATGAATAATGTGTTTCTCGCAAAGGTAAATGAGACTGGACTTTCCTTACGTATTTTTGTATTAATCCATCTTCAGAAGGATACATTTTACAATTCTTTGGTGATATATATATGCATATATATATATCACAAAGAGGTAAAAAACGATGCCTTTCGTTCAAGATCAAGATTAAACTACAGAAGGCCCATAGATCAATACATGAGAGTTCCAGGAAGCTAAACTACTAATGATATAACTGCATTAATGATCGTTTTTAATCGATCAATTAAAAATGTATCCAAATTGTACAAATCATTAATAATGTTCATATTGTATGTACTTGTAATTTGTATTAAAGCAAATTCAATAATGTCTTATTTGAGAAGCATTTTGTTATGTATATTTTAATGAAATATTAACTATATTATCAAGTGGTATTACCTGATACTTTGAGATGAAAAATGTAACAGAAACGTTTAAATATATAATACATAATGTATATTTGTTTAACTCATCCATTTCCGAGGCTAAGAAATACGAACGGATAGAACGTACGTTTTCTATAGAGTATAAATTAAGACCAAATTAATTTTTTATAATATTTATTATAGAATTTAATAGATCCTATAATAAATAGGATCTATATATAAATCCTGGATCTATATAATAGATTCATTATCCTCGGTCTGTCCTGGACCATTATCAAGTCATGTAACTTGATAAATGTCCTAGACGATTTCAAGACTTGATAAGTCTTGAAATCTTGTCTTGATAAGCTTTTCAAATGAGCGAAAAATTGGTAAATGCTGATTAATGCTAAAAAAATGGAAAGGTTATGAGAATAGGTAATGATAGGTAATATGGTCTTTATATACAGATTCTACTATGAAGGTATGTACCACGAACTATTTACAGGTTCATACCTAGTGTTTATATACAGGTTCGCAGCCTGAGGTTCCTTCAACCACAAGTCTGAGACGTCTGAAGTCTTTGAGAAGTCTGAATGTGAAGAGGATCTGGGAGTCATAATCAGTAGGATCTAAAACCTTAACATCATAGCACAGTTGTCCGGAATAAGGCAAGTAGGACACTGAGAAATACTCAGTCGATTAAAGCTGGGATGCTCCCGGACGTAGGTTCGAATCCTCGTCACGGCCCTTGTGGATTTGTTCAATGGGAAATATATCTATAAGCTTAAGTAATAAAACACACCTCCTTCAGCTTAATACTGCACTTGTTAGGCATATTTAAATATAGGTCTATATATAATATATATGAGTGTATTATATACATCCCTATATATTATAATATAGGCGTCTATTATACAAATTGGCGAAATAAGTAATTAATGAGACACTGACGTTAATTAATCAGGTTATTACGTCACCTCGCACAATGCTCAGATTAATTCGGGAAAGATGAAGGTGTTTTTCGAAGGTGAATCGACTTGAGAATGGTCCAGGACGGACCGAAACGTCGTCGTCCCTTCACTTTCTAGTGTGTGGTCTGGTCAACTTACTTTAGCCACGTTATTGTGACTCATCGCCTGCATGAAGGTGGTTTTTTTCACTGACTTGGAACAAACCGTGAATTTGGCGACAAACAATTTGCGTCGACTTTTTTGTTTGCCAAATATTCCTGGATATTATTAGTCTTGTCACATATATTCTCTTTATGTAATATAATTTGCCGCGAATCAACATTTAGATGCAAATGGTTAAGGCGTCGGCATTTTCGTCGGAAGAACGGAATGGAAGATGAGGGGAGAGATGATTTTTGAAGGAGACGAAGATGATATAGAAGAGGAAGAAAGGTAGAGGAGAAACAGGAGGATCAAGACCTTAATGTGGTTCGGATTGCGACCATAACCACAATTTTCACTCTGACCATCGCAAACACACTGTACCGGCAGCCACCACCTCTCTGCTGTACCGGGCAGCCACCACCTCTCCGCTGTACCGGGCAGCCACCACCTCTCTGCTGTACCGGGCAGCCACCATCTCTCCGCTGTACCGGGCAGCCACCACCTCTCCGCTGTACCGGGCAGCCACCACCTCTCTGCTGTACCGGGCAGCCACCACCTCTCTGCTGTACCGGGCAGCCACCACCTCTCTGCTGTACCGGGCAGCCACCACCTCTCTTCTGTACCGGGCAGCCACCATCTCTCCGCTGTACCGGGCAGCCATCATCTCTCCGCTGTACCGGGCAGCCACCACCTCTCTGCTGTACCGGGCAACCACCACCTCTCCGCTGTACCGGGCAGCCACCACCTCTCCGCTGTACCGGGCAGCCACCACCTCTCCGCTGTACCGGGCAGCCACCAGACCTCCACAAAGGAACGTCCTCTCCTCCACCTCTACCCCCGTGTCTCTGAGTCCTCTCCCGCCTCCACCTCCCAGAAGGACTCTTCCCCGCTCCAGCGGGACGCGCCGTGGAGGGAAGGACATCGAAGAAGAGGCAGTAAGTGCGGGTAAATATACTGATGTTTGTCCGGCTCCAGCGGCCGCCATTCTCTTCCATCTCTCTCTCCTACTCCCCTATTTCTCCCTTCCCATTACCCTAATATTTACCTTACTACAACAACAACTTTACCTACCCTTTGTAGCTCACTTCCACCTGACCTCATCTTTACCTTTCCTCCTCTGCACTTTCTTATTTTTTTCCCTCCTTCCTCTCTGCCCTCTACACGCAACTCTCTCCCGCCTCCCTAACTGCCCCTCCAGAGTCCTCCACAGCGTCCTATTACTTTGTGTTTTTGGCCTCTTGTCTCCAAGACCAACTCCAGAGTCTCGCGACGACTTATTGCCACTTTATTCCGGCGAACACTTGACGGAAGGTTGAGGTGTTGCAGGTGGGGGTGGTGACGGGTTGCTGGACGTGACGGGAGACAGGTGGTAGCTACTAACAGCAGGGGGGCTATTCCCCCCCCCCCTGACACAGCACCACAGCATGTCGTGTCAAGAAGGGGGAGAGGGAGTAAACACAGCATAAGCAGCCTCTCACAGCATGGTGGCTGGTGGCTCCCATCTTCCAGATTTTTACCGTCTTGACGAAAGTTGAAAATTAGTTTTTTTTCCCTCGATCCTATATGCTCTTCTATTGTTGTACTCTTAATTAAGGGAATCTAAATTAGCGAGACATCACATTTCTTACCCTCCATGGCTCGAGTGTGTGTACCAAATATTCTCATTTACAGGTGTGTACGTTATTTCTTGTCCTTAACGGTCCTGTGGTCTTTATATACAGGTTCGTACTATGAAGGTATGTACCACGAACCATTTACAGGTTCATACCTTGTGTTCATATACAGGTTCGTACCCTGAGGTGCCTTCAACCACAAATGAACACTATCGTTACACTAATGTTCGTGTCTTCTGCAAAACACTCCAACTTATCTAATAAGAATCCTTCAAGAAATGTTGCTTCACAGGTGGATGAAACCTGCTGGGTTAACAGTTCAGAAATGCTCTTTACCCATAAATCTCAGCCAGTGCCATTTATTGGCATAAATATTTGCCAATAAATGGAATAAATGTTTGCCAATAAATGGCATAAATGTTTGCCAATAAATGGCATAAATGTTTGCCAATAAATGGCAAACCTCTGCCCTGTGGTGCAGAGGGTGCGAGTGTAACCTTCACTTCGCAAGCCATTTCAGCTTGGTTCGAGTCCTGGGGATAGGCAGGACGCTCGGTCAATAATTCTTAGTCGACTCTATTCACTCAGCAGTGATTGACAATGTAGTTGTAAACCAAATAGCTGACGGAAATAGTGTTGCACGGAAAGCTACTTGGCCATGGCTTGTAATGAACTATGGGGGAGGGAAAGAGTGCACGTCAAGCCTGCAGAGATGAGCAAGAATCATTCTGCTCTTGTACCCACCAGAGTAAAACTAAAAAAAAAAACTTAACAAGAGTATAATGATAGCAACGAGTAAGGTTTCCTCCTGCATAATATACCCGAACTTGGGTTAACTTATTCAAAGTTAGTTAGTTGGTGTCTCTCGTGAGTGTAGGTGGCGGTGTTGGCTAAGTTAACTCCACCCCCACTGGTCTGGACAGCCCTAAGCCCCATGCTGAGTGGCACCGTTACCCTGGTATCGTAGGTATCACCCTGGTATCGTAGCCCAAGTATGAAAGATTTAGGCTTTAAAGACGCGTGTTGATCATTTTGATTTAATTATCCCGTGTTGATGACTAAAAATTACAATGCGTCAGTCACTTAAGTGTTGACATACTTATTACGGAGCGACGGCGAGGTGGACGATGGGTCAAGGTGGACTCACCAGGTGACAACCATCTCTGAGCTCCGGAGACTGAATGGCAATTTCTTTAATGTAGCGATCGTTGCATCGTGTGATTGATGACCTGTCGGTAGGTGAGGGGGCAGGACGATCACGGGGGTGTGGTCCATCATGGGTCCGTGGGACAGTGGTCCATCATGGGTCCGTGGGACAGTGGTCCATCGTGGTATGGGGCACTTGTCTAATGCAGACAGTCTCGTAGTTTCTACAAGTAGCAGAGCTCTCGCTTCTCCCGGGTACTATTGCTTTGTGAAGACAATACAATGAAAGGGTTGCAGAGTCCACCTCAGCAAAGTAGCTAAGTCGAGGAGAAGCCTGGATCAGCCGATCCTCAAAGCATGGCACCAATAAATTTGGTGTGTTATCGTAGGTCCCCAGATATGGGAGTTTCCAGTAACCACTGGAAACCGAGGGTAGACTTCACCAGTCTGTCAAAAATGACAGAAGACCCAGACAGGAGTATGACAGGAACATGGCAACCGTTAACACTGGAAACTGAGTACCCACATGAGCCACAGGGACGTTAGAAAGAACTTTTTGAATGTCAGAGTAGTTAACGGATGGAATGCATTAGGCAGTGATGTGGTGGAGGCTGACTCCATACACAGTTTGAAATGTAGATATGATAGAGCCCAGTAGGCTTAGGAATCTGTACACCAGTTGATTGACGGTTGAGAGGCGGGACCAAAGAGCCAGAGCTCAACCCCCGCAAGCACAATTAGGTGAGTACCAGTGGTGGGGGAGGGAGATCCGCCAAACAACAGTCCCACACTGCCGCAGGCAAGACAATACCCGCAGGAACCACCACCCCATCACTCCCACACTGCCGCAGGCAAGACAATACCCGCAGGAACCACCACCCCAACACTACCACACTGCCGCAGGCAAGACAATACCCGCAGGAACCACCACCCCAACACTCCCACACTGCCGCAGGCAAGACAATACCCGCAGGAACCAACACTCCCACACTGCCGCAGGCAAGACAATACCCCCCAGGAATCACCACCCCAACACTACCACACTGCCGCAGGCAAGACAATACCCGCAGGAACCACCACCCAACACTACCACACTGCCGCAGGCAAGACAATACCCGCAGGAACCAGCACCCCAACACTCCCACACTGCCGCGGGCCACACAATACGCGCGGGAAACAGTCAGCTGATAATCGGCTCTGCCCCGTCACTCGTCAAGCTCAGAACTCTCCAAATAATCCAGATGAAAAGATCTGGTCTCACTTTAAGGGTCTTAGCTGAGAATACGAGAGAGGGGAAATTATCGTGACTGACAGTTCATACTTTGCCACAAATTGTGATGACTATCAGTGACGATAGTGGCCAGGTAGTCGTCTGGGACCCAAGAATGTGATAACTGATGATTCAGTTATCCTCGTCTGTTCATGCACAGGGACGGTTATCTAGCCTCATCTTAAACCAAATATTAGTTATCGTGAATTGTGATATTTTTGGATTTGAGTTTCTGAATTCGTAGGAATGTTGAGACCAACTGGTGAAGTGTATGAATATATCTGTGGGCCAGGCCCTTCCTAGGAGCGGCTGGGACGACCCTCCTAGGGGCAGCTGGGACCTCCTAGGGCAGGCCCTAAGGCTATATCACGCCTAGTTACTCCGTTCGGGCGAGATATTACTTTCTCTGAGCAATATTCCAAGCCAGCCACGGGTGTTGGGAGGGGGGGGGTGACACAGCCGCGGGTGTTGGGAGGGGGGGGGTGACACAGCCACGGGTGTTGGGGGGGGGGGGGGTGACACAGCCGCGGGTGTTGGGAGGGGGGGGGTGACACAGCCACGGGTGTTGGGGGGGGGGGGGTGACACAGCCGCGGGTGTTGGGAGGGGGGGGGGTGACACAGCCACGGGTGTTGGGGGGGGGGTGACACAGCCGCGGGTGTTGGGAGGGGGGGGGGGTGACACAGACAGTTCACTCCTCAAAAGTAATTGGGTAATTAAACATCCTTCTGGAGTAGACCGATAGAAAGTGCAGATCAACAGTGAAATCTGTGTCACTGGCCTTCATTTCAAATCGGGAAGGTAGAGTGCTCCAGTTGTCAGGATACTCTTCGGGTTTACTGGTGGGGTTTACTGGTGTACTGGCTTGGTGCTTTCTCCTCATAGTTGTCTGAACAGCGTCGTTGAACTGTGATGAGGGATACTCATGACTCAAGGAATTCATTATTGTTTTCATGAAAACAATAATAAATACCTTGACTGTTCAAGGTTTGTTCACTGTTCAACATGGGCTAGAACATCTCTTGAGTGTTCCACGCTGAATACACCAAATGTTCATCACTTCCTTATTCACGTTCCTGTAGGCAACTCTAATGTTTACCACCTCTCATATGCCGCTGATGTTGACCAGTCCTCGTGTGCCCCTCACGACAGGCTCGCAGGCATGTATAGTCACCGCAGCCTCCTCAACTCAGCATCGTCACATTGCACTTGCCTCGATCGACGTCAATTAACCGTATTTAATAAACATCTGTTTGTTTTTTTCCAGAACAATATTTGACACGTAGAATCCTCCTCAGAGAAGTCACCAGGTGCAGTACGAGTAACTTGCCTTAATTAATAGGGTGTTCGACAAATAAATATATCACAGGGAATCGTTAATCGCCAATTACCGCCTTTATATCTACGTTTGTCTACAAAAATTGTGTATAATATTTTTGGTCTTCCAACAGGATGGGCGCTGCCCGGAAGCCGCTCTTAATGAAGTTGATCTGTTGCACCAGTTGTTTGGGGAGGGGAGGGTAGGGGGGGGGGTTCTTGGGGGTAGGGGAGGTTCTTGGTGTGGGGGGTTCTTTAGATGGGGGAGGGATGGGGGTTCTTGGAATGGGTGGAATGTTAGTGTTATGGTGGTGCTTGTTTAAGAACGTCTGTATTATGAGAGAGAGAGAGAGAGAGAGAGAAATTAGGCTGCATGTTAAAATGTCCCAGGTAAATATTCGATAAACAGTAGGCAGGAATATGCTTTAAGCCAAAACTCGCCTAATCACCACCAGCATCCACAGTTATTCACTATAACGTAGTCAGGTGTAGCTTAGGGGGGTTCACGATAGTGGCGGCAGTATACCCCACAACACCGTGGTGGCAGGTATACTCGTGAAGTTCGTCTGTTTTTAGTACATTGATGCCAAAGGAAAAATAGCTTTTTCCTAGCTTCGTTATCTTGAGGTTATCTTGAGATGATTTCGGGGCTTTTTAGTGTCCCCGCGGGCCGGTCCTCGACCAGGCCTCCACCCCCAGGAAGCAGCCCGTGACAGTTGACTAACACCCAGGTACCTATTTTACTGCTAGGTAACAGGGGCATAGGCTGAAAGAAACTCTGCCCATTGTTTCTCGCCCCCTGGGATCGAACCCGGGACCACAGGATCACAAGTCCAGTGTGCTGTCCGCTTCGCCGACCTCTCCCCAGCTTGAATAACCTCTGGAGACAGTTCATGAACGATTAGAGACGAGAGGTATCTGAGTGGTGGACCATCCCACAAGATGGTTGTAAAGTGACAGAGGAAAAAGGACAGTTAAATTCTCTGATTGTCACAAGCCACTGTAACAAAATTTCTGTAACAAAATTTCTGTAACTGTAACAAAAGCTGTAGGGATTATATTGCGAGACCTTAGTGAAAGAGTACGCAGCCGTTTGCTAGTTCACGGAGCACGCGATTTCCTAGTTCGTGGAACACCCAATTTGCCAGTTCAATGAGTACGCAATTTGCCAGTTGATGGAGAACGCATCTTGCAAGTTCACGAGAGAAGGGACCGTGAAAATTGTGATAGAGAAGAGAAACAGAGCGAACTATGGGGCGGTGAAGCCCGTAACACGAGCTAAATACAAGTCAGGCGAACTGACCAAAGAATTACCTTCCCTTTGTCTAAACAAATATAATAGAAGAGCAATTTAGATATGAGAGAAGTATTCCAGACGTTTATGCGTATGAGGCAGACATGAAGATCGTACCTGACAATAGGTGAGGTTTCTATGGGGGGAAAAGATAAGACGTACTGATGCCATGGGCACTGATAGACCCCCGAGGCTCAAGACGAAGTATGTTGACCAGACCACACACTAGAAAGTGAAGGGACGACGACGACGTTTCGGTCCGTCCTGGACCAATCTCAAGTCGATTGTGAGAATGGTCCAGGACGGACCGAAACGTCGTCGTCCCTTCACTTTCTAGTGTGTGATCTGGTCAACATATTTCAGCCACGTTATTGTGACTCATCGTCTGCACAAAGTCGTTTCGAAATTGAGTTGACAGTCCCCGACGAGGTCTCGAAATTGTAAATGGTAGTCGATCAGTGTTTTCGAATTTGAGGCGGTAGATTACCAGATTTTTTTTTAGAGAGAGGGAGAGAGAGAGAGAGAGAGAGAGAGAGAGAGAGAGAGAGAGAGAGAGAGAGAGTAAGAGAGGGGGGGGGGGGAGACGGGATAGGACTTAGGGACACCATACTGCTGATAATAAACGCCTAAAACATTGCTATCGAGAGAAGCTCCTACTGATTTAGGTGTTTACAAAAATCATTCATTTACTGACAGATTCGAACACATTTGAGATACTGAAAGTGGATTACACAGCGAACGTTAGACGAGCTAGAATGGTCACCCTTTGGCAAGTGATTGAACCAGAGCATGTTTCTACAAAGAGGAAGAAGCCTTAGAAGACAATGCCGAGACAGGTAAACCAATATGACTATACTGTATAGCAATTATAAGTATGCAACGGTGCTGGCTCGACTGCGTATTGACCATTCCCGGTAAACTCACAAGTATTTAGTGAAACATATAATCCTGTGACTTATTTCCTGAACTACGTGTTTCCTATATACAGTCATGCACTTCCTCGTAGAATGACCAAATCTTCAGAATGATCGGATTGATTGACCGATGACGATTACGCCACTGGTCGGCCGAGCGGACAGCACACTAGACTTGTGATCCTATGGTCCCGGGTTCGATCCCGGGCGCCAGCGAGAAACGATGGGGCAGAGTTTCTTTCACCCTATGCCCCTGTTACCTAGCAGTAAATAGGTACCTGGGAGTTAGTCAGCTGTCACGGGCTGTTTCCTGGGGGTGGAGGCCTGGTCGAGGACCGGGCCGCGGGGACACTAAAAAAAAAAATCGAAATCAACTCAAGATAACCTCAAGAAGATAACTCTAGGAAGGAAGGAACTATCAGGGGGGAAAGCGCCAAGCCATCACGACTATATAGCTCTGGGAAGGGGTCAGGATGAGGATTTGGGATGGGACAGGAGGAGGGATGGAATGCTGCCCAACCACTTGGACGGTCGGGGATTGAACGCTGATCTGCATGAAGCGAGACAGTCGCTCTACCGTCCAGCCCAAGTGGTTGGGTTTACGCTACCCAAGAGGCGGCACGGGCATGAATAGCCCGTAACCCAAACCCCCAAATGATGGGAGATCTTGCTCTCTCTCTCTACCGTGGCCTTACCTGTCCCTCGTAATTACCTGCTGAATCTGGGCTGACACAGGTGCAGACTAACGCTTCCAGACACACATCCCAGATCATTAGGAACATGGAAGCTGAAAATTGCTTCTTCCCAGAGATCAGAGAAGACTTAAGACTAGATATAATTTCCGGGTTAGGAGAATCCGACAAAAGATTTACAGAGTGCAGAGAGAGAGAGAGAGAGAACTACGGGCTCACCATAGTCCGTGCTACTTGGAACTTTGTTATAGGGAGTGAATCTTTAAAAACAACGACGAGAGAGAGAGAGAGACTATAACTTATTCTAGTAATTAGGGATAATTGGAGAACGATAGAGCAGATGAAGGTGAGAACGGATAAAACGGCGATTTGCTCTGACGTAACGGGCCCAACCACTTGGGCTGGACTGTAGAGCGACGGTCTCACTTCATGCAGGTCGTCGTTCAATCCCCGACCGTCCACAAGTGGCTGGACACCATTCCTTTCCCCCGTCCCATCCCAAATCCTTATCCAGACCCCTTCCCAGTGCTATATAGACGTAATGGCTTGGCGCTTTCCCCCTGATAGTTCCCTTCCCTATCTGACGTAACGGAGGGAGTGGAGGGCTGTTCTGACGTAACAGAGGGGGGGGAGGGTCGCTCTGACGTGACGGGGGTGGGGGGGGGAAGGTTGTTCTGATGTAACAGGGAACGTTCAATCAGATTATGATTGTAATGGGTTCAGTAGCCTCAATGTTGGGTGGGAAAGGGGGGGGGGAGAGGATCAAATAGCCTTAACCCGCAGGTCTCAGATATAAAGTCCACTACGGGCTCACCATAGTCCGTGCTACTTGGAGCTTTTTGTTCCAAGTAGCGAATCTTAAACAACAACAACAGGTCTCAGATGCTTCTTCCCTCTGGCCAGCAAGCAGCAGTCTCCCCGAAAAAAATTATCTCCTCTAGTTTAACGTAAACATATAATTTTGTGAAGAAAATGCGGCTGTTTAGAGCCGAGCGGAGAGTGTGGTTTATGCTCCGGTTAATTGTTACAAGTTAGACAGTCCAGCGGAGCCCAAGTCCGCTGCTGGGTTGTTAGTTGTGTTGTGGGTTATAATGAGCTGAGAGCCGGATGTGAAGGTTGTTAGTTGTGTTGTGGGTTATAATGAGCTGAGAGCCGGATGTGAAGGTTGTTAGTTGTGGTTGTGGGTTATAATGAGCTGAGAGCCGGATGTGAAGGTTGTTAGTTGTGGTTGTGGGTTATAATGAGCTGAGAGCCGGATGTGAAGGTTGTTAGTTGTGGTTGTGGGTTATAATGAGCTGAGAGCCGGATGTGAAGGTTGTTAGTTGTGGTTGTGGGTTATAATGAGCTGAGAGCCGGATGTGAAGGTTGTTAGTTGTGGTTGTGGGTTATAATGAGCTGAGAGCCGGATGTGAAGGTTGTTAGTTGTGATTGTGGGTTATAATGAGCTGAGAGCCGGATGTGCAGCTGTATGTGGCCCTCACTAGGGGGGGGGGGGTGAGGCGCCTGCGGGTAAATGCTTTGACCTCAACAAACGCGTAAACAATTCTAACTTGTTTTTCCTGCGTGGTGGTGGTGTATTAATACACTGTAAGCTGACTCTAGCACGTTGTGATGGATCTAGGAAACGTTTTTATCACACAAACGGTGTGTTTTTGTCTTGAGTTTGTTGCCTGAAACACAAAATGCACCGTTCATGAAGATGGGCTTGTATACTGTATACCTGTATACTGTAGACTTGTATATACTGTATACTTGAATACTGTATACTGGTGGCGGTCCGGAGGTGCAATTACAAGTTATAGAAATGTTACAACTTGTGTGTTTCAGCAATACTCACACACCCACAAAGTGCACACACACACAGCAACACTATCACGCACATGTATACACACACCGCTAATACATACATACACCACGGCACACACGCACACACTATCAACAAGGACACTGAACATATTCTGGTGTGTGTCAGATAGTTAATTGATGTAAATTAACTATCTTTGGCCCTTCCTCATAACTGATAGTCAAGAGGCGGGGCCAAAGAGCCGAAACTCAACCCCGGGAAAGCACAGGTACTTGAGCACACATAGACGGATTATCTAAGCAACAGGAGACAGCGAGCTCCCGACAGGAGGTCAGCTCATTCTCCTGTCATGATAGTAACTTATTGGTATATTCTATCAAATATTCCTAGGCCTGGTATTGAATATTAGACCTAAAATAACACGTATTAGACTTTAGATTGATAAGAGAGGTTAAGTCTTACATTTATGTTGCTGTTAAAAGTGTTTCTCCATTTGTCTAAATTTAACGATACAAAAGTTAACTTTCTGGTGGTCCATCACTTCATATTGATATTGTTCACAATCGACTTGAGAATGGTCCAGGACGGACCGAAACGTCGTCGTCCCTTCACCTTCTAGTGTGTGGTCTGGTCAACATGTTTCAACCACGTTATTGTGACTCCTCGCCTTCACTAAATAGTTACTATACGCACTATAATTTTAAGAGGATGGGGTTGAGTTGTGAGATCAGGATTGGCAGGATATCACCAGTAGAGTTCCATAGGATTCGGTTCTCGAAACTATCCAATTTGTAATGCATGTCAATGATCTTCCTGAGGGAATAGACTCGTTCCTCTCGATGGTTGCTGATGAGATAAATAAGAATATTAACACACACACAAGTTACTACATGATAACCTAAACAGAGGGAGCCTAACAAATGGCTACTAGAGTTTAACTCTAGCAAATGTAAAGTAATGAAACTGTCTGTAGGGAACAGGAGGCTGGACACAAGGTACCAACTGGGAAATTGAAAGATTAATGGGTTGATATCACATCAAACCTGTCTCCTAAAACCCATATCCAAAGGATATCAGCGGCGTATGCTAAGTCGGCCAACATAAGAAATGCCTTTAGAAATTTGTGCAAGGAATAATTTAGAACCTTAAATGTCACGTATGTCAGACTCGAGCTATGTCAATAGGCTGTTCGCAGGTTCGAATCCTCGTCACGGCCCTTGTGGATTTATTCATTTGATGCATCACGCAATTGTGATTTCTGTGTGTGTAGAGTTCGGTGTGTTACCAGACTAGTTCTAGACCTGAAAGGTATGAGTTACAAGGAAAGGAATACAGGAATTGAAACTCACATACCTGGAAGACAGAAGAGTTAGGGGGGGGGGGGTCGGGGAGACATAACTCCAAACAAAATCTCTGGGAAATTAACAGGGTAGATAAAGAGACAGTAATTAGCAAGATTGGAACTCTAATAAGCGGGGGGGGGGGGGGGGGAACAAGTAGAAACTGTGTACCCAAATGAAGGGAATTATCAGGGGGAAAGCGCCAAGCCATTACGACTATATAGCATTTGGAAGGTCTAGACAAAGATTTGGAATGAGACGGGGAGAAGGAATGGTGCCCAACCACTTGTAGACGGTCGGGGATTGAACGCCGACCTGCATGAAGCGAGACCGTCGCTCTACCGTCCAGCTCAAGTGGTTGGGGTGGACGGACATTACATAAATTTGTCCTCAGTGTCGGTAGAGAACAGATGAAATGCATTAAGAAGCAAGATAGAGGGATCAGATTCCATACACAGCTTCATATGTAATTAACCTGTGCAACAGTTGATTCACAGTTGAGATGGGGACCCAAGAGCCGAAGCTCAAGACTCGCAAGCACAACTAGGTGAGTACACACACACACACACAAATGTGTGTGTGGGAATGCACTAGGAAGTGATGTGGTGGAGGCTGACTCCATATTCAGTTTCAAATGTAGATATGATAGAGCCCAGTAGGCTCAGGAATCTGTACACCAGTTGATTGACAGTTGAGAGGCGGGACCAAAGAGCCAAAGCTCAACCCCCGCAAGCACAATTAGGTGAGTACACACACACACACCCACCCACACACACACACACACACCAATGTAGACGAGGGGTCTCGCGGTCGAGTGCACAGGGCTCGGGAGTCGTAGTCCTAGGGGGCCCGGGTTCGATTTCCGGCCTGGAAATCGCAAGGGCGATTTCCAGGGCAAGGGTTTTACAGGGCGCCGGTGGCTGTGTGGATAGCAGGCTGTACACGTAATCCTGTGGCCCGGGTTCGATTCCCGGCGCCGGCGAGAAACCATGGGCAGAGTTTCTTTTCACCCTGATGCTCCTGTTACCTAGGAGTAAATAGCACACACACACACACACACACACACACACACACACACACACACACACACACACACACACACACACACACACACACACACTCACACACACACACACACAATAACCTACGCAAACATACAGAGTACCTCTAATTTCACAGTCATTCTTGGAGCAATAATTCGCAGTTAATGTTATTTCACGCTGTGTTCCAGCCTCCCAGCTGGTCCAAATAAACACTATAGCTTGTAAAGTGAGTGTGGGCTTATCCAGCTCCAGTTGTTACAAGCGGATGGTCTGGATAAGGATTTACTGCCACTGAATTATCCAAGTTTACTGTAAGCGCTAAAGTACCCGGCTTTCCAAGGCAGGGACTAACCCGTGTCACCTGTACTGGATACTAATTATCCAGTCTTGCCTAGCGGCTGTGGATTATCAGATTATTAGCTCACTTGGTATGGATTATCTACGGTGTAAGTCAACGGAGACGAATTAATCAGTTTAGTTTACAGGTGTGAAATTAGGACACTACGTCACTGGGTACGAATTAGCCAGGCTCTAGGTCAAACAGTTCACCGTCTCACAGTCAATCATAAATAGGCATTTAACCACGAACGTTCCTATTTCTGATTAAGCACAATTACGGATTACAATTCACGATTAAGTGATGCAATTGCTTTCGATTATTTGCCATTAATCACGTATAGATTTATAGAGTTTCCTGTACCTGTAAGGAAGAGTCGTGGTAGCTGTGTCTGTCACTTTTCTTCCCACAGTGACAGTACTTTCCTGTCACTGTGGGAAGTGACAGGAAAGTATCAGTACTGTCTTGAGGTGGGTCCACACTCACTACCCAGTATTCTCTAGGAGAAATTGTTGTTACAATGAGTACGGGGAATACAGTGAGTTCTGAGGGGTACAAAGGAAAACACGATTACAGTCTGTGTGTGTGAGATGAGAATTTAGGTAGGTACAGAGTACAAGAGTACAAACAGTGTGATGAGTACAGACAGTGAACAAGCGCTGTGGCGAGGGGGAATACCACACTAAGGACTGTGGTCTCTGAATCATCATGTCACTATCTATTGTGTTCCCCTCAGCTCTTCCTATCACCCTCTTCTCCTTCTCTACATCATCTCATCCTTCATTTCATCCTCTCTTCCTCCCCAACTGTCTCCTTCCCATTCTCTAACCCCCTCTCCCTCAGCTTCTCCCTCATTCACCTGTCTGTCGACAACCACACCAGATAATATCTATAAAGCTGTGCTTGGCTCTTCCCTACTGACTCCTGGGCGCTGAGCGACTCGTCAGCCCCACCGTCTTGGGGAAACAGCGGATCTGGTCGTCTACGGAAGTGCTGGGATCTTCAGAGTCGTGCATTGGGAAATGGAGTGTGGTGAGAGAGAGAGAGAGAGAGAGAGAGAGAGAGAGAGAGAGAGAGAGAGAGAGAGAGAGAGAGAGAGAGAGAGAGAGAAAGAGTGGGAGGTAGAGGCATAAGATCTGAGAAGGGAAAGGAGAGTTGGGTTGCCGGTTAGTGTTTGCGTGGTTCCTGTCTAAGGCAAATAAGAGGGAATTAAAGACAAGGAGAGCAAAGGAGGAGCGGAGAGAGCAGGGAAGAGTCAGTAAGACGGTGTCGCGTAAGACTTCAAGTTGGGCTGAAAAAGACTGTCTTTATGTCACGGGTTTACATTAGTTTACAAAGTTGGCAGTAAGGAGTCGATATACTGGCTCGAGTTTATGTATACTACCTTGGAGATGGATTTTGTTCGTGGCATTGTTGATGATTTCCGCGGTCATGTCTCTTGACTCAAGACTGGTGATTACCACGACGAGTTGTGGTTGTTGGGATGATGGTGGTGGAGGCTGTGTTGTGGTGGTAGTGGTTAATGGAGTAGTGGTGGTGGTGGTGGGGTGTAAGTAGTCGTGGTGAGGTGCTTGTTGGCCTCGTCGTGAGGGTTGTGGGAGTACTGGTGGGGGGTTGTAACTGGCGTTGTGGTGGTAGTGGTAGTATGAGTGTTGTAGCACCGAGTAGTGGTTGACTTGGACACCAGGATGAGGTGGGTCACCACAAGGGGTTGTTGCCTGATTGGGCACTGGATTGTGGTCATTGTTAACAGTTGGGTAGTGACGAGCTGGGCACTCCGGACTGCACAGACATAGACTGAATTGGAGAAGGTTCGGAGCTTTGCCACCAGATTAGTACCCGAGTTGAGAGGTATGAGCTACGAGGAGAGACTACGGGAACTGAACCTCACGTCGCTGGAAGACACAAGAGTTAGGGAAGACATGATCACCACATACACAATTTTCAGAGGAATTGATAGAGTTGATAAAGACAGTTTATGTAACACAAGGGGCACACACACTAGGGGGCACAGGTGGACATTGAGTACCCAAATGAACCGTAGATATATTAGAAAGAACATTTTTAGTGTCAGTAGCTAACAATGGAATGCAGTGATGTGGTGGAGGCTGACTCCATACACAGTTTCAAGTGTAGATATGATAGAGCCCAGTAGGCTCAGGAATCTGTACACCAGTTCAATGACGGTTGAGAGGCGGGACCAAAGAGCCAAAGCTCAATCCCCACAAGCACAACTAGTTGAATACACACACACACAGTATACACCTTACTCACTGTAAGATGTGTATTTACTATTTGTGTATGCAGAATCGAGCTACTAGCTCTTGGACCCCGCCTTTTCATACCAATATATTTTTCCTCTATTATATCTACTACATATATCTCTCTCTAACACACACACTCATTCCCGGGAAGTGGGTCGTAGAAGCCATCTAACTCCCGGGTACCTAATTACTGCTAGGTGAACACTATCAAGGGGAAAAACCCTGCCCATTTGTTTCCGCCTCGTCGGGGAATCGAACGTGGGCCAATAGGACTACGACCCCAAAGCGATTTCCTTGTGTGTGTGTACTCACTGTGCTTGCGGGGGTTGAGCTCTGGCTCTTTGGTCCAGCCTCTCAACCGTCAATCAACAGGTGTACAGGTTCCTGAGCCTATTGGGCTCTATCATATCTACATTTGAAACTGTGTATGGAGTCAGCCTCCACCACATCACTTCCTAATGCATTCCATTTGTCAACCACTCTGACACTGAAAAAATTCTTTCTAACGTCTCTATGGCTCATTTGGGCACTAAATTTCCACCTGTGTCCCCTAGTGCGTGTGTCCCTTGTGTTAAATAGTCTGTCCTTATCTACCCTATCAATTCCTCTGAGAATCTTGTATGTGGTGATCATGTCCCCTCTAAATCTTCTGTGTGTGTGTGTGTGTGTGTGTGTGTGTGTGTGTGTGTGTGTGTGTGTGTGTTACCTAAGTGAAGAGGACGAGAGGTAATCTCCTGGTGACCGTCTTCTCACTACTCTGTCATATGACACTGTGAAACTTCTCACTATTTCGCCCCTCCTCCACCTCAGCTCTTTCTCAGTTTCCTTCCCTTAACTTGTTCCAGCCGGCCTCCGCTCTGGAAAGGAAAACAACTTTATATTTTGTTTGGCACCTTTGTTTCCTTAGTTTGAATCCATGACTTCTTGTTCTTGAAGCTGCAGGTCTGAAGGCCTTGTCAACTTTGTCGATTCTGTTACTATTTTGTACGTAGTGATCATATCATACCTATACGTCAAAATGCGACGTTCTATTAGGAGGAAGGGCTTAGTGTGACGGCGTAACTTAGCACTAACTCACCCCGAGTGATTTCCAGCAGGAAAAAAAAACTGAGATGTAAACAAACTGAGATTTAAATCACAAGAACAACTCCTCTTCCTTGGAGCCAGCCAGCCTGATGGAACAGAGCAGCTGGCTCCCCTTCCGTGGGCCCCGCCAGGCTGGGAGGGAGGGATAGAGCCGGGTAATAGAGTGAGGGAGGGATAGAGTGGGATAAAAGTGTGTGTGTGGGGGGGACAGAACAAGAGTGAGGGAGTCTCTATCGACGTTGATATGGACAACCGGTGATGGAGGCTCCATCAGCAGTGTGAGGGAGCCAGAATGAAGGAGTCATAAGAGAGGAAAGGGCGGTAGGGGGACGAGTTATTATTTAGGGGAGAAGGGAGACAGGAAGGGAGGGTGATTGGAGAGGAAGAGAATGGAGAGAGAGAGGGATAGAAAGGAGGGAAGGAGAATGAGAAAGATGGGAGGGAGGGAAGGTAGATCGTTGGGAAAGAAGACGAAGATAGCAATCACAGTGTTCGGGAAACAATGACTGTGAAATTGTGGCTTGAGTGGGGTCTGTGGTACGGAGGGAGGGAGGGAGAGAGCGAGGGAGAGAGAGGGAGAGGGAGGGAGGAAGCGAGGGAGAGGGAGGGAGGGAGAGAGAGGGAGGGAGAGAGGGAGAGGGAGGAAGCGAGGGAGACGGCCTGAGAGGAAGGGAACAAGTGAATGGAAAAGGAAGCCTGGATAATATCGACTTCGAAAGATGAGGGAAGACCTATATGTTGTCTCACATCATGTGGGTGAGTGTGTGGGAGTCAGCAACATACCACATAGCAAGAGTGACCGTTGACGCTAGTGTGAGACCACCAGTGTGACTTGGCGTGTCCTTGTGTTCTCACAGCTTGCGGAGATCGTGCTTCAGCTCTTGGGTCCAGCCCTAGTATCCACCACTGATATCTGAACAAGGCCTCCCGTGCTGTATGAGCCATGAATATTCAGGCCTTCAGCGCCCCGCCTCCATCACACTCTCCGCTGCTCGTAACTCTCAATATAACTCTCCGGAAATTCAACGCCCAAATTCAACTTATTTTTCTCCCGTGTTAAGTTGGCACGATCAACTTGACTGTGTGGGCGGCTGCATGCATGGCAGCGGTGTCACCTGAGAGGCTGAGGATAGTCTTTATATATATATATATATATATATATATATATATATATATATATATGTCGTACCTAGTAGCCAGAACTCACTTCTCAGCCTACTATTCAAGGCCCGATTTGCCTAATAAGCCAAGTTTTCCTGAATTAATATATTTACTATAATTTTTTTCTTATGAAATGATAAAGCAACCCTTTTCTCTATGTATGAGGTCAATTTTTTTTTATTGGAGTTAAAATTAACGTAGATATATGACCGAACCTAACCAACCCTACCTAACCTAACCTAACCTATATTTATAGGTAAGGTTAGGTTAAGTAGCCAAAAAAAGCTAGGTTAGGTTAGGTTAGGTAGGTTAGGTAGACGAAAAAACATTAATTCATGAAAACTTGGCTTATTAGGCAAATCGGGCCTTGAATAGTTGGCTGAGAAGTGCGTTCTGGCTATTAGGTACGACATATATATATATATATATATATATATATATATATATATATATGTCGTACCTAGTAGCCAGAACTCACTTCTCAGCCTACTATGCAAGGCCCGATTTGCCTAATAAGCCAAGTTTTCCTGAATTAATATATTTTCTCTAATTTTTTTCTTATGAAATGATAAAGCTACCCATTTCATTATGTATGAGGTAAATTTTTTTTTATTGGATTTAAAATTAATGTAGATATACGATCGAACCTAACCAACCCTACCTAACCTAACCTAACCTATCTTTATAGGTAATGTTAGGTTAGGTAGCCAAAAAAAGCTAGGTTAGGTTAGGTTAGGTAGACGAAAAAACATTAATTCATGAAAACTTGGCTTATTAGGCAAATCGGGCCTTGCAAATCGGGAACTCTGAGAAGTGAGTTCTGGCTATTAGGTACGACATATATAAATATATATATATATATATATATATATATATATATATATATATATATATATATATATATATATATATATATATATATATTATATATATATATAAAGGCTGAGATCCGATATACTTTATCGGATACTCATTTGAACAAAATATGAAGACAGCACCACCAAACACACATGTAAGTGGAAGACAACTTCTGACTCGGCTAAACTCTTGGCGTAAGTGAAGTAGTGAAGACGTTTTAGCCTCCTGGGCCGTGATGTTGGTCTCTCAGCCTTACCACAATCACCCAAGAAATCAAGTCGATCAATAATTTATTGAAGACATAAAACAGGAAGACATATTGCATAGTGTCTTTATGCAAGAAGCTTAGCAACCGAGTGCTGTATATACATAAAGAGGTTAAGGGGGGGGGGGTGGATATTTAAGAGCAGTAATGGTACGGAAAAATTGAGAGGGAAAGTGGCAAGAAATAAAGCAAATAAATGTAGTGAAGTTAAGGACTACAGAATAGTTAAGTGTTTGGGTTCGACTCCCAGACCTTGTGTAAACATTGACGGCTGCTGTGTTTATTGTTGTTGTTGAGGCCTTGTGAGGGTTCCCTCACTCACTCACTCCCTCACTCACTCCCACACTCACTCCCTCACTCACTCCCTCACTCCAACACGCCCAGCCGCCCTTCCTCCCCCAAGCCCTGTCTCTCTCCCTCACTCCAACACGCCCAGCCGCCCTTCCTCCCCCAAGCCCTGTCTCTCTCCCTCCCCCAAACCCTGCCTCCCTCCCTCCCTATACCACGCCCTGTTTCCTTCTCTCTCTCCCTCCCTCTCTCCCTCCCTCCCTTCCTCCCTCCTCATTGGTAGTCTCAGTGCGTGTCTTCATCACATTTAATTCACATGGCGTTCTCTTATGTTTTTATATTTTTTTTATTCTATTTTATTCTCTGAAACATCGTCCCACTTTTTCACTCTTCCTCTTTTTCTTTTGTTTACTCTTTTGTTCAGCCCGACGGACGTGATTTTACCAGCAGCGCCCTCCCCTCCTTCCCATCCCCGTATAGGGAGATCCCCAGCTCCATACACCCCGTTAATCCCGACTGACTTAGTCCTGGGGCTCAACTACCCCCTCCCCCCCTTACAAGCGTCGCACCTGACGTGGTTCTTAAGCAGTTGGGCCTCCTGGCATAGAGACCTGTGTGGCCCGCTGACGAGGCGCTAACAGCACCGAGATAGGGGGGTCCCGCCTCCCATACCGTGCTCTGAGGTCAGTATACATGGCTGGTACACATCCACGACTTACGGGCTATTCATGCCCGTGCCACCCTCTTGGGTGGCTTAATCTTTATCAATCACATCCACGACGTCCCTGCCGCCTCTTGGCTGGCCTAATCTTCATCATCAATCAGTTACGTCCAAGACGTTCAACAAGATCGTCGAGGACACCGATGATAGCTTGGGGAACGGTTTTGGGTCCCTCTCAATGGCGCCTTGTGGTCAGTGTCATGTTGCTTGTGATCAATAACCACTAGGCCTTGTAGGACGAGGCTTGGTTAGGTCACACCTGTACGGCACGATAGAGTGGTTTCGCTTTTTTTTGCTCATTACTTCCAATAAGCCTCGAATCTTGCAATATACGGTCTTCAACTTCAACAAACCTCAGAGTCTCGCCTGACATAGTTCTGAAAAAAAATTGACTTTCTGCAAGTAATTCATTATTTTCGCTAAATGAATGTAGCTAGTTGAATAATAATAAAAATAATAATAATTGTAGTAGTAGGGACAATCTTATATTAATAAGGTTAATGCACTTCTAAGTTTGCAATGTTAGTTCCTGTTTAAACACAAAAATGCATCTTGAAATTAGGACGAGCTCGACATCTGTAAATATGACATGATGCAAATTTCCCCATGAATTTTTTTTTCATTTAAGCACACACATATATCCCGTGGGTGTGTTTAAAGGCACAATGACTTCTTTCTTCCTTCCTCAAAAAAGATAGATTTCTTTCAGGTTTTCAGCTGCCTCAAACTCTCAACCAGCCGCAAATAAACAAAGTCCTCGACACTCTTTATAAAGAAGTTTCCCGCCAGTTTCTGGGCGAGAGCTTCCCTGTGATTGGCCGGGCGGATCAGAGTTTCCAGGCACGCCTGCCAATTACAGCAAGCCACGGAATCACGTGACCCGGAAGGTTTGGCAGCGGCAATATAAAATGTCAAGAAATTGTTTGAAGTTGAAAAGCTTTTTCCTCCCTGTTGAGTAAATTGTACAGTGAGTGTTGACAGACAGACATCATTATGATGTATACACCCTTTGACGTCAGGCAACTACAGGTGCTGCTGTCTGCCTCTGTCTGTGTCTGTCTGTCTGCCTCTGTCTGTGTCTGTCTGTCTGTCTGCCTCGGGTATTCCAGTACTGATATGAGCATCACTGTATGCTATGTCCCCTCCCCCCGCCAAGGTGACACTCCGAGATAGTGACTCTTCAGACCCTTAATACATCACCAGTTGATTGACAGTTGAGAGGCGGGACCAAAGAGCCAGAGCTCAACCCCCCCCCCCCCGCAAATTTGATGCATCACGCAATTGTGATTTCTGTGTGTAATGAAGTAAAGGCGAAGAGGGAGAACGGCCTATTGACATAGCTCGAGTGCATGGGGGGGGGGGAGTTGTGTAAAACCCTGGTTTGTGTCTCGGAGAGGCTGCAGGATCCAGTAAGTTCAGTAGAACTTTGGTTTCAACTCCTTTTGACCATGTCGTAGCTCAGTCGATTAAGGCAGCGTCTGGGATGCTCTCGGACGCAGGTTCGAATCTTCGTCACGGCCCTTGTGGATTTGTTCGTTTAAAGAGCACTTTAATGGTTTAAAGAGCACTTTAATGGCTTAAAGAGCACTTTAATGGTTTAAAGGAGCACAATTGGGGTCGACCTAGACGAGCCTATGC
Source organism: Procambarus clarkii (assembly GCF_040958095.1). NCBI lineage: Eukaryota > Metazoa > Arthropoda > Malacostraca > Decapoda > Cambaridae > Procambarus > Procambarus clarkii. The sequence continues at coordinate 29,244,847 of NC_091172.1, forward strand.
CCAACCCCAGTCACCCTGCAAGGTTTGGCGAGGTTGGCCCCAAGCTGCTGGGCCCCGAACCTATAACAGCCAGACATTCTCTTTCATATAGATATCTCTATGGATGATTTTAGTATTGGTCGTCCAAATATGTACATTAGAATAGGCAATAATATTGTTAATATTCCTCTGATTATTCAAAAGGCTTGAAACTGGTGAAGAAATTCACAAGGGCCGTGATGAGGGTTCGAACTTATCACGTTCGGCTCTTGTGGATTTGTTTATTTGACGCATCACGCTATTGTGATGCTATTGTGTCTTGAAACTGGTTTTCCACATTTTGAAAAGGGGAAAAATCTTGTTTCAACTGATGAAAAGCGACAACAGTAGCAGCTTCGTTACAGAGGAGTCTGCATAATCGTACGCGTCGAGTGAGAGGATTAATGAGTCTAATGAGGATTAATGAGGATTAATGAGTTTAATGAGGATTAATGAGTCTAATGAGGATTACCCGATACTAACACCAGGTAAACGAAAAAATGCACTCACACCCCCAAGTCACACCTCACTTGGGCCCGTCAGTACAATCGAGGTCTGGCTTCTTGCAGGCCGGCGTTCGATCCCCGACAGTCCAAGTGCTTGGGCACCATTCCTTTCCCTCCGTCCAGTGCCAGATCCTTGTCCTCGTATTCTTTTCAAGTGATGTACAGCCAAACTGGCTTAGCGTTTGCTCCTCATAATGACTATGAATGTTGTTTTCACTCTTGCTGTCAAAGTAACAGTGAAATGAGTTAGTTTTCTTCGGGTCAAAAGATATTTTTGGTCAATGTACCGTGTCAAAAGCTGATGGCAGCTTCGTCGCTTGACAAGTTTGTCTTGACAGCCTCGTCGTGTCTATAGCTTGTCGTCTCAACTTGCATCAAGACGGTTGCAGGCAGTCGTGCTGTTTTTCGGATTAATATTCAGCTTCTTGAGGAAGTTACGAGATGGGGAAGAGGGATGCAGCTGCCTGCTTGGTTCTGGTCGCCTGCTGTCTCTCTCTCTCTCTCTCTCTCTCTCTCTCTCTCTCTCTCTCTCTCTGTCCTCCGGTTATTTCTGATTCACTCTCACCGGGACATTACTGATGGGTTCTCAAGGTCTTTTGATGAGACATTTCAAGAGCCATTTATCCTGGTCACCGTCTTACTCTTGGCGTAATGACGTGACGGAGTTGAGAGTCTTGTTTGTCAATGTCAAGTCGTGAATCGTGTTAGCTATAGTTCACTTACAGCTGGGTACCACGATAACGGGTGTGAACCCACGATAACGGGGCCAGATACCACACACACACTAGAAGGTGAAGGGACGACGACGTTTCGGTCCGTCCTGGATCATTCTAAAGTCGATTGTGACTCGAATCGAATGACTCAAGTCATTCTCACAATCAACTTGAGAATGGTCCAGGACGGACCGAAACGTCGTCGTCCCTTCACCTTCTAGTGTGTGGTCTGGTCAACATACTTTAGCCACGTTATTGTGACTCATCGCCTGCATCCAGATATCAGTTGTGAACCACGATAACTTGGTTCCAGATATCAGCTGTGAACCACGACAACTTGGTTCCAGATATCAGCTGTGAACCACGATAACTTGGGTCCAGATATCAGCTCTGAACCACGATAACTTGGGTCCAGATATCAGCTGTGAACCACGATAACTTGGGTCCAGATATCAGCTGTGAACCACGATAACTTGGTTCCAGATATCAGCTGTGAACCACGATAACTTGGGTCCAGATATCAGCTGTGAACCACGATAACTTGGGTCCAGATATCAGCTGTGAACCACGATAACTTGGTTCCAGATATCAGCTGTGAACCACGATAACTTGGGTCCAGATATCAGCTGTGAACCACGATAACTTGGTTCCAGATATCAGCTGTGAACCACGATAACTTGGGTCCAGATATCAGCTGTGAACCACGATAACTTGGTTCTAGATATCAGCTGTGAACCACGATAACTTGGGTCCAGATACCAGCTGTGAACCACGATAACTTGGTTCCAGATATCAGCTGTGAACCACGATAACTTGGTTCCAGATATCAGTTGTGAACCACGATAACTTGGGTCCAGATATCAGGTGTGAACCACGATAACTTGGTTCCAGATATCAGCTGTGAACCACGATAACTTGGTTCCAGATATCAGCTGTGAACCACGATAACTTGGGTCCAGATATCAGCTGTGAACCAAGGGAGATTGAAGACCGAGTTTACCAATGTGTACAGGCACACTGATAATTATTTACATAAAAAGATCAATATAGCTTTTATTGTTTTCTCAAAACTTAACATCCAAATACACACAAAATATATTTAAGTATTTTCTTGCGAGTATTTTCCCGCGCGAAAGAAAACCAGAGATATTATTTTTTATATTTCCACAGTGCTTGAAAAAAATAGGAGACTTTCTCTTGATAATTTAATTAGGAGGCAAACATTGACAATAACTTATAATAAATAAGGATAATTAAGACGGTATACCTGTATGCAAAGTTTTCACAAGCAGGTTTCTTCAAAGTCAACGGGTTATAATAACCAGCCGAGAGTGGGTTATTAGAGCAGTTGTATAGAAAATTGGTCTGTTTCAACTGGACTTAACAATGTTTACAAAGGTTTTCGAGGCAACTCTCTATAAACACTTTTAAGCGTGTGTTTACATTTGTAGCATTCACCGTGTGGCATTCACTATCCTTTAAAGCATTTACCACCATTTGTAATACAATACCAATGAAGCATTCACCATTAATATAACATTCACCACAAACACAACATAACCCCTCCTCCACATATAACATTACAGAAACACATACACGATGTTAACTACACAAAGGTTGTTAACACGAACCAACAGAGCATCACCTCCCTTCACCACAAAAAAAGATAGTGTGGATGAAATCGTTTGTCTCAATCAAACGGATCTGGTATTTGGCGAGGAGCCAGAGCCAGGGATTCATGCGGGTCTCTCCTGCTGGGTGTGGTGCCGGAGGCTGACACCAGGCCGCTGTGGGTGTGCCCTACGGCACTAGGTCACACCGTGGTGGTTCAATGTTCACCATGGTTACCAGCGGGGGGGGGGGGGGGAGGTAACAGCAATAGAGGTCATTCCCTCCCACTCAACCCATGTGGGGATTTATAGCGACGTCTCTCTTTATGGGGCAGCCGGGCTACTGACCATGATTTAAGTCCGCCTAAGGAACGCCTCGAACTAGGGGGAACGGTGAAGCAAGACAAAGTGGGTTAGGGTGCAGGAACCGGGCCAGACCTAAGGGGTGTACCGAGGCATTGGCGAGACGAGCAACAGAAACAAAGGGGGGGGGGAAGTGATTTGGGAAATAGAACGAAGATCTGCTGAGTGGTCAAGGAACCAGGAGAAGGCGCAGGAAGGGAGGAAGAGATACGAGAACTTAGCATGGCAAGGGGGAGACAGGAAAGGAGGCGAGGAAGAGGGGAAGACTGAGGGAGACATACCGGCCATGAGAGATGTGGACATAGAAATAGGTCTAAGGAATGACAGAAGTCCAGCAATGGCTAACAAACTTAGGAATGACTCGAGAACAAATATTTCCATTCTCGTATAATATTTATGTAGAGATACCCCAGAAAGTCTAAATTCACAGCGGAATATCAACGCTGTGTATTTCTGTAGCCGGAAACGAGCCCACAGAACACTATTCCGCGGAGAGAACAGTAGTGTTTAACTGACTTATGTGAGCCTCCAGGATCTGTAGAACAGTGTCCAGTGAGAAGGGTTCACTTGCTGCTGGTATTATACCCTCACAATATACTGCGTGCTAAACTGGTCGTACCATTTGCATACAGCGAGCTAGATGATGGGAAGTCAATTTTACATGATGAATGTTCGGGTCGGAGAGGTAACATTAGTCTCCAGGCCTCCGCGTCTCAGTGAATCGCTGCATCAAGTAGTTCCCCTGCATCCTTGTAGCCTTCAAGAAATAAAGTTATTACGGCATGCACTCGCGAATGGCCGTCTAGAGACGAGAACGACGACTCGATAACGTGTTGATAAAAGGTGATGATAACCTTAAAGATTACCAGAAACATTTTATATCATTTCCTCACACACAATGTTGCTAGCCTCCTCTACACCCGGATATACAGGACGGGGGGGGGGGGGGGGTGGTGTTGGAGGCATTTGCTCCCCCTTTTCTGCGTCGCCAACTTTTTATCAGTCTCCCAAGGAGGCGACGGGGAGGGTTATAAGCTTCTCTTTCCCAAAGTATCGCCACGAGATGCTATTTATTATTAAGAATCCTGTCTCTGGAGGCATCTTGCGCCTGCATCTTCTACCTTGCACATGCAGTTACAGTGAAAGTTGTTTTTTTTGGCGTTTTTTTCTGCAACATTGATATAACATCTAACTGTTTCTGTCAATGTTATAAGTCCTCATGTGAGCAGCTGCTGGTGTTAGAGAGGGCTGAGACAGGCTCCTTAGCCTCTGGCATATAACGTATTTCCTCTTCACACCAGAATTATCACGAATGTACAATTTTCACCGCCAGAGGGGCAGTTGAGTGTCTTGTTCCGTAGCCTTCTGGCCGAAGGATAGGAGACAGACTAAGTGTGCCATTCCCCCCAGGGATAACCTCTGTGGTCCAACTGTGTGGCCTGAAAACCAGTACTGTCCAGTCTGACTTTTCCTGTTGGCTGGTTGAATCGAGATGAATCGCTCTATCCCTCCGCTCTATCGGAGGGATAGAGCGGTGTACAACCACTTGGACCCTCGGGAATCGAACGCCGACCTGCAAAAAAAAAAAAATCGAGGTCGAAGCTGTACCAGTCCAAAACGTTGACTGAAGGTAGTGTGGATATTTTGTCTTTTAATCTAAAAAGTGTTAGGACCCCTTAAAAAAGGGTCCTTTTAGGTTAGGACCCTTTTTTAAGGGTCTTAAACGATCCCTTAACCCTTAACGATCCTCTCACCACCAGGCCACGTGGTTAGCCAACAAACAAGGGCAAGCAAAACGTAATAACATCAAGCTATCATATTCATGACATCGATGCCCCCTTGTTACATAAACCACGATGAAAATAAATGATTCCTCATGAATAATAATGACAACGTCCACCAAACAACGAGGAATTATGCAGGTAGTCGTCTCTCGCACGACCCACAATGATCACTAATTCTGGCGGAAGGGACTCTGAAATCGGTGAAAAGTTTAGTTTCTCTGCGACAACACTCCATTGTCAGTCTCACATTATCATGTAAATGCTTTACTGTTAGCATACGTTCCCTGTACAGGATATTGAAGCGTCTTCCCTCTAGATTAGTATACTGATATACTGTGTTTACATGACCTGGTGGGTGTTGGTGGTTGACGAACTAGGAGGCTGGATCATACCCCTATGAGGGTATTGGAGGGCTAGGCCGTGCCCCAGGAGGGTAGTGGAGGCTGACCCATGCTCCTGGAGGGTAGTGGAGGCTGGGCCGTGCCCCCAGGAGGGTATTGGAGGGCTAGGCCGTGCCCCCAGGAGGGTAGTGGAGGCTGGGCCGTGCCCCCAGGAGGGTAGTGGAGGCTGGGCCGTGCCCCAGGAGGGTAGTGGAGGCTGACCCATGCTTCTGGAGGGTAGTGAAGGCTGGCCCATGCCCCAGGAGGGCAGTGGAGGCTGACCCATGCTCCTGGAGAGTAGTGGAGGCTGACCCATGCCCCCAGGAGGGCAGTGGAGGCTGGGTCGTGCCCCCAGGAGGGTAGTGAAGGCTGACCCATGCCCCCAGGAGGGCAGTGGAGGCTGACCCATGCCCCCAGGAGGGCAGTGGAGGCTGACCCATGCCCCAGGAGGGCAGAGGAGGCTGGCCCATGCCCCAGGAGGGCAGAGGAGGCTGGCCCATGCCCCCAGGAGGGCAGCGGAGGCTGACCCATGCCCCAGGAGGGCAGAGGAGGCTGACCCATGCCCCAGGAGGGTAGTGGAGGCTGGCCCATGCCCCAGGAGGGTAGTGGAGGCTGACCCATGCCCATAGGAGGGCAGTGGAGGCTGACCCATGCCCACAGGAGGGCAGTGGAGGCTGACCCATGCCCCAGGAGGGTAGTGGAGGCTGACCCATGCCCCAGGAGGGTAGTGGAGGCTGACCCATGCCCCAGGAGGGCAGTGGAGGCTGACCCATGCCCACAGGAGGGCAGTGGAGGCTGACGCATGCCACAGGAGGATAGTGGAGGCTGACCCATGCCCCAGGAGGGCAGTGGAGACTGACCCATGCCCCAGGAGGGCAGTGGAGACTGACCCATGCCCCCAGGAGGACAGTGGAGACTGACCCATGCCCACAGGAGGGTAGTGGATCATCACATCATGGAGGGTTACCACCGTCGTCACTGATCATAAACTCTTATTGGGACCTGTAATATTGGTCAGCTGGCGAGCCTGGCAAACTTATTTGCCTCGTGTGAGAGGTTGTGTTGGGGGAAGTGTGGGTGTGGGGGTGGTGGTGTGGGTGTGTGGGGTGGTGGTGTGGGGGTGGTAGTGTGGGTGTGTGGGGTGGTGGTGTGGGGGTGGTAGTGTGGGTGTGTGGGGTGGTGGTGTGGGGGTGGTAGTGTGGGTGTGTGGGGTGGTGGTGTGGGTGTGTGGGTGGTAGTGTGGGTGTGGGGGGTGACGGTGTAGGGGTGAAGACAAGCCATATATATATATTCTGTCTTACCTTCACTTAAAACAATCTACTATGTGTAAACAATCTCATGTCTATTATGTTACTCGGTAATATATTCCATAAATCAAAATCCCTATTTTCAAACCAGTATCAATGACCCAAGTCTTTGTTGACTCTCTCTCTTGCCAAATATATGTTAAGTGTTTCAAGTGCTATTTTGTGTAGATATATCATAACCTTATTTACACTCTTTGTGATGTCCTCTCATCCACTTATACCCTCCAGTCTTGGCTCCCCTCACTCTTAGTCTTTTTAGAGAATATAAATGAAGTTTATAATATCTTTATAATTAAATTTCTTCTTTAGTTTCTGGAGATAACGTTCGTCATCTTTCACTGCATATTACACACCAAAACTGAACTGAATAATGTGAATTGCTAAAGAAGCTAAAGAATAACATTATATCTTATTGCTAACGCTGCTGGAAATAAATGCCAGCATCCTATTTGCTTCATTCAGTACATTTAGGCATTGATTGTATGGTGAATGAACCCCTACTAATGATGATTCATTATATTCACATTATGTCAACACTAGTTATGAAAGGTGAGTGAGAGCTAATGTTGGCTTGTTCAGCTGTATGACTTGCAAAGACAAAGGCAACCTTGCAAAGACAAAGGCAACCTTTCAAAGACAAAGGCAACCTTTCAAAGACAAAGGCAACCTTTCAAAGACACCTGTGAGTCTAACACACGAAGTCTCCAGCTATCAGGTCGCCAAGTAAGAAGCAGTTCTGGACTCACCGTCTTCAGCCTCATCGTCTAAGTGTTGCATTAAGACAGACTCGCATGCAAGGAGAGCAAGCAGTCGAGAAAACGGAATGACAAGCGAACCACTTAGCGGGAAACTAAACAGCCTCCAGACGGGTAAATAAAGTATTCAACACTAGGCATAAACAATTTGACAGACACCCGACCTCACTTATATACCGAGAAGAACAAATGGAGGTGATCAGACGCCGGTAAAAAAAAAAGACGCTGGTTATATGATGCCAGCGGATAATGGATGAGCGGGAGGCAGGTGTGGAGGCAGGTGTGGAGGCAGGTGTGGAGGCAGGTGTGGGGCAGGTGTGGAGGCAGGAGTGGAGGCAGGTGTGGGGCAGGTGTGGAGGCAGGAGTGGAGGCAGGTGTGGGGCAGGCGAGTTGTTGCCAGGAGGCTTAGAGAGGAGGCAAGGAGGCAGAGGGAATCAATAAATGAAGAGATATTTCCACACCGGAAGAAGGAACAATATAATGACTCTCACGGAGAGAGAGACACAGCAAACACACAAATAATATTGTAGCAGACGTTGAGAAGACAACATATACTCTCACTGTGCCCTCAGGTGAACTACAGTCACCTGGGACAACAACAACACTTCCAAACTGATCCCTGCACAAAACCTGTAATTTACTAATAACTTACCAGTCACTGTCGTATGTTGATAAGACAAAGCAACTACAGACTGCTCCAACTGGATATACCTCAACACAGAATGATTAGCAGTAGAAATATACACATAATGATTGCAGTCTGTGGTGCACTAGACCTAAGTACAATGTTCAGCTGAGAAATCCGCCAATTTATAATTGAAGTGACCGACTGCTCCTCCATTTCGATTGATTGATGAAGATTAATGTCTCCGGGCCTTGGCCCACGTCCCACCAGTCACTAATATACTCTGGAAGAACTGTTGTCAGTCAGTTGACTTCTTAGCTGCATGTTCCGCGTCATTCCATTTGAACCAATGAAAAGACTTATTATTACCCGGATTGCAATTTACAAGATTCTAGGGTTTACTGACGGAATACTTTTTATGCAATGTTGCATGTCAGTGCTTAGCATTATACACACTATGGTCATATGTCAAATTCTTTAGAGATGATGTATTGACGAAGCTGTGTACGTATTCTTTCCTGTACAGACAGTAGGGTTAGTGAGACAAATGTAGACGAGGAGTCACAACAACGTGGCTAAAATATGTTGACCAGACCACACACTAGACAGTGAAGAGACAACGACGTTTCGGTCCGTCCTGGACCATTCTCAAGTCGATTGTGAGACAATTAGTGAGACAAGATACCGTCACTAAGACAGAAGGGGGGTTGTAAGCGTACCATCACTGCTGTCACAACACCATTACCACAATATGTAGTTACAATATTATACCACAATGGTACAATATTGTAACATAACGGAAGTGTGTCACGTCTCAAGCTTTATGGAGTGCTCATATGAAAACGTTTTTGATTCGGTACTATTAAAGGGGAGCCATTAAGGGCAGCTTGTATTAGCCTAAGATCTTACACAACACAACAGCCACCTTTATGGTGTGTCTTGGGGACCAGTGAGGGTTACTTGTGAGCAAATAGTGAACTATCTCCACAAATAGCTAAGAACTAGCCTCATTAGCGGTACTAGAGAGCGTTCAGCGGTGTTAGAGAGAGCCGAGGTGACAATGGTGAAGCCAGCAAGCGCGACACACTGACGAAAGGTGACAGCAGGATGTGCCAGCGTGAACAGACGGTTAAAGCACCATTCAGCAATAAGAAGCAGGTCAAAGGTCACTAGTGACAAAGCCTCACATACCATTTACCACAGTGAAGAGAGTAACCACTGTTGAGAATCGACCATTCTCAGTCGACTTGAGAATGGTCCAGGACGGACCGAAACGTCGTCGTCCCTTCACCTTCTAGTGTGTGGTCTGGTCAACACTGTTGAAAGTTCTCACCAGAGCTGCTACGTCATCAATTCAAATTAACAAATAGTTCACAGTTCAATATAAACATTTCAGGAATCTGTCTCCACTATACACACAGCCGGGTAAACACACAATTAAGAGGCGGGGGCCAAAGAGCCAGAGCTCAACCCCCCGCAAACCCCACTAGGCGAGTACATGCTCGATGAAGCGGAGCGCCAGAGCTCACTGGGGGAAGATGAGAGCTGGAAATTAAAGGAAAAAGGTTGATTAATAGTTCGGAGCTCCGCGACATTTCTCCGGTATGGCCACTAAATCTGGATGTAAGTTTACTCTGCGGAGTCCAAATAGATGAGACAGGCGCTGGTTTATTGTTAAAGATTCTCTAGTTATACGACAGACTTGGTGCAAGCTGTGAGTTGGTCTCGGTACTTGTGTGTGTGTGTGTGTGTGTGTGTGTGTGTGTGTGTGTGTGTGTGTGTGTGTGTGTGTGTGTGTGTGTGTGTGTGTGTCGCAGCTGGTGGTATGCTACCTGGGTGCTGGTGTGGGTAGTGTGGGTAATGTTGTGGGCCACGTGGGTGGTGGTGTAGGCAGCGAGGGTGGCGTGGGTTGTGGTGTGGGCTGCCAAACTCAACCCACAACCGTGGAACTGTAGTTATCCATCCTGGTTGACCGGCACAGAGTGCATGGAGAACACACACCATATCTCCACCCACCAATTTGCATGATTCTCTAATGCAAAATGTGTCGCCATAGTCCATGAATAAGCAAAACACACACACACAAAAATACACAAAAAAAATTTCTTTATTAAAAAAAATCTGTTTTGTTTTACACACGTAATGAAAAAAAAGGAAAACTGCTATACAAAACAAGAGTAACGCGGTAGCAGCAGTGGCTAACGACTCAACCACCAAACGCAATAACCACCACATATGGTTCGTCTGCTAACAGGACCAAGCCAGTGAAGACCAGATTTCTGTCAGTTTCTGTCGCAAACCCAACCCTTGGAAAATGGAGGCATCTAACGATGTATTTTAAAACAATGCATTTTTATCTCGGAGCTTAATGGTCGGGAGGTGAATGTATTCACCTAGAGGCGCTTGTAGGGGTCGAGTTAAGCTCCTGGCCCCGCCTTCCGAACGTTCTAAGATCAATGCCGCAATATTTAATTTATGACGCCTCAATATGTATGTGGATGAAGCATTACTACAATAGTGCATGGTGAGGGGGGAAATATATCATATATCAAACAAATATATCAAATAAATATATCAAACAAAGCGGTTGTTTTCATTTTAAACAACTGCTCTTCAAGGGTGGTATTACCACACTCACAGTGAAGGGGGAAGCAGAGAAATCTTTACGAGGTAATCAGACTTCGGATACACCGTCACTATCGGAATTCATCTCCCATTTCACTGTTTTTTTATAGTGTCTGTGTGAACCAGTTGGAGTTCAGGAAAATACCTACGTATATGTTTATACACCGAATATGTGCGCTTAAACGTTATGTATACATACGGTATGTATTAGTCTATGAACGTGTGTTTTCCTATGTTTTAGCGAGATGCGGGTGTTGCGTTTTTACAGTTCTCTCCGGGGTGTTGTTTCTTGAGTGTTTAGTGGTTGTGTTGAATAACACTGATGTATTCAGACATGTTGGGTTCTGTGATAATTCTGCGGGTGTTTGTGTCAGAATTTGTGGTAATTGTAGTGGTGATTGAGGTGTAGTGTTGTGTTACTGTGTTGTAGTGGTGGTACTGTATAAGGTGCAGCACTGAGGCACTTGTGTTGTGGTAGCTGAGCTATGTGGTAGTTGAGTAACCATTTGGAATTGTGGTACTCGGATTGTGGTAGTAGCTGTGTGATTTTGTTGGAGTTAGGTTGTAATTATAAAGGCTGTTGAGCTGTTTTACTGGTCCTGATGTTGTGGAGGGCGTAAGGTTGTGGTTATTCATTTGGAGTTGATATAGTGTTGTACTCGACTAGTTGTGCTTGCGCGGGTTGAGCTCTGGCTCTTTGGTCCCGTTGTGGTGGTGTTCGTGAGGTCGCTTCAGCATAGTGGCCCTACTTGGTGCTTTAGTGACTAAACTGGTGTTGTGGAAGCTATGTTGTAGTTACTGTATTGATCTTGTGGCTGTGTTGTGAAGTTCTTGTGATGGTGCTCGAGGATAACTCAGTTTTATGGTGGTTTTCGTATGATTTTCCGTGGTGTTTCTGGTTATGGATGAACAAACCGGCCTCTGGAGCTGCCACAACCGGCAAAAAACGGTGTACTAGATCACCTGAAGCTAACCTACCGAGCGACCCACGTATAGAAATCGTGAACGTTTATGGGCCGCTTTGGTTTATAGTACAACATATTTTATCCTCAATATAGTTTGGGATCTTTACGTCAAAATGCGATGTATTATGCGAGAGGACAAGTTGGGGTGTGGTAGGAATTGTGGTGGTGGTTGTGATGATGGTTGTGGGAGGAGCCAAGGTGGTTCCCATACTATATATATATATATATTATATACATATACACACAAAGGCTTCCTATCATCGAGAAAACGATTACTACTTTTATTCAATATTATGGTTGAGAAAATTAAAGAACCTAAGATGTGTGTTTGCTTTCAAGCATTAATGTAATATATGCGCCAGACTGGTGACCATGTTCATAGGAGTTTGTATTGTACAACTCATCATACATACTAGTTTCGACTGCCTCAGAAATTTAGACGTGACAAGATGATAGTGAAAATAGTCGGGGGATTACCGTAGACTCGTACACCTAACTTATTAAAAGTGTGATTGGGAAAGTCTGCTCTTCAAGCAATCGAAAACTTCTCTTGGAAGATCGACAGCAAGAACCTCATACTCCCAATTATAAATGACCTAATTGCTGCACAGAGTAAAGGGGCTCGAATCTCCTTTGTATGGATACCTTCACACATAAATATAACCCATCATAATGAGACAGACATTGCAGCCAAATTAGCGTGTAACAAGTCTGAAGTTGAATTAGATCTAGGTATCCCCATCTCTGCTGTCAAAACTGTATTGGTCCAAACACTCAGGTCTGATAGGAAAGAACTTACTGACTCCTAATGACCTGAAAGTACTAGTATAAAAAGCTATGATTTGTTCAGATCTGAAACCTACATCTATAGCCAGCACAAAACGTCCACTAGACTGTGCGACACAGTGGTTGCAAGGATCAGGTTGGGTTACCGTTACCTGTGGCAGGTGGCTGCAGGTGACGGGTCTCCCAATCCTGAGCACTCCAGTTGCAAACTCTGTGAGCAGGAACTACGGCATGATCTCCCGCACTACATCACTGAATGCCCAGTTATTAGATCTTTCAGACCAGTTGGCATGAGGTACCTGGAGCTTTGCAATTACTTTATTCACTCTCGTATTCTTGAAGATATCCTCACAGTATACCCTAAATTTGCCAGTGCAGGCTATTAAACACATGGCTCTGTATGACTAACCATCCTGCGAGATGGGGACTTGTATTACCACTGCTACCTTATTCAATCTTGTGTTGATGATATCCTCAAAATGCATCCGGAGTCTGCCAGTGCAGACTGCCTATCACATGCCTCTGTATGACTAACCATCCTGTGTGATGGGGATTTTTTTAGCATCACCAAGTTAGCTTTTTTTTTGACACACTGTACTCCACTTCATATAGTCTAGGGCAGCTGCACTAATGCAGATGTACCTCATATCTTAATAAAAAAAAAGTGATTGGGATACTGGTCCTGATGTTGTGGAGGGCGTAGGGTTGTGGTTATTCATTTGGATTTGATATAGTGTTGTACTCGACTAGTTGTGCTTGCGCGGGTTGAGCTCTGGCTCTTTGGTCCCGCCTATGGTCCCGTTGTGGTGGTGTTCGTGAGATCGCTCCGTAGCTAGCTTTTTGACACACTGTACTTCCCCTTCATATAATGTACGGCAGCTGCACAAATGCAGATGTACCTAAATGTGTTAATACAAAAATGTGAAACGCCGAGGTGATAAACGACTTGCATCACAGGGCCAGAGAATGACTTGAACCTCTGACAATAGGAATGAACCTCTGTTAGGAATATTGATGTAAAATATTTAATATACCAGACTGTTTTACACGATAACTGATACAGTCCTAGAATACTTACACCCTCTGAGTCAAGAACTGTAACGTGCCATTTAGTGAAGCAGTTCTGGAAGAGTCCTCATAGGGGTCAAAAGTTAATATGGCGAAGCAGTCCAAGAGTGAACTACCATTATGAAACTTCCAGAACACACACTGAACATACCAGGACCAGACTACCAGAACCAACACTCTCGACCATGCACAGGACTATTAGGCTCAGAGAACCAGTGGACAACCGGCGCAAGGAGGCAGGAGGCAGTAATCTACGTCGCAGATTAACTTTGATAAAAACTGAACTTTTTAGTTGGAGCAACAAGTTGTCAAGCCACAGCTGTGGCGAGTCTCGTGTGGCGGCGGGGCTGGTCCAGTGGTCCACCACAGGGGGGGGGGGGGGCTGGTCCAGTGGTCCACCACAGGGGGGGGGGAGGGCTGGTCTCAACGGTCCACCACAGGGGGGGGGGGCGGAAAGATTTTTGTGCTAAAAAAAAATGAGTAAGAAGAGTAGTTTGAGCAACAAATAAAAAGGTTACAGTTCCCATACTATCCATTTCTTCGATAATATTATTATTAGTCTCAGAACATCTTCAAAAGGAGTTGAAAACCGAGGCTGGTTTGTGCCTCAGAGAGGTTGAAGGATCCAGTAAGTTCAGCAGAACTTCGGTTTCAACTCCTTTTGACCATGTCGTAGTTCAGTGGACTAAGGCAGCGTCTGCGAATCTCTCGGACGCAGGTTCGAATCCTCGTCACGGCCCTTGTGGATTTGTTCATTAACTTCATGTATAACACTACACACACACACACATGACATGTAATACACAATGTTAAGAGCGAAATAACACATTTACTATAAATCCAATTCGTCCATCTTTGTATAAGGTATAACTAAGTATATATTTTAATTCGTACCCCATAAGAATAGTGTAAATTTTTACAATATACTTTTATGAAAAATATGGTGAAGTTATGGTGTCAAGTTCTATTACCCAGTTAAGCTGTATCAACTTCAGCAATGACAAGTACAAGCAGTAAATAGATACAAATAAATTGTAAATTAAATTAAAATTAAAACTAATGTCGGTAACTAACTTCAAGTGTAAGCATCATATAACTTTACGAATTAAAATAAAAAATTTTCCTTATTCGAAATAAGGAAATAAAAATAACTATATATATTTTATACCAGTTCTGTACACCAGACAAATTCCTCTCTAAGATAACGGATGAACAATTGATAGCGTATCTATTCTACACCTTGTATGTATGATCTATCGAACCAGATCAATACATAGGAAGGAATACATGTTACTTTTGGAATGGACCAGATTGTCGTAGTGTTAAGAGTCCTTCCACCACACACCACATCTAGACACAAGGCCTCTCTCTCCACACACACACACCCACACACACACACACACACACACACACACACACACACACACACACACACACACACACACACACACAAACACACACAAACACACACAAACACACACACACACAAACACACACACACACACACACACACACACACACACACACACACACACACACACACACATACACACACACACATACACACACACACACACACACACACACACACACACACACACACACACACACTTAAGTACGAACGTTGCTCTCATTGCTTGTTTACAAGATATGTTCGTACACATTGTGTTCCAATACTTATGTAAATATACTTTTTTTTTACAATTTTAAAGCACTGGGCACTTCTCACAATCTGCTATTTTTTTGTAACGCATTCCACTGACTTATAAAAAATATATATCTAACTCAAAATGTTTAGATAACATATGATCCTTTGTGTTTCAAATGTTCGCTAGCCCTGAAAGAGTCACGTTCCGTCCACACGACTAACATCGGGTCGTTCAATGCCCATGCAAACACTCTATAGAGCCTCTACTTCACACCATTCTCTAGAACCAAGAGGTTGGTGGATCAACATGACACTGTGGAAACACATTACCCGCACCGCCACTCTGTAATGGTGGTACAGTCGCCCTGTATGATGTAACATCATAAAAGGTGTTTAGTTTAAGATATATTACAACACGAGTCAGTCATACAGGATATTTGAGGCGCCAGACTGTCGGCCTTTTAGTAATTAAAAAGTCACACCTATTTGGACACTTGGGTGGTTGGTGCGGTGTCTGGGTGAGGATGTTTTTGCGTTCAGAGTTGTGGAAGAATTGTAGAGGTGGAAAAGGGGCTGGTTTGTGGGGTGGAGAAAGGGAGGGGTGATTTGTGAGATGATGGAGGAGAAAGGGAGGTGGTAGAAGAGAAGAAAGAAGAGTGTTGTTATTCTAATATTGTCATAATGTGACTTGGAGATCACCTTCAGGGATGTCCCATCTTGAAACACATGAGTACTGGTTCTCCATGTACTCGTTCATACCTCATCCTGGTATCGGAAACTATAATTGTGATTTTACTCTCTGTTGTGTGCTTGTGTGGTTGAAATATTACCGCAAAATAAGTTTTTACTAATGCTAACAAAAATTATTTGTACTGAAAAAAATCTCAATTAAAGAAGGTCGAAAAAAATAATAATTAATTTAAAATAATTTACCCCATCAACCTAATGTAACCAAATCTATTAACACAAGGATTTCCTTCAGACCCTTACAGGTGACGTGAGGTCACTTGCGATGCCAACGACAGTATCTCCAGCAGAGAGATAAGGAGTTTGATAACTTATCTGGCTGTGAGGTGACATTCAGATATTATTGATAAGATTACTAAGGTGATGTTATCAATCTTAGTAATAATAATTTTAGCAATAATTTTTAATTACTGTATAATTAAAATTATTAACAATAATTATTTTTTAATATTTTTTAAAGCTAATAAGATTATTATTAATCTTATTTTTTCCAAGTTGATGAATCAAGCTGGGTAAGAGTGCCCTAAGGAGAGGGAGAGAGAGGGATAGAGGGAGGAGAGGAAGAGAGAGAGAGAGAGAGAGAGAGAGAGAGAGAGAGAGAGAGAGAGAGAGAGAGAGAGAGAGAGAACGCACGCAGAGTGACCGGGATAATTTTAGCGAGCGACATGGTAGTGTCAGCCCGGCGGCACAATGTGTGTGTAATTGTTTTAGTTGGTCATTAGTGTTGGCGCAGATGTGGGCAGCATCTGTACCGACAGATGCTGCCTGGGGCACTGAGAGAGTCCCCAGTGACAGTGGGATATCCCGCAGAAATGTCCTCAGGCCTGGGCGCCGGTCGGCCGAGCGGACAGCACACTGGGCTTGTGATCCTGTGGTCCCGGGTTCGATCCTGGGCGCCGGCGAGAAACAATGGGCAGAGTTTCTTTCACCCTATGCCTTTGTTACCTAGCAGTAAAATAGGTACCTGGGTGTTAGTCAGCTGTCACGGGCTGCTTCCTGGGGGTGGAGGCATGGTCGAGGACCGGGCCGCGGGGACACTAAAGCCCCGAAATCATCTCAAGATAACCTCAAGATAGGGTATTCCCAAGCACACCTGTACCTGGGAGGACTCAAAGCATAGGTTCCAATCCTCCTCATGGTTGCTTCTCGTTGATGCCTCACTTTAATGTGATTTCTTTGTTCAATTTTGTAAGCAAATTGTTGAACTAAGTTAACTAAGAGTTTGAAAAATCAATTATTCATGACGAGATTGCGATGCACCAATCACATTGCCTGTGTCGAGGCATTTGCATAACAGCCAACAAAAACAAATGACTCCAATAACTCTTTCAATTGTTACCTTTATTCTTCAGAAAGCCTCCTTACCTCTGAAACTACACTAATTTCCTTCAATTTAGACCAGATCCATTGGTGTATGTGTTAAATCCATCTGAGATGATGCCGGTGACCTTAGCGTGAGGTCTACACCGCTTGGCTTCTTTCACCTCATGTAAGTCCATTACATTATTGGTCTAAGTGAGGAAATACCGGCTCAGAGCATTTTTCTGTGATAGGGCTCAAAATTCTTCCTGACAGTCCTTGGTGCTGGCAGGCATCTGGGTGGTGATTGTATTCACCTAGTTGTATTCTCCTTGTTGTATTCACCTTGTTGTATTCACCTTGTTGTATTCACCTTGTTGTGCTTGCGGGGGTTGAGCTTTGCTCTTTCGGCCCGCCTCTGTGGCAGTCTTTGGGTGTTGTATGTTGTTCTCTGTGGAGTGGTTTGGGCTCCACTTATTCTTGGCTATCGTTAGTGGTTTTTCGTAGTTATAAATACATTACTGCTGCCATTTATCGCTGTCATTTATTGCTTTTTTATTGGGAACTGCTTTTTTCTGTTGCTATATGTGACTTTGATCTACTGCTCTTATGTAAGAATGTCATCTACTGCTGGAATTCATGACAAATCTACTGCAGGCATACTACGTGTAACTTATCTACTTCCAGTATGCATGATTATAATCTACTGTAGGTATTCGTAGTTCAAAGTTATACATGAAGAGCCGTCATCTCATGCTGCCAGTTTTAGCTTGTAAAATATTTATCAGGTAAATTTTCAAAGGGACGAACAAAGCAATTGCTTAGGCGACCCCGGCGGAGCAGCAGTCTGTTTACTGCCGGGAGAATTGGTATGGTCAAGACGAAGCAGCAGCAGCAGCGTCATTGTTGTTGTTGCTCTGGGAATTCCGTCTTGGACGAATGTTTATGTTGCAGACGCAACGCTGCAACAATTGCAGGCTTACCTCTTTTAGTGTGTTGGTCGCATAGATCAAAACATTCCTGAAATGTTTGGATGTGAACGGTATTTCAGGTTTTGGCTGAGGGAGGGGAGGGGGGGTCCCACCCCCTTCGGTGGCTGGCTGAAGGGGGTTCTAGCCCCCTCAGTGGCTGGCTGAAGGGGGTCCCAGCCCCCTCAGTGGCTGGCTGAAGGGGTCCCAGCCCCCCTTCAGTGGCTGACTGAAGGGGTCCCAGCCCCCCCTTCAGTGGGTGACTGAAGAGGGTCCCAGCCCCCCTTTTAGTGGCTGACTGAAGGGGTCCCAGCCCCCCTTCAGTGGCTGACTGAAGAGGGTCCCAGCCCCCCTTTTAGTGGCTGGCTGCGACGCCGGTCACATTCATTGCCATTTCTAATTTTTATTTCATGGTCCATTCGCCCTCTTCCCCTCTTCCCTCTCCCCTCTTCTCTCTCTCTCTCTTTTATCCCTCCCTGCCTTTCCCCCTCACCACTAACTGTAGTACTTTTCTTTTCCCCACTATCACAAAAGTTACATGACGATCACAGGGATTGATTGTTCAAGCTGTTGAGTTACGAGGTCCCTGCCAGGGCCCTGTCGTCCTCACCCTCCGGTGGTCAGAGCGGTTGTGCATTAGTGAAGCCTCGTAGCAAAGCCTCTGCACCTGAGAAGGGTTTGTGATGTTGTAGTGCTGGAAGTGGTGAGGCACGGCAGGTGTGTGTGTGTGTGTGTGTGTGTGTGTGTGTGTGTGTGTGTGTGTGCGTGTGTGTGTGTGTGTGTGTGTGTGTGTGTGTGTGTGTGCGTGTGCGTGTGTGTGTGTGTGTGCGTGTGTGTGTGTGTGTGTGTGTGTGTGTGTGTGTGTGTGTGCGTGTGTATGAGTGTGTGTGTGTGTGTGTGTGTGTGTGTGTGTGTGTGTGTGTGTGTGTGTGTGCGTGTGTGTGTGTGTGTGTGTGTGTGCGTGTGTGTGTGCGTGTGTGTGTGTGTGTGTGTGTGTGTGTGTGTGTGTGTGTGTGTGTGTGTGTGTGTGTGTGTGCGTGTGTATGAGTGTGTGTGTGTGTGTGTGTACTCACCTATTTGTGCTTCCGGGGGTTGAGCTTTGGCTCTTTGGTCCCGCCTCTCAACTGTCAATCAACTGGTGTACAGATTCTTGAGCCTATTGGGCTCTATCATATCTACATTTGAGACTGTGTATGTAGTCAGCCTCCACCACATCACTGCCTAATGCATTCCATCCGTTAACTACTCTGACACTGAAAAAGTTCCTTCTAACATTCCGGTGGCTCATGTGGGTACTCAGTTTCCACCTGTGTCCCCTTGTTCGCGTCCCGCCAGTGTTGAATAGTTTATCCTTGTTTACCCGGTCGATTCCCCTGAGGATTTTGTAGGTTGTGATCATGTCTCCCCTTACTCTTCTGTCTTCCAGTGTTGTAAGGTGCATTTCCCACAGCCTTTCCTCGTAACTCATGCCTCTTAGTTCTGGGACTAGTCTAGTAGCATACCTTTGGACTTTTTCCAGCTTCGTTTTGTGCTTGACAAGGTACGGGCTCCATGCTGGGGCCGCATACTCCAGGATTGGTCTTACATATGTGGTGTACAAGATTCTGGATGATTCCTTCAGCAGGTTCCTGAACGCTGTTCTGATGTTAGCCAGTTCATTATGTGGATTCCCCTGAGGATTTTGTAGGTTGTGATCATGTCTCCCATTATGTGGATCACAAGGACGAAGTTACAGGAAGGACTCTTCTGTGGGGTCAATACAGTGACTTGTGAGAGTCGTTGTGACCCCTTCTCACGTCACGGGTTACATATCTGACCTACACCACCTGCTCCTCAGGTCGTTCCGCCTTACAAACAATTGGTTGAGTCATGGCAGAGAGGAAATTTGCGTGCTGATATGCAACAAACTATGCACATCAAACAGCCTCCTGCCAAGAAATGACGATGGTATGCAGCAATTAACACCTACTAAAAATATATATATTTTTTTGAACCAGGGCCTTCCCCCCCCCCCCAACAAAGTTCAAATTCACACTCAAAAGTTCAAAGCCGAGAATGAGGCATTTTTTTTCACGAGTGCGATAAGACTGTGTATTCCCGGCCCTTGACTCAATATTTCTAAACCAGTTAGTCTTTTAAGATAAGGTTGTGAGAATATATTGCAATTCAGTACTAAAAGTCTTAAAATAAAAAAAACGAGCACTGATTTTCCCTGTGGATATTAGATTAGAGATTACCTGATTTTATTCGCAACATCTGATACAGATTACATGACTATTCACAACATCTGATACAAATTACATGGCTTTATTCACAACATCTTATTCACACCGTTACAGGTTTGGAAGGCGTGAACAGGTGTGCAGCACTAAAAAAAAATTTAAGGAAAATTAAAAAATAGTTAGCTTACAATTTAAGTAGCGAAATATATTGATATATTGGTAAAACATTGTCCATTAATATTGAATTTTTTTTAATTTTTTTAAATAAATATCTGAAAATAAATATAATTATAATAAAAAATAATTGTTTACAATATATCGGTCATTAAGTGAGACATTATAAATGATAAAAGGCAAATCCCGATTCACTTAAATATATAACTAAAAGTTGCATTTAATTTGAAGGATAGCAAACACACTAATTAATACCACAAAGAAAGAATGTCTGTGTCTGTCCAAGATTGGAAGACAAACGCTTGGGGCTAGCCTCACTAATCTTTGCTGCAGTAATGGTCTGGGGGTATGGCACTGACATAGGCTGGGTCACCAAAAAAGATGAAACAGTATGACATTCTGACCATCACGACAATTTTTTTTTAACACTGAACGCCGGCTATGCCTAACAAAGATTTCAAACTAGTTTCTCTAATAGAAATGCGCACAGGTGCCTCAGCATCTCAGGAAAATAAAAGCTGATCTCAAGAAAATAAAAGAATTTCCCGCTATTCAAACTTTGGCCATAGTACCATAAAACACACAATTTCAACTCAATCCCGTCTCCTCCCACTGCCAGGGAAAACGGAAAACTTACAGATTCGAAAGGGGGGAACCATTATATGCTGTGTATATGTTACTAATTGTAAAGCCATTCTACTGACACGCTCTATTGTGTTACTGGTAATATTGTAGGAGAGACAGAGACCCGGGCACCGCCGGGGTAGTCTCATTAGTGAGATCTTGTAAATATGCATAGCCATTACAACTCCGCCAGACGATACTACGCCAGGTAAAGACTAGTCTCCGTCCAGCACCTACCGGGGGACATCACCAGTTGCTCTCTCGACACAAGTCATCTGGGTTCGACTCCTTTTAACGGCGGCTGCTCATTACCGAGACATCTGACCAATTAGGAGGCATTATGTGTTCTTAACGAGGAGAGACTACCAGCTCCTGCCTCGGGTCTTGGCTCCCGGGTTGTTACTGTGTGGGGGACGACTATGGCTCCTGGGTCGTTACTGTGTGGGGGACAACTATGGCTCCTGGGTCGTTACTGTGTGGGGGGGACGACTATGGCTCCTGGGTCGTTACTGTGTGGGGGGACGACTATGGCTCCTGGGTCGTTACTGTGTGGTGGACGACTATGGCTGCTGGGTCGTTACTGTGTGGGGGACGACTATGGCTGCTGGGTCGTTACTGTGTGGTGGACGACTATGGCTCCCGGGTCGTTACTGTGTGGGGGGACGACTATGGCTCCTGGGTCGTTACTGTGTGGTGGACGACTATGGCTCCCGGGTCGTTACTGTGTGGTGGACGACTATGGCTCCCGGGTCGTTACTGAGGGGGGACGACTATGACTCCCGGGTCGTGAGCCATAGTCGTCAGTTAATGAGCTCCGAAGCACCAGGAGGCTGTTTATAACAATAACAACAGTTTATTGGCAAGTTTTCATGCTTGCAAACTGTTTAATAAATGTAACCAAAGCCGTCAAAGATTGAGGAAAGATGTACAGGTTCGTAAGTACTTGCGTAACTGCTTCGTGAATCTGGCCCCTTGGAGTCTACCGACAAGATTATCGATAGTGTCCTCGAAG
Organism: Procambarus clarkii; assembly: GCF_040958095.1. Taxonomy (NCBI): domain Eukaryota; kingdom Metazoa; phylum Arthropoda; class Malacostraca; order Decapoda; family Cambaridae; genus Procambarus; species Procambarus clarkii. Next base: position 29,267,046 of record NC_091172.1, read on the forward strand.
CCTTATCCCTATCACCCAAAAGTCTCCCCCCCCCAGCACCCCCCCAAAAAGTTAAATTTATTTCGCAATTTTGCTTAAAACTTTTGCGTACTCGTAATTGCGCGAAGTAATTTCTTATGTTTTTCCACCAGCATGAACCTCATTACCATTTTGATGGGTTAATTATTCGGCTTGTGTCGCCTCGGTGTAATCTTCGCTACTCCCAGACGTAGCGTCTTGACGAAGCCTGGCGTTACGCAAGTCCTAACCTGATTTGCATATCAAGGGTGTTACTAATCCGCTCTGAATATCAACGGTATCGAGTCAGAGTATTCTCAATATATGTCCCCCATGACAGGACGAGGCGGCTGGTTTGAGTACGATAAGACCAGGTGTGTTCAATCACACCTGTTATGAAGCGTTTCTCTAGCAGTGTGTAGAGTACACACACACACCTGTTCACTCTGTGTAGAGTGCACACACCTGTTCACTCTGTGTAGAGTCCACACACCTGTTCACTCTGTGTAGAGTGCACACACCTGTTCACTCTGTGTAGAGTGCACACACCTGTTCACTCTGTGTAGAGTGCACACACCTGTTCACTCTGTGTAGAGTGCACACACCTGTTCACTCTTTGTAGAGTGCACACACACACACTTGTTCACTCTGTGTAGAGTGCACACACACACACTTGTTCACTCTGTGCTCTGTGATGAATGGCTGCCTGTTATTGCTTTGTGGCGATACGCTATTGTTGCTGTAATGGATATTTAATCAGTGCCGAAACTTTGTAATTTATTTACGGTTACAATTGTTGTTTAAACTATAACCTGTAATTGTGTGATATATCAACGTGACCGGGATTGTGCGCGTTTCTGTGTGCTGTCAAGGGGCAAGTCTAAACAATACTGAATTTATATTTGTTATTCAACTTGATTGTTTTATGCTAAATTGTTTACGAAATTCATTAATCGATTTTGTGTTTGTTTCTTCTGGGTGAATGTTTACTGTTGTTTATGTTCACATATAACACATCTTCTTAGAATGATAGTAGGTAAAGTAACCATTGGTTCGCAAGTACCAATGGTTACTTTACCATTGTAAAGTAATCATTGCTTTACTTTACCATTGTAAAAGCAGTACTACCAATTGTAGTACTGTTTTGGGGCCACCAGAAAGTTGACTTTTTTGTACTTTTAATTGTATATGAGGTATACAATATGTATATCTATTTTTATTAAATAAATATAAATCTAAAATTTTCATAGGTCTAATATAGCAAATTATATGTACTATATTAGGCCTAGGATAGCGTGTATTTTAGGCCTAGAGGTTAGAGAGGTTCGAGGGATAATGCTTTGAGAGGTTAGATTAGATTCTACTTTATATTGAGGTTAAAAATGTTTCCTCATTTGACCAAATTCAGTAAAATCAAAATTCAAACTTTCTGACGGACCATCACTACATATTGGTACTTGGTACTTGGATCCTGCAGACTCTCCGAGACACAAACCAGGGTTTTTACACAGCTCCCCCGTGCACTCCAGCTATGTCAATAGGGCCGTTCTGTGTATATGTGCATCGGGTTAATGACCAGGTAACTGTGTGCGAATTGACCGACATCTTCATCTTCTGGGTACGAGGGAACATGTTCCAACACCCGGTATAGGTCGGCGCTGTTGGCTCACAAGCGAATGGTCCCAGGTTCGATTCCCCGGTAGGGCGAGGTTTAAGAAAGCGTGCCGCCCGAACACTTGGTTATTCTGTTCACCTAACAGTAAATGGGTAACTAGGTTTTAGGAAGCTGTTGTTGGTTGCATCCTGCGGAAAGTCAGTTAATGGTCTAGTGGGGCATTAATATGCCTAAGAGTTTACCCATTTCGGCAATAGGAATTTACAATTTCAACATCATTAGCCGGATACTGAACACACACTTCAAGAAGGGCCGGACCAACCAGGCTGTGGTGGATATGTGGGGGGGGGGGGGGGGGGGCATGCGGGCCGCTCCAAGCAACAGCCTGTTGGACCAAGCTCTCACAAGACAAGCCTGGGGCCCGAGCCGGGCTTGGGGAGTAGAAAAACTCCCAAAACCCCATGCAGGTACAATCCAGGCACACTGAGGGAGGAGAGGAGACACTCTTCCTCCATCTCTCAGTAGAAGCGCCTCAAGACCTTACGCCTCGCACCCTGATTTGAAACATTTACATCCCATACATCATTCTAGCAAATTTTAAATCTTTTAAATTATTTTTTAGCAAATTTTAAACCTTTTAAATTCTTTTTTTAGCAAATTTGAAACCTTTTAAATAATTTTTTTTTAGCAAATTTTAAACCTTTTAAATGATTTTTTAGCAAATTTTAAACTTTTAAATTATTTTTTAACAAATTTTAAACCTTTGAAATTATTTTTTAGCAAATTTTAAACCTTTGAAGTTATTTTTTTTAGCAAATTTTAAATCTTTGAAATTATTTTTTTTACAAATTTTAAACCTTTGAAATTATTTTTTAGCAAATTTTAAACCTTTGAAATTATTTTTTTAGCAAATTTTAAATCTTTGAAATTATTTTTTTACAAATTTTAAACCTTTGTAATTATTTTTATTTTAAGCTTTGTTATAACCTAAGTGCAATAACTTGTGTAATGATATATCAACAATAATGACACAGGTTCTTAAATCGAGTTGAAAGATATTTTCCTATAATTAACATTTTCACTGTTATCTCCTTGATTAATTAATTAATTATTAATTAAATTAATAACTTGATTAATTACGTTTGTTTAGTTTTTGACGTTAAACTAAATTACGTTTGATTAGTTACGTTTGTGCCCGATACAAGTTTGGTTTGTGGCTGTCTGTAGCTGCCTAAACTATGGAGCCGTCATCACACAAATTCTCCAACATTTTGGGAATTATTGCAAACAGAATTTCGCAAATATGATGGTCGTTGTTCTGCATGCAAGTGAGCAGCAGCACTGTGCAACAGGAGGGGGGGGGGGGAAGCTGTGATATTGTCCCCCCCCCTAGTACGGTACCTGTATATTAATGCTGAATAGTTTGCTAACATTTTTGCCATTGTATTGTATTGTTGTATTGTGGTACACAGCTGTTGTGGCTCCCTCCTCCTCCTCCTGTTGTGTGATGTGCTGTTTTATGCAACTGTTTGTGGCTGCCAGTCCTGTGAAATGACATATGCTTTGTTTTTATTAGCGAACTTGTATCACTCCGGGCTCACCATAGCCCGTGCTACTTGGAACCTCGTTCCAAGTAGCGAATCTTTAACAACAACAACGAACTTGTAGTTCCAATTAGGTATCCTGCTGTAACTTTTACTTGTTAAGGAATATTTTATAATATATATATATATATATATATATATATATATATATATATATATATATATATATATATATATATATATATATATCTTTCTAGGCGTTTAACGATGCATAAGCAACAGGGCTCCATTAAGGAACATATAATCTCTTCCCACAACCAAACCATCGCCAGAGAAATCCTAGTAAACAACACAGAAATCATCGATAGATACAGCGATAGCAGACGGCTTGACGTTTGCGAGGCACTACACATTAAGAAGTCAACACCAGCAATCAACAGCCAATTAATGCACAACTATATTCTACCCACCTCAAGACTCCGCTCCAATATAGAAGCATCAAGAAATATGGACCAATAGGCTTTCTACAATCACTTCCATTCAATACCCATATATATATATATATATATATATATATATATATATATATATATATATATATATATATATATATATATATATATATATATATATATATATATATATATATATATAATCACACACACACACATGTTTAAAGTTACAGTAATAAGGCTGTCAGTTATAATTATTAAAGTTTTTCATTGTTAACTTGTTTAAAATGTTGTTAATTACTTAACTGTGTTTATTAGTGTAGAGAGGCTGTATTGAGGATACGAATCAAAGTCAGCTGGCGAGATTTCCGCTATTGTAACTCTGCAGGAATTGTTTTTTTGGGGGGGGATCGAGTGACTGCGTGTTCAGTGAGTTTGCTTTGTTTCATGCAGCAGAAGAGTTAAAGCCCTATTGGTTGGGTATTTACTTTTAATTAATATAAAACATGACCCCCAATTATCTATTTTGTTTTCTGATTAAACAAAGTGTTTTATAATATACAAATATTTGTATTTTTTGAATTAATTACACTTTGTATTTTAAATAAATGCTGAGGGTTGATGTATTGTCGTTTGTCATTCGTGTCGCGATTATGTTAATTGTGTTTGAATATATTAGTGTCGTCGTGTTTCGTGTGAAGAACGACGCGTGTGTAGATGCCACACGAATGTCGTAAACATTAAGTAGATGCTGTGATTGACATCATGATGAGGGATGCTAGGAACCAGTGGCCAGATTCACGAAGCAGTTACGCAAGCACTTACGCACCTGTCCATCTTTTCTCAATCTTTGGCGGCTTTGTTTACAATTATTAAATAGTTAATGAGTTCCGAAGCAGCATGAGGCTGTTTATAACAATAACAACAGTTGATTGGGAAGTTTTCATGCTTGTGAACTGTTTTTGTCCTTTGTCAATCAAATCTTTTATATTTTTTTTTTCATCTACACTGTGTGGTCTGAGAGACATTGTTCTGCCGTGACTTGAGGATTTCATTCAGTATTTAACTTGACTAAATATCAACTGTTTTGTGGGTAGCATTGTGCGGAGCCTTGTGGGCAATATTGCAACCCGGGTTCGATCCTGGCGAGAAACAATGGGCAGAATTTCGACCAGGCCTCCACCCCCCCCAGGAAGCAGCCCGTGACAGCTGACTAACACCCAGGCACCTATTTTACTGCTAGGTAACAGGGGCATAGGGTGAAAGAAATTCTGCCCATTGTTTCTCGCCAGGATCGAACCCGGGTTGCAATATTGCCCACAAGGCTCCGCACAATGCTACCCACAAAACAGTTGATATTTAGTCAAGTTAAATACTGAATGAAATCCTCAAGTCACGGCAGAACAATGTCTCTCAGACCACAGAGTGTAGATGAAAAAAAAAATATAAAGGATTTGACTGACAAAGGCCAAAAATAAATTAAGCAATTTTGCAACAGTATGAACCAGAAACATCAGTCGTTACAGCCTGCTTGATTAACGCTCAGCGCCGCCAAACTTCATTTATGCCGACATTAAACGAGCAAACGGACTGCAATTGCACAAGAAATTGCATACATGCTGCTGCATTTAGCGTGGCACTTTTCAGACATTATCAAGTATTGTGTACACAACGTTGGCATTTCAATATCGCCCAAAATGTTCCAATTCACCAAAAAGGGGGCAGATTAAAAATAACTCCTGCTATCTATTAATGTAAAAAATATATAGGGAACAAAATGTATCGTAAAAAGCTTTCGGGTGACATTCATTTTCATATTAAACTCTAACGAAGTTAGAATTTAATGTGTGGAAGCGTACGAGGCCCGCCGCCCCCACCTCACCCCAGCAGGGTGAAGGGGGGGCCCTCTACACCCCAGCAGGGTGAAGGGGAGGCCCTCTACACCCCAGCAGGGTGAAGGGGGGGGCCTCTAAACCCCAGCAGGGTGAAGCCCCCCCCCCACACACACCCCAGCAGGGTGAAAGGGGCCCCCCCCACACACCCCAACAGGGTGAAGGGGGCCCCCCTGACCCCAGCAGGGTGAATAGGGCCCCCCACACCCCAGCAGGGTGAAAGGGGGCCCCTCCACCCATCAGAGGGACAGACTCCACTCTCTGTTACAAAAAAAAACAACAACTATGAATCCTATGAAAAGTAACGACTCACAAATATCCCCATTTTCTCTGCATCGGACTCGATCAATTAACCGAGTCGCTTGGGTTCGTCCGTATCTGGTTATGCCAAAAGGTTGGGTTCCTTACGGAGTGGCATATCTAGAGAACGGGTGGGATAGCCAACCGAAGAAGCGTAGATTAATATATAAAGCAGGAAACAGGTTATGCCGAGTCAGCATAAACCCTTTCGTAAAGGCCAATGCTGCCGGCATGTGGCTACGATGTGCTGATGTTATGCTGTGTTGAGTGCTGGTGCTTGAGGCGGGGGGGGGGAGGACCTGGTGCTTGGGGACTTGGTCTTTTAGTCGACGAATTGTTAAAGAGGTCTAATTACAGTTCTCTAGGTCTAAAATGTAGGGGGTTTAGTGTCGCAGTAGTGACCATTATGCATGTGTGCGTGTGCGTGCGTGTGTGTGTGTGTGTGTGTGTGTGTGGGGCTCACACACACACACAGATTGGGGGGGGCCTGGTAGCCTGGTAGATAGCGGCGCAGGACTCGTAATTCTGTGGCGCGGGTTCGATTCCCGCACCAGGCAGAAACAAATGGGCAAAGCTTCTTTCACCCTGAATTTTTTCATATCTTTTTCATATTTTTCTTTCTGTTACCTAGCAGTAAATAGGCACCTGGGAGTTAGTCAGCTGTCACGGGCAGCTTCCTGGGGTGTGTGTGTGTGTGTGTGGTGTGGAAAAAAAAAGTAGTTAGTAAACAGTTGATTGACAGTTGAGAGGCGGGCCGAAAGAGCAAAGCTCAACCCCCCCCCCCCGCAAACACAACTAGATGAATACAACCAGGTGAATACATTCCGGTGATAATGTAAACGACATCAAATTCAATTGATCGCGCAACATTCCCCCGCCCCTCCAGCCCCCCTCCGCCCCCCCCGGCCCCCCCCCCCCGCCCCCGCCCCCCCGCCCCCGCCCCCCCCCCCGAGACTTTGAAGCCATCAAGAGCATGTTTATGATGCCTTTAATCACAGTCAAGACAACTCATTCGCCCGAAAAAAAATGTATGTAAACGACGAACGATAAATAATGGAATGAGTGACAGGGAGGAATTAATTGAAGGACCAAGAGGTAATAAATCAGTCACAGGGAGACGTGAAGCATATGTCATCCAGGGGGTATGTCATCCAGGGGGTATGTCATCCAGGGGGTATGTCATCCAGGGGGTATGTCATCCAGGGGGTATGTCATCCAGGGGGTATGTCATCCAGGGGGTATGTCATCCAGGGGGTATATCATCCAGGGGGTATGTCATCCAGGGGGTATGTCATCCAGGGGGTATGTCATCCAGGGGGTATATCATCCAGGGGGTATGTCATCCAGGGGGTATGTCATCCAGGGGGTATGTCATCCAGGGGGTATGTCATCCAGGGGGTATGTCATCCAGGGGGTATGTCATCCAGGGGGTATATCATCCAGGGGGTATGTCATCCAGGGGGTATGTCATCCAGGGGGTATGTCATCCAGGGGGTATATCATCCAGGGGGTATGTCATCCAGGGGGTATGTCATCCAGGGGGTATGTCATCCAGGGGGTATGTCATCCAGGGGGTATGTCATCCAGGGGGTATGTCATCCAGGGGGTATGTCATCCAGGGGGTATGTCATCCAGGGGGTATGTCATCCAGGGGGTATATCATCCAGGGGGTATGTCATCCAGGGGGTATATCCTCCAGGGGGTATGTCATCCAGGGGGTATGTCATCCAGGGGGTATGTCATCCAGGGGGTATGTCATCCAGGGGGTATGTCATCCAGGGGGTATGTCATCCAGGGGGTATATCATCCAGGGGGTATGTCATCCAGGGGGTATATCATCCAGGGGGTATGTCATCCAGGGGGTATGTCATCCAGGGGGTATGTCATCCAGGGGGTATATCATCCAGGGGGTATGTCATCCAGGGGGTATATCATCCAGGGGGTATGTCATCCAGGGGGTATGTCATCCAGGGGGTATGTCATCCAGGGGGTATGTCATCCAGGGGGTATGTCATCCAGGGCATATGTCATCCAGGGCATATGTCATCCAGGGCATGTCATCCAGGGCATGTCATCCAGGGCATATGTCATCCAGGGCATATGTCATCCAGGGCATGTCATCCAGGTCATGTCATCCAGGGCATGTCATCCAGGGCATATGTCATCCAGGGGTATGTCATCCAGGGCATGTCATCCAGGGCATATGTCATCCAGGGCATATGTCATCCAGGGCATATGTCATCCAGGGCATATGTCATCCAGGGCATATGTCATCCAGGGCTATGTCATCCAGGGCATGTCATCCAGGGCATATGTCAACCAGGGCATGTCATCGAGGGCATGTCATCCAGGGCATGTCATCCAGGGCATGTCATCCAGTGGTATGTCATCCAGGGGTATGTCATCCAGGGCATATGTCATCCAGGGCATATGTCATCCAGGGCATGTCATCCAGGGCATGTCATCCAGGGCATGTCATCCAGGGCATATGTCATCCAGGGCATATGTCATCCAGGGCATGTCATCCAGGGCATGTCATCCAGGGCATATGTCATCCAGGGCATATGTCATCCAGGGCATGTCATCGAGGGCATGTCATCCAGGGCATATGTCATCCAGGGCATATGTCATCCAGGGCATATGTCATCCAGGGCATATGTCATCCAGGGCATATATCAAGAGCAAAGTCTAAAGTGCAAAGAAAAAATTATTCTTCGTAAACAAAGTCCAAATCTGAACAGCAAGCAGCTCACAGGATCCAAACAAAACTGTTCAGTTTGAACATCAGTTTCGTGGAGTCACAGAACAATATAGTTCGTGGAAATGGAACACATGTTGACTAGCTTAGAACATCACTATTAGTCACTCAAAAGGGCCACCACTTACGGGCTATTCATGCCCGTGCAACCTTTTGGGTGGCTTAATCTGCATCAATCAATCTCCTCTTCACAATCGACTTGAGAATGATCCAGGACGGACCGAAACGTCGTCGTCCCTTCAACTTCTAGTATGTGGTCTGGTCAACACACTTCAGTCACGTTATTGTAATTCATCGCCTGCATCACTATTAGTCTATGGAGCACAAAGGTGATGACTGTAGTGGCACAGAGGTGTGCACAGCTGTTCTCGTCAACAAATGTTTCCGTGGCGTCTGGGTGACTGGGATTGGGTTTGGGGTCGTGATTCTGGGATGGGGGAAATTTTGCCCTAATATGGTTCACCAAGATGGCCGTCAGGACCCAATTTGTCTGGTACCGTGAAATGGTTAAAATCTTGGGAAAGTCTGTTCCTTGCGATGTTTAGGGGAGGGGAAAGTGAAGGAAGGGGAGATTTTGAGGGAGAGAGAGTGAAGGAAGGGGTGATTTTGAGGGAGAGAGAGTGAAGGAAGGGGTGATTTTGAGGGAGAGAGAGTGAAGGAAGGGGTGATTTTGAGGGAGAGAGAGTGAAGGAAGGGGTGATTTTGAGGGAGAGAGAGTGAAGGAAGGGGTGATTTTGAGGGAGAGAGAGTGAAGGAAGGGGTGATTTTGAGGGAGAGAGTGAAGGAAGGGGTGATTTTGAGGGAGAGAGAGTGAAGGAAGGGGTGATTTTGAGGGAGAGAGTGAAGGAAGGGGTGATTTTGAGGGAGAGAGAGTGAAGGAAGGGGTGATTTTGAGGGAGAAAGTGAAGGAAGGGATGATAGTTGAGGAAGAAACCCCTCCTTTTTCCCCTTTCTCTTCCCCTTTCTCTTCCCCTCCTTCTCCCTTCTCTCTCCTCTCCCTCTCCCTCCTCTCCCTCTCTCCTCCCTGGAAGTTCATCCCGAGGCGTCTTTGGACCAATTAAGCGGATCCCCAAAAAATCTTATTTGATTTCCTGAACATAATAAGCGGTATTAGCGGCCTTATGAACCTCATCACTTATCAGCTTCATTACTCATCACTTATCCTCATTATTCATCACCGCTGTTATCAATTAATCACCTTCATCGTTAATATTATTCATTGTTATTATTCATGATAACCCATCACTTTCATGGCCATTATTCATCTTTATTCAACAGCCAACGTCATTGTACTCACATGTGCCCTAATGATGAGTATCATTCATCTCTAAAATCATTCCCTGGTGCCTGTATGGTGGAGCCTATAGTCCCTGGCACCTGTATGGTGGAGCCTATAGCCCCTGGCACCTGTATGGTGGAGCCTATAGTCCTTGGCACCTGTATGGTGGAGTCTATAGTCCCTGGCACCTGTATGGTGGAGTCTATAGTCCCTGGCACCTGTATGGTGGAGCCTATAGTCCCTGGCACCTGTATGGTGGAGCCTATAGTCCTTGGCACCTGTATGGTGGAGTCTATAGTCCCTGTCACCTGTATGGTGGAGCCTATAGTCCCTGGCACCTGTATGGTGGAGCCTATAGTCCCTGGCACCTGTATGGTGGAGTCTATAGTCCCTGGCACCTGTATGGTGGAGCCTATAGTCCCTGGCACCTGTATGGTGGAGCCTATAGTCAGTGGCACCTGTATGGTGGAGCCTATAGTCCCTGGCACCTGTATGGTGGAGCCTATAGCCCCTGGCACCTATATGGTGGAGCCTATAGTAACTAAGTTAGTACTTGATAATTGTCTCAAGGATGACCTTGGAGCATTTACTTGCTCGGGTTGCCTATACCAACACCGCATTCTTCTTGAGTCAGCTGTCACTCCCGGACCTCAGTAGCTTGTCATAACTCATCATCATCATCAGAGCCTCCTGTCACGCAGGTGGCTATTCAACTGTCAAAACAAATGATGATCGTCGGGGGTTGTGTCAGGTACGATGCTGGCGTGACTGATTTGTTTCCAGGGGGTCGTAGTGGAGATCTTAAAAGGACTCCCAGAGGCTACCTGTATGATACTTTGTGACAAGTGAGGGTCGACTTTCATGGGGACGAACACGCATCTGTCACCTGTGTAATTTCAGGCCGAGGCGATTGGTGTATCGATCAATTTCCAGGCATGATGCCCTGGTTGGGTTTAAACTGACTTCAGAATATCAATGGTCCCTCTGTGGATCATATCTGTCCTATAGACAGATATGATCAATAGAGTAACCATCTTGGTTAGATTTTACGGGGTGACTGTCCATGACTTTGACTGTCAACATGCCCACTGTATGGTGTATTTCCCTGTCACTTTGGGAACAAATTTTTTACTCTTCCAAAGGGAAAAGTATTTTCTTATTACTAATATAAAACTCACTCCACTGAGAGGCGACTTTTAGGTGGTAGGTGGAGAATGTACGCCAACGACACGGAGGGTAATTCAGTATGTATTTTAAAGTCTGGTGTGTGGATAAATGGTAGTATAAACAGATTAAAAAATGTTACTGTTGAGACACACTCTCACCTCCTGTTTGACTCATTCTGTTTAGTCAAACACAAGATTTTGACTATGTCTCAAAGTCTATATAACAACTGCATTCACACGACTCCATAACGTGTTGCTCTGACCGCCAGAGAATTGGTGAATTATATCGAGAAGTCGTGTTATATCGATGCTATGAAACTATACAGCTCTGACACACACACACACACACACACACACACACACACACACACACACACACACACACACACACACACACACACACACACACACAGGTTCAGAAACGTTTACAGCCCCTGGGAAGGGAAGGAAACTATCAGGGGGGGAAAGCACCAAGCCATTACAACTATATTGCACTTGGAAGAGGTCAGGATAAGGATTAGGGATGGGACGGTGGGGAAAGAAACGGTACCCAATCACTTGGACGGTCGGGGATTGAACGCCGACCAGCATGAAGCAACACCGTCACTCTACCGTCCAGCCCAAATAGCTGGGCACCCTGGAAGACCCTCCAAGACCTGTGGTAGAGGCCTATGACATCCTCTCATTGCTTTCCAAGTCCTTTAAGTTAAAGTGGACACGACAAAAGTCTTTGATTTTCTTTAAATCAGGAGTATTAACGAGAGGGTGAAGCAGGGTCGTTGGTGGTTCTCGTACTACCACTAACGAGGGGGGAAGAGAGAGTCGTTTAGTGGTAGATTTAGCGAGCTAATGTGATCCACTAATGGCTCCACTCTCCCATATTACTCTTCATCAACAACGTTTATTAGCTAATGTGTTAGTATTGATTAATGAGAGAGAGAGAGAGAGAGAGAGAGAGAGAGAGAGAGAGAGAGAGAGAGAGAGAGAGAGAGAGAGAGAGAGAGAGAGAGAGAGAGAGAGAGAAAATAATAAATAACACACTTTTTCTTCTCCTTACTCTCTAACAAGAGTCCCGTTTTCTCTCCCTGTCTACTTACAACCCATCACTAATAATTAATAATTAATAACTCATTTTATCCTCGAACGACAAGGGTATTCTCAGAGTGTAGGATAACAAGAGGATCACTTTGAACACGCGCGAAGAGGTTCCAAGCGGACTGCATCGAACGATCTGTCGCGCACGCACACACGTACACACACACACACACACACACACACACACACACACACACACACACACACACACACACACACACACACACACACACGCACACACACACGCACACACACACGCACACACGCACACGCGCGAACTTGTTGAGTGGCTTCACGGGTCACTTAATACTTTTCGGAAAAACGTTTGTAATGCTTATGAGAGAACCTTTGTGTCAGTGTCTCTCCCGCACACCTGGTGTTAATGATCCACACACCTGGTGTTAATGATCCACACACCTGGTGTTAATGATCCACACACCTGGTGTTAATGATCCACACACCTGGTGTTAATGACCCACACACACCTGGTGTTAATGATCCACACACCTGGTGTTAATAATCCACACACCTGGTGTTAATGACCCACACACCTGGTGTTAATGACCCACACACACCTGGTGTTAATGACCCACACACACCTGGTGTTAATGACCCACACACACCTGGTGTTAATGACCCACACACACCTGGTGTTAATGACCCACACACACCTGGTGTTAATGACCCACACACACCTGGTGTTAATGACCCACACACCTGGTGTTAATGACCTACACATCTGATACTAATCACCCACAGCACCTTGCACTAACGACTCTCACACATGGAGCTAATTACCATACATCTGGCGATCATCTTGAGGTAATCTTGAAGATGATTTCAGGGCTTAGTGTCCCCGCGGCCCGGTCCTCGACCAGGCCTCCTTTTTGTTACACACACCCCAGGAAGCAGCCTGTAGCAGCTGTCTAACTCCCAGGTACCTATTTACTGCTAGGTGAATAGGGATATCAGGGTGAAAGAAAACCATGTCAAATCATGTCCCACGCGCCATTACACCTGCCCTAATGACCCCCCCACACACCTGGCGATAATGGGCGATGATGCAACGTAAATGGAAATTGGATTACGGAATGAATTCTAAAAGCCATAAATGGATCACTTATCCGGTGGAATTTTATGAATAAATTGACGGAGACCAGAGGGGGGGAGGGGTGGAGGGCACGGGGGGGGGGAGGGGGTGGAGGGCAGGAGAGGGCAGGTGACAGCAGAGGGCAAACGGAGGGCAGGGCAAGAGAATGGCATGGAATGGCAGGACTGAGCAGGGCACAGCAGGACTTGGGCAGGACTGGGCAGGGCAGAGCAGCGGTTGGGCAGGACTTGGGCAGGGCACAGCAGGGGTTGGGCAGGTCTTGGTCAGGGCACAGCAGGGGTTGGGCAGGACTTGGGCAGGGCACAGCAGGGGTTGGGCAGGTCTTGGTCAGGGCACAGCAGGGGTTGGGCAGGACTTGGGCAGGGCACAGCAGGGGTTGGGCAGGACTTGGTCAGGGCACAGCAGGGGTTGGGCAGGTCTTGGTCAGGGCACAGCAGGGGTTGGGCAGGACTTGGTCAGGGCACAGCAGGGGTTGGGCAGGACTTGGTCAGGGCACAGCAGGGGTTGGACAGGACTTGGCAGGGCACAGCAGGGGTTGGGCAGGACTTGGGCAGATCAGATGAAGTTAAAACCCAGAGTTTAAGCCTGGAACCAATGGCATAAAACCCAGAGTTTAAGCCTGGAACCAATGGCATAAAACCCAGAGTTTAAGCCTGGAACCAATGGCATAAAACCCAGAGTGGGCTTCAGTTGTAAGCCTCGGGGCTTCAGTGGCATCCCCCAAGGTTGCATTACTTTTGACCATGTCGTGGCGCGGCGGTTTAGAGTTCGCTAACTTGGGAGTACCAAGTGAGTAGGGTTCGAATCCCCCCCCCCATAGCCCCCCCCCTTACTGATTTTCAGTGATGACTATATTTTACAAACACTATTATATCCTTAATAAATAACCCCCATTCATATAATGGGGAGCGCGAATGTCCCCCATTTTCTCAGATCACTTATAAAACTTCTTCCTACACTTGACATCTATTAGTAACTTAGTCTATTAGTCACTTACATAACTTAGTAACTTACATCTTAACTACTTACTACTGGTTGTACCAATCACTTAGTTTGGTAAGTGTTGATGAAAGGGACTCGCCATATCCAGGGACTCTCCAAGGACCTAAGGGACTCGCCAGGGACTCTCCAAGAGCAGGAGACTCGCCAGGGACTCTCCAAGGGCCTAGGAGACTCGCCAGGGACTCTCCAAGAGCAGGAAACTCGCCAGGCACTCTCCAAGAGCAAGGGACTCGCCAGGGACTCTCCAAGGGCCCAGGGACTCGCCAGGAACTCTCTAAGAGCAAGAAACTCGCCAGGGACTCTCCAAGGGCCCAGGGAACTCGCCAGAGACTCTCCAAGAGCCCAAGGGACTCGCCAGGGACTCTCCAAGGGCCCAGGGGACTCGCCAGAGACTCTCCAAGAGCCCAGGGGACTCACCAGGGACTCTCCAAGGACCCAGGAGTACTCGTCAGGGACTCTCCAAGAGCCCAGGGGGACTCGCCACGGACTCTCCAAGAGCAGTGGACTCTCCAACGCCTTGCGTGTCTCCTTTCACTAAATCAGTAGCTCTTACCTCCATCTTGGCGGCTAAGTCGGTATTTATTAAGATGTTTACGAGCGCCGATTATTGTTACGGACGAGGTCGTTGCTCTTCAGAGCTCGTAAACTGTTTAGTAAATATGGACTAAGCCGCCATGATGGAGATACGAGGTACAGCCCTCGTAAGTGGAGCCGCAAGTGGAGCCGCAAGAACGTTATTTTGGAACAGATACGAGAGGATTCGAACCTAAGTTTGAGAGGATCCCAGACGCTGTCTTAATCGACTGAGCTACGACATGGTTAAAAGAATTGCAACCGGGAAATCATCCTGACCTACTGCGGGTCCTGCAGCCTCTCCGAGACACAAACTTAGGGTTTTACAGGTACTGACGTACCAGGGTTTTTCGGACGTAGGTTCGAACCCTCGTCACGGCCCTTGTGGATTTGTTCATAAATGTATTAATTCACCAACTATAGTACTAGGATCAGGTTGGGCTACCGTTACCTGTTGCAGGTGGCTACCGTTACCTGTGGCAGGTGGCTATCGTTACCTGTGGCAGGTGACTACCGCTACCTGTGCCAGGTGGCTACCGTTACCTGTGGCTACCGCTACCTGTGGCAGGTGGCTACCGCTACCTGTGGCAGGTGGCTACCGTTACCTGTGGCAGGTGGCTACCGTTACCTGTTGCAGGTGGCTACCGTTACCTGTGGCAGGTGGCTACAGGTGACGGATCTCCCAATCCTGAGCACTCCAGGTGCAAACTCTGTGACCAGGAACTACGGCATGATCTCCCACACTACATCACCGAATGCCCAGTTATTAGACCTTTCAGACCAGTTGGCATGAGGTACCTGGAGCTTTGCAATTACTCTATTACCTCTCGTGTTCTTGAAGATATCCTCATAATGCCTAACCATCCTGTGTGATGGGGACGTTTAACATCATGTAGCTAGTTCTTGACACACACTGTACTCTCCTTTCATATAGAAGGGAGGTGCTGCACAAATGCTTAAGTACCTAAATGTGTTAAAGTGTGTGATCACAAGGTGAAGACCACCTGTTGCTGGCACTATGACTCACAACTCACCCTTGCGTCACTGACTCACAACTCACCCTTGCGTCACACGGACTCACAACTTATCCTTGCGTCACTAGGACTCACAACTCACCCTTGCGTCACTAGGACTCACAACTCACCCTTGCGTCACTAGGACTCACAACTCACCCTTGCGTCACTAGGACTCACAACTCACCCTCGCGTCACACGGACTCACAACTTACCCTTGCGTCACTAGGACTCACAACTCACCCTTGCGTCACTAGGACTCACAACTCACCCTTGCGTCACTAGGACTCACAACTCACCCTTGCGTCACTAGGACTCACAACTCACCCTTGCGTCACTGTGACTCACAACTCACCCTTGCGTCACTAGGACTCACAACTCACCCTTGCGTCACACGGACTTACAACTCACCCTTGCGTCACACGGACTCACAACTCACCCTTGCGTCACTGTGACTCACAATTCACCCTTGCGTCACTAGGACTCACAACTTACCAGCTCAGCGACACTTCCTCAAACTTTCCCGCCCGCTAACACTCGCCAAACTCCTTATTTCACGCAAAGTTTACAAGAGTTTCCATCTCCAACTATCCTGACTCTACTAAACTTACTTCTCAATGTTCATAAAGTTTCATGTCTTGAATTACTAATTATTTTGAGTACAAAAGTGGGTTTAAAAAGACGTTAAAAAGATGCTTGATCCGCATTCTCTTATTTTTTAAGTAAGAGAAATGTTACTTAACATTCTTACTTTTTTATTGTGCACAAGACTGGTTTGCTTTCGTCTGTAGACTAATGTAAACTCAAGCATTGTGTAGCATATTTTTATGTAAGATTAACCTCCTTGTGTAACAAGGGATTCTGATCATAAGGTGTTAGAAAGGCTTTCAAACACTCTTTCCGGTGCTACGAGTGGATTAAATCCTTCTTCCGGGTGTTTCAGGTGGATTTAAATCCTCTTGACGGTGATTCAGGTGGATTTAAATCCTCTTGAAGGTGATTCAGGTGGATTTAAATCCTCTTGAAGGTTATTCAGGTGGATTTAAATCCTCTTCAAGGTGCTACAAAAATGATTAAGCGAAATACTGTCTACAAGATGGAGGGAGTTATTAAGGGGAAAACGCCAAGCCATGACGACTATATTGCACTGGGAAGGAGGTCAGGATTAGGATTTGAGATGAGACGGGGAGGAGGAATGGTGCCCAAACACTTGGACGGTCGGGGATTGAACGCCGACCTGCATGAAGCGAGACCGTGGCTCTACCGTCCAGCCCAAGTGGTTGGGCTCTACAAGATGAAGAAATTGTTATAGAGCAACGGATTTATCACCAAGATTTAGAACCACCCACCAACACTCCCACACTGCCGCAGGCAAGACAATACCCGCAGGAACCACCACCCCAACACTCCCACACTGCCGCAGGCAAGACTATACCCGCAGGAACCACCACCCAACACTCCCACACTGCCGCAGGCAAGACAATACCCGCAGGAACCACCACCCCAACACTCCCACACTGCCGCAGGCAAGACTATACCCGCAGGAACCACCACCCCAACACTCCCACACTGCCGCAGGCAAGACAATACCCGCAGGAACCACCACCCCAACACTCCCACACTGCCGCAGGCAAGACTATACCCGCAGGAACCACCACCCCAACACTCCCACACTGCCGCAGGCAAGACAATACCCGCAGGAACCACCACCCCAACACTCCCACACTGCCGCAGGCAAGACTATACCCGCAGGAACCACCACCCCAACACTCCCACACTGCCGCAGGCAAGACTATACCCGCAGGAACCACCACCCCAACACTCCCACACTGCCGCAGGCAAGACTATACCCGCAGGAACCACCACCCCAACACTCCCACACTGCCGCAGGCAAGACAATACCCGCAGGAACCACCACCCCAACACTTCCACACTGCCGCAGGCAAGACAATACCCGCAGGAACCACCACCCCAACACTCCCACACTGCCGCAGGCAAGACTATACCCGCAGGAACCACCACCCAACACTGGTGGCTGAACGGTGCGGCAGGCGACGCCATTAACCACGAGACATAATTCGACCTCAAGCGCTGACGATGCTAGAAAATACGAGCGGTAGATAAATTGTCCAAACTTTGTAGGTTTAACCCCAATATACTTTGAACCGCAGAGGCGCCGATCTGACCGCGAATTTGTCGTAGAAAACTGGTAAAGTTTTAACAAAGCTGTCAGATATGCGGGAATGTAGAGACTTGTAGTTGCTGATATCGTAAATCTGTGGCCCTCCTGGCCTGGCCCGGGTGGCCAGGCCAGGCCAGGGTGGCCAGCTTTAGCTACATCATGCTTAGTTACTTCCCTCCGGGCGAGATATTACTTATCCTGGTCAACATTTCACGCCAACGGTGGACCAAACTCTCACAAGTCAAGCCTGGCCACGGGCCGGGCTTGGGGAGTAGAAGAACTCCCAGAACCCCATCAACCATTTATTAACCAGCGGGCGAGTTCTGGGGGGTGACATAGCACCCCCTGGTGGCGTATCTTGAGGTTATCTTGAGATGATTTCGGGGTTTTAGTGTCCCCGCGGCCCGGTCCTCGACCAGGCCTCCATCCCCAGGAAGCAGCCCGTGACAGCTGACTAACACCCAGGTACCTATTTTACTGCTAGGTAACAGGGGCATAGGGTGAAAGAAACTCTGCCCATTGTTTCTCGCCGGGGCCCGGGATCGAACCCGAGACCACAGGATCACAAGTCCAGTTTGCTGTCCGCTCGGCCGACCGGCTCCCTTATGGCGTAACTGGCCATTCTGATATACCAATTAACGATGAATCGTCAGTATGTCACATGTGTATGCAGTCCCATGTGTGTGTGTGTACACAAGCTTACATGTGGCTTAACACAGGCAGGAGTTGGTGTACTCATCTTTAAATTCCATAGTAAAGCGCAGAGACAAAACTTGTAAAGAGTGCGCTTAACTTAAGGGAAAATGAAGTTATGTGACGTGAAAGGAGGGACCTAAAGTTGGGGAAAGTATGTGTAAGTATGAGGCAGATCCTATTGGGCCAGGCGAGGGTAAGATAGTGGTATAGTGGGTGCTGCTCGCCGGGCCGAGGTGGTGGTGGTCGGTGGTGCTCGCCGGGCCGAGCCGCTGACCGGGCCAGGTCGTTGGTCTCAAGATAACTTCAAGTTTCTCCATCTGACAGAAAGTATTAATTAATTGTTCCCAGGACCAGTTACCCCCAGCTCCGCCTGTGTCACTCTCTGACGGATCACCCCACAACTTTCCTCTCAAGTTCCGGCCTCTATTTTTCTACACATTTGTGAAAAGATAAAGTTGAAATAACTTTTTCTCGCTTGTAAGTGATAATTGCATTTGTATACACAATAATACTGAATAATATAAGTTCAAAATGATTCATTCATAATTGTAATATACAATTACTTCATTTACAAATATATATATGCATTTATAATTATTTTTTAATAGTTCAAAGACCATGTCGTTTATATATATATATATATATATATATATATATATATATATATATATATATATATATATATATATATATATATATATATATATATATATATCCTTAAGAAGATGTATTATTAAATACGAAAATACTTAATGAAATTCCTGTCTTAATCTTTCCTTCGTGGTCTGACATTGTCACATTCTTCATCACGTGTTAATTTCTTCGTGTTTACACACACACACACATTGTACACCACATATGTAAGACCAATCCTGGAGTATGCGGCCCCAGCATGGAGCCCGTACCTTGTCAAGCACAAGACGAAGCTGGAAAAAGTTCAGAGGTATGCCACTAGACTAGTCCCAGAACTAAGAGGCTGTCCCACTGTGAGTGGGCGTGGTGCTGTTACATCTAATTAGAGATATATGAACAAGGAACAATATATGAATGTATTGATCACTTGAATGTAATTAAGGACATCAAATTTCTAGCAAAGTTGCAGTAGTTTATATGTAATGAACCTTAAGTTTCCTTTTAAGATTCACGCATAAATAAGCCATGGTGTATATTATCCGAGTATATAAGAAAATGTGTTGGCCCACACGAGGCAGCTGCTGTTAATATTCACGTAACCAGAGATGCTTCACAAGTTAGGTGTGCAGCGCCACAGCCTACCCACTCCCCCAGGGTGTGAGTTTAGGGCCAGTGTAGGCTCAGGGCGTCCCTGGACGTGTAAGAACGATATGGGATGGAGAAGTTAAACGATGCTCTGGCCCCGGAGAAGAAGGGTAGAGCTCACTTCCCTGGTAACCAGGGGACAGGATTTATCGATCCTTTCAGCAATTGCGGAACATGTTCATCTTTGTTTGATAATCAAGGCTTTGTTCATATTAAACAAATTACCAGCATCAAAACGTCCCAACCACAGGCTGTTATTGTTAGAGACAAGCTCGTAGTGGCTCGGAGCTCAAGCTGTTTAAGACACGTAAAGAAAGCCGCCATGATTATAGCTGTAAAGGTTGGGGCAGTTGGCTGAACGGTTGACGCTTCCTGGATCTGAGGAGTTGGGGGAGCAGGAAGAGCCCACTTTTGACCAAGTGGAAGACCCGCAGGCACTTAAGACGCCTGTCTAGATCTCCAGAACCAAACGCCAAAAAGAGGGAGCCGCTTTTGAAGACACCAACATGCTCTTAGTCCCGGCGGGAAGCCAATGTTCAATGTTCATTAAATGTTTAACGTAAAATATATAAAAAATCTACTTGAAGAATACACAGGTTTTTAAAGTATGGTGAAAGGCTTCAGGCTATACTGTGCAGGTAACAGCGCTTATTCTTCCTGTCTAGAGAGAACCTTTCGTAACTACGTACACCATTATATATATATATATATATATATATATATATATATATATATATATATATATATATATATATATATATATATATATACATTGACGTGATGCACAATACGTCATTCCTCTCACGTGGGTGAAAGTGGGTCATCCATATGGAATACTCCCGAGGGTTCATCGATGGTGTGATGCTAGCGTAGCTGAGATTGAATTGTATACCAATGTCCTCGTGGTACAGCTCGTGATGTGTGTACCACGTGTTTATGTACCGCAAGAGTGTAGCTGGACGCACTCGCACCGTATGTATTGTCTGGGCTACAATGCCCTATGTATTATGTTTGTTACAGTGAAGCTATGGTCACTTGTATATTGGTTACTGAACTTACTGTGTATCGTTTTGCCGCAAAAGTATCTGTACCGGAAACCCGGTACAATCATGGTAAAAGATACAGCAATATGTTTCGAGACAATCGTGCGCATGTTACAACAATTGTGTATAGTGCAACAATCACTAGATTTAACCATATTGTACAGCCACAACCACAGAACGAGGACTAATAACTGTGCGCTAAAGATCCGCTACAAGCAAAGCACATTGTTGAAACACTAAGATTTATCTCACTAACACCCCCCTCCCCCCACACTAACAACTCTCCCACTAACAACCTTCCTCCCACCCCCCCTTACTAACAACTCCCCAGGACCCCTCCCCCTGTCACCCTGGGGGGGCCCACAAGATCATCAAGAACTTGGAGGTTCACGCCCTCGGGCGACTGACGGCGCCGCCTCGCCAAAAATTATTCAACAATTTGCCTTCGTGGCGTCGAAGGATTTTTTGGTTCTCTTCGTCCAGACATTTGTCTATGTTGGCGCTTGTCGGGGCGCTGGGAGCTGGGCGGGGGTGAGAGGTGGGAGGGAGAGATATAGGGGGGGGGGGTGAAATAGAGAGGGCCAGCACACGTTACTTGGTCTACTGGTTGAGCTTTAGCTTTAGCTTCCGCCTCTTTGGTTCACAGGTTGGCCAGCCTACTGGGTCGTGATACATCTTCGTCTGGACTTGACGAAGACCTCATTCTTCGTCAAGGACGTTGACCAAAGACGTTGACCAAGGACGTTGACCAAAGACGTTGACCAAGGACGTTGACCCTTCTGCTTGAGCAGAAGTGGCCAAGGAGTCTGTCCATTTTTTTTTCACATATTTGTCGATAAACATTTGTTTACCGTTCGGTTACTGAAAAAAAAAATTATATTCAGTTTATTTGGGGTACTCATTTTCCCACCTGTGTCCCCCCATACTCGTGTAGAACCAGTTTTAAACCAGTGCGTTTGTCCATCATATAAAATTCTACTGAGAATTTTGTAATATGATAATTATGTCTCCCTTAACCTTCCTATCTTCCAGTGACGTGAGGCTTAAATACTTTAGTCTCTCCTTATATCTTATACCTCGCATATCTGGTACTAATCGAGAGGTATATCGAAGACTTTGTATTTCATATATGTAAGTTAAAGTCTTAAATTATGAATTAATTACAATTATTATTGTTATTAAATGCTGTTTTTTTCACCTTCGTAAAGCCAAATTTTACGACTGCCATTATTAAATATGTAGCTGGTATTCGTTTGACCTGTGGGCTTAAGAAAACAGTTTCGGTGTGATGTATTAACCCAAAATCTTCTGCTTTCTTCAATGCCATGAGTTCTCGCTCTCAGTTGGTATTTGTGTCTTCTTATGTCAGCAACTATCTTCATTATATTGCGCTTGCTTGAGTTGAACTCTAGTAGCCAGGTAAAAAGCGAGAAGGAATGCAGAGAGTCATACTGACTCACTTTAGAGAGTCATTTTAAAGCCAGAGAGAGAGAGAGAGAGAGAGAGAGAGAGAGAGAGAGAGAGAGAGAGAGAGAGAGAGAGAGAGAGAGAGAGAGAGAGAGAGAGAGAGAGAAAACATAGATGAGAAGCCAGAGTTTGGGAGATAAGCTCAAGTGATTAAGACTGTGAAGACCCAGAGTCATTAAGAACCTAAGAAGCCAGAATGAGAAAGAGTAAAAGGATGTATAGTGAAGTAAAGCGTGAGGATCAAAAAGAGAACACTATATAAAATAATGAACTTAAGATATGCAAATCAGATACGCAAACTGAATCTTCAAGGGAAGGCTTCAATAACAGCAGCAAGAGCCGAGAAAAGCAATATCGGGAGCAGCGGCTGTGACAGGCAGTGTCAGCCCCAGGAGAAGTGTCAGGCCTCGGCCACACCGTCAGCTACAGCGCCGGTACCAGCTACACTGTCAGGAGCAGAACTTGTGTTTAACATAGCCTGTTTATTTATTTATTTTGAGAGGTTATTGCACGAAGTTCCTCCCTCAACACTACCAACCCAAGACAACTTAGAAGAATCTTAAAGAGTTGAAAATTAAATTCCACAGATTGTTCTTGAGAGATTGGGCACCAAGGGCATCTGGGAAAACATGAGGGGACAGCCCCATCACCCGGATGACTGGGGAATGGGGAACACGAGAGAGAGAGAACGAAGCACACAATTCATCGGATAACGACAGACGCAGTAACTAGGAGAAGCCGTGATGCTGTCTGCCCGCCCGTACCTCAAGCGCGAGTACGCAACTCAAGTTCTTGAAGTCAGAGGTCATGGAAGTAGAGACAAAAACACATTTGCAACAGGAGGCTAATGACAGCATTTATACGAGGTTAAAGGTACTGTCAGACTAATAGCTTCGATATGAATTGCATAAAAACATTTGTAAAAAGAGAATGTGATGTTTTAGACAAGGGTGAATGCGACAGAGGTGCAGTAACTGGGAAGTGAATTGTTTGGTACAGTGCCAGTCTCGCTTCTTCCAAAGTCGTCGTTCGATACCAGATGGTCCAAATGGTTGGACACCGTTCCTTCACTGTCCTTACATTCCACCTTATTCCAGCTGTCATACTGGTTTAAGAGTTAGATCCTCATACTTAAAATACCTTGAACCTGCAGTGAATGTTTGAATGTCTTAAACAATCGTGACAGTCACTGAGATACGAAGCTTCGAGCAGAGGTTCAGGGTGAGTAGTTCAATGATGCTCTGGGGTCAGATTCACGAAAGCACTTACGAACCTGTACATCTTTTCTCAATCTTTGGCGGTTTTATTTCCAATTATTAAACAGTTGATGAGCTCCGAAGCACCAGGAGGCTGTTTTTAACAATAACAACAGTTGAATGGGTAGTTTTCATGCTTGTAAACTGTTTAATAAATGTAACCAAAGCCGTCAAAGATTGAGGAAAGATGTACACGTTTGTAAGTGCTTGCGTAAGTGCTTTCGTGAATCTGGCCCCTTGGATATTGACGGAGCACTCAGATCCCAGTCACAAGTTGTTAAAATAAGAGATGGTAATCAGCCGGATTTTGAAACAACGTAACCAGCTAAAACCATGTTTACTATAATTAAAAGTGAGTAAATTAGATGTGCCCCAGAGATTTATAATTATTCTCAAACACTAGAGAACACTACCGTGACGCGTGGTGGTTATCTTGAGGTTATCTTGAGATGATTTCGGGGCTTTAGTGTCCCCGCGGCCCGGTCCTCGACCAGGCCTCCACCCCCAGGAAGCAGCCCGTGACAGGTGACTAACACCCAGGTACCTATTTTACTGCTAGGTAACAGGGGCATAGGTGAAAGAAACTCTGCCCCATCGTTTCTCCCTGGCGCCCGGGATCGAACCCGGGACCACAGGATCACAACTCCAGCGTGCTGTCCGCTCGGCTCCCTAAAACTGGTGGTAAAAATGAAAACAATAGCGAAGTACAGTTAACGGTGACATCATCAGCGCAAGAGCGGACAACATTAACTGTAACGACAATTATTGATGAATAGTTAGACAACTGTAGAGCGAAGCCTTGAGCATCACCAGAGTTGATTAAAGAGGGAGCAGAAGCCGAAGTATCCACAACAGCTGGCGATAGAGCTTCAGCCTCACATACATGGGTCTACGTTCGAGGCTCCTAGAGCCCAGGTGAATGGAATTTTTTTAGCTGTGTTACATCTCTGAGGTGAATATAGAAACGAGTGCATTCTCACAGTAAAAGTAAATGGTATTTACGACGCGAGGTGGACCATATAGACCACATGATGCTTCAGATACGAGATCAAATCACCAGCTGAGGAAACGTTCCACACCACAGCGAAGATCACAACACTATTGGTGTCTGTGGAACTCTTAATGCGGGTCGACTTGACTGCTAATTACTGTCCATAGATCAGAACTACGACCCTTCATTGTGGCAGGCTGAACACGACGATCAACACAGTCGACGACAATACAAATTCCTCCCGGCGCTCCAGTCGTTAAATGCTTTTTTCCCCTCAATTTCATTTGTTTATTATTTTTTTTAATCCCGTCCACCTCTATGTGGTATTTTCAAACAGCTGCGCCGTCTAAGGAAGAGGCGTACGCATCTGTAACACTTTCTTGGGTCAGAAGCATTTGGGTATTTTTATGTCTGAACGGCGTTGGTGAACCAACTTATGATAGTGGAGATAGTCAAATGAGGCATGAAATTGCTCAGAGGGAAAACAGATGGGTCAGGGCGTCTTGGGTCGTCTTAAAGACTGAGGCTGTTGGGGAGAAGCAGTTACAAGCGACCACTAGCGAACAATAACAGCTGCTTACATGTGTATGAATACCGGACGACCCCCTAGCGACGTCCCTCGAACGGTGCTGTTTAACCGTGGCAGGTGTGGGTGGAGGGTGTGTCCCCAGCAGGTGTGGGTGGAGGGTGTGTCCCCGGCAGGTGTGTGTGGACTGAGCAATAGAGGCAGCTGCAAGGTGGGGCAGGTTTTGTGCTGGTGGTATGTTAGTGACTGAAGGGATGGAGACGCAGGTGTTGGTTTAAGAAATAAGAGTGCAGGCAGCCTCTGTCCAGAATTTTAAATCGGTCCTATAGCGACCTTCATCCTTGCTCTCTCTCTCTCTCTCTCTCTCTTTCCTCTCCAGCACTCCGTTTTTCTCACCTATTTGTCCTAGTTCCTAGCGAACTCCCTCGTCCTAGCATCTCCAGTGGGGTTCTGGATGCTGGATGAACTCCGTCGTCCTAGCATCTCCAGTGGGGTCGTGGATGCTGGGTGAACTCCCTCGTCTCAGCATCTCCAGTGGGGTTCTGGATGCTGGGTGAACTCCCTCGTCCTAGCATCTCCAGTGAGGTCGTGGATGCTGGGTGAGGTGCTTGGTCTTAACCAAGGTTAATGGGGGCTGGACAGCACATAATTTGTACACAACTGGCCCCGCTGGAGCTCTGGTGTGAGGACATTTTTCTACAAGGTCTCTCTCTCTAATCGTGTTCTATACTCCGCCGCTGGGGTCATAAACTTGGCCGTAACCATCGTTATTGCAACACTAAAAAAGGTTTAGCTGTGGCATTTGTGTATTTCCTATTTATATTTCCTATTTCTGCCTGTGCAATGTCCCATGCACCTTCCCCCAAAAACAGGAAGTCGAGTGAGTCGTACAGGTTCGAGTTGGTATAAAATACCTACTCGACTAATGACGCCTGACAGCTGGGTGGACAGACCTTTGGATTCGTAGTCCTGAGGTTACGGGTTCGATCCCCGGTGGAGGCGGAGACAAATGGGCAAAATGTTTGTTTCACCCTGATGCCCCCCTGTTACCTAGCAGTAAATAGGTACCTGGGAGTTAGCCAGCTATCACGGGCTGCTTCCTGGGGGGTGGAGGCCTGGTTGAGGACCGGGCCGCGGGGACACTAAGCCCCGAAATCATCTCAAGATAACCTCAAGATGACTGTTTTGAACACTGTTCTCTTGTCACTTGACATGATGGCAGTGTCTGCCCTCCTGTCTACTCTGTCCTGTCACTGGAGACAGGGCAGAGTGTCCTAGATCATCCTAGGTATCTCTCCTGCTCCTCCTTGTGGGGAGAGGTACAAGGACAAGCAGCAGTAGCTTCCTTGAAGTAAACTGCAAGACGCGAGAGCCATTTTCCAGGTCTCGTGTCTGCATTTATAATGAGGTTCCAGGATCCTTTTAGCGGCCTGAAACGGTAAACCTGTAACCCGTCACAAGTCCAATGGTGTTTCCAGGATAGGGATAGGGATATTATCAGGGGAAAGCGCCAAGCCATTACGACTATATAACACTTGGAAAGGGGTCAGGATAAGGGTATGGGACGGGGTGAGGGGGCGTTTCCAGGACCCTTCCAGGAATACTGGAGCGAGACACGTCACGGGTCGCCTATGACCCTGGCTCTCACAGGAACCTTCCAGGGGTGACGTAATACTCACAGTCCACTACGGGCTCACCATAGCCCGTGCTACTTGGAACTTTTTGTTCCAGGTAGCGAATCTTACACAACAACAGGGTGACGTAACGTAACAGTGGGAACATTCACTCTTGAATGCCTGTAACAACTTCGAAACGTTTTCAATAACTCTGATCAAACGATGAATGTATTGTTATGGTCGCTTGGTCTGGCAGACTCACGATTGCTAATAATACTTGAAAGTTCGAGTGGCATAATTACCTCGTTAACGAAAAAGCCAACGAGAGGCACCATTTTTACCAACGACCAACTTTAATTCTCCATTTCCATGACGATAGCTGGCAATTAACGTAACGTTTGCATATTTTTCATTCTTATTTTATTTGGCGAAACAGGCGAAAATTTTCCCCGTTTAATTCATTCCCCCCGCGAAGAGGTCGAGCGGACAGATATCACAGGTTGTTAGAGGCAGCTGACGGGCGTGGAGGCGGCGAGGCATTACCAGTCCCTCTCTCAACCTCTCATGATAACTAGCTTTTGGAGGCGGGGACCCTGCAACGTGGGAGGTTCCTTCAACGTAGGAGAAGGGTATATTCAACGTGAAGGGGAGAAGGGAGGTATAGGTACATTGAAAGTGGGGCGGTGGGGGAAAGGATGGAATCTCAATTAATCCTTTACGAAAGGCATAAAGTACTTCACTATAAACCTTAACAGCCCCACAGGACGTCACACTACCCTTGCCCCGTACACCAAGCACTGGGATTAGCAAAGGCGACAGAAGGAAGGTCGTGCAACAGTCTGTATCAGTACGGGATATTGCCAGCAATGAAGCATTTTTAGAAGGGTGAAGTCCAGGAGCACCGCTGGTGCAGCTGGGCCTTGGGGGGGAGTCTCCGTTGCATCATGTTATTAAAATTGCAGGAAGAGTGTGTGGAGGGGGGGGGGTCAATGTTGATGCCAGGATGCAAAGGGAGGCTTAGGAAATGTGATCAAGAGCCGACAGATGCCGGATATGGTGTGTTCTGCGGCCGGCTTATCATCTTCCAGACCTTCCGGCCCTCAGTGGGCGACTTCCAGCTCTCCTTATGGAACAATGAGTGTGTGTGAAAACGCTCCTGGCAGGGGTGGAGGGTGCTGCGCCTCTCGCCTGGTCACTGGCATATATATGTGGTCGCAGCACGTGACTGTATTCACTGATTGCAAAAAATGGGAGACGTTATGGGCTCCATGCGGCCCCCCTCCTGCGGGTCAAGTCCGGGAGGGAGGGGGACGTCTGCTTGTGTCGTTCTTCACGGTCTTTTTCGACGTTTCTGTAACGTGGTCACTAAATGGCGTTAACCAACGGGCCGCAACGTTCCACGCGGCCGCCTCCGCGCCAGATGCGACTCCTCCACATCTAGTATTTGAGAGTAGAGTCACTTCAAGCCGGCAAGAGTTGGGCCACCTGGCAGTCCTGGACATCTGGCCGGGCCTCTGAGCCTTCAGCCGGAGCCTGTAGCCGGGGCCTACCATCCGGGTGGGTAACAGGCTCCACTGACCTTTCTCGTCAGATGTCTAGAGCGCCTCGGAAGGTCACATACACACACATATACATGTGTGTATATCTATGTGTGTGTGTGTGTGTATATTTACTATTTGTGACTGTCGGGTCGGGCTGTTAGCTCTTGGATCCCGCCTTTCTAGCCGTCGGTTGTCTAATGTACTCTCAACCTATTTTCCTTTGTCATATCTATTGCATATATTTGTAACACACGCAGCCGCGCACATACACACAGGATGCAGCCTGTAGCGGTTGTCACTCAGGTACCAATTTACAGCTAGGTGAATAGCGGAATAAGGTGAAAGAAACTATGCCTATTTGATCCTGCCTTGGTCGGGGATCGAACACCGACCGAGGTTGCTAATGGATCCTGTCACTACAATCACCGCACACGCCTCCCTCACCATCACAATCACCGCACATAGCTCCCTCACCATCACAATCACCTCACATGGCTCCCTCACCATCACAATCACCTCACATAGCTCCCTCACCATCACAATCACCTCACATGGCTCCCTCACCATCACAATCACCTCACATAGCTCCCTCACCATCACAATCACCTCACATAGCTGCCTCACCATTACAATCACCTCACATGGCCCCTTCACCATCACAATCACCTCACATGGCCCCCTCACCATCACAATCACCTCACATAGCTCCCTCACCACTACAATCACCTCACCTGGCCCCCTCACCATCACAATCACCTCACATGACTACCTCACCATCACAATCACCTCACATAGCTCCCTCACCATTACAATCACCTCACATAGCTGCCTCACGACTCCCACAAAGTCACACCAATAAAACCCACAAAATATTGCGACTCTTGGAGCTCCGCCAAGTTTAACAATTTTCATTGGTGTCTTTGGGAGCGCCAAGACCCGCTGATTGGTGGAAGATATGGGACAATATCTCCGTTTTCTGTCCAGGACAAACCTCTCTCTTTATTAAACCTTATCGAGTCGGAAACTTTTCACTTCCAAAAGGTCTCTCGAGTTATGGAGACGCGTTCTTATAAAATACATTATTATTAATTATTTATATATTTAAAGAATGTTTAAACACATAAGGATGCTGTAGATAAAGTACGATATTCCGAGCCTACGAAAAGGAGATTAGAGACTACGAAATGGACGGAGTGTATAAATCTTTGTTTATCCAGGTAGTAGTAGTTTTCGGGGCCTTTGAGAGAGACGGTATAAGGAAGAACAGGGGTCATCGTTGTCTCACTGATGAAGGTGATGTTAACAGCTTGTAAATTTCACTGTAAACGCCGGCCACGTGGAAACTAGGTGATATAGCTATCTGAAGTTTCCGTAAAGAAGCTGCCAGCAAGACGGGAGTTTCAGCGGGTTTTGGATGTGGGCGGCGACGAGGTACCGGTCTTGTCTGTGTGGTGAGATGGGTAAGATATTATAGGTTATGAGAGCGATTCCTAGTGAAGCACTGAGCACCACATGCGTCCCTGGTGAAGCACTGAGCACCACATGCATCCCTGGTGAAGCACTGAGCACCACATGCGTCCCTGGTGAAGCACTGAGCACCTCATGCGTCCCTGGTGAAGCACTGAGCACCACATGCATCCCTGGTGAAGCACTGAGCACCACATGCATCCCTGATGAAGCACTGAGCACCACATGCGTCCCTGGTGAAGCACTGAGCACCACATGCATCCCTGGTGAAGCACTGAGCACCACATGCGTCCCTGGTGAAGCACTGAGCACCACATGCGTCCCTGGTGAAGCACCCTGACGACTACTTAGGTCCCTGGTAGATATATACGGTCCTTCGACGGTATATCTAATTTTTGGATGTATTGGTAGAGAGCACAAGCGGACCCGTGTGGAGACCGATGGTGCTCTCTGGGACCTGGCTGGAACCTGGCTGGGACCTGGCTGGGACCTGGCTGGGACCTGGCCAGCCTTGCAGACCAACCCGAGGAACTTGTGCTCGCTGGGCAAGTATTACAACATTGAACACACACATTAAATGTGTGTTTTTACAACACGAAGTCGTGAATAAATTTATACACTAATAAAGTTATTGGTTTGACTGTAAAATAATTATCTTGTTTTCATGTGCGGTCTTCAAGTTGAATAGACTTTGCTAATCGTGATAGACTGGCCAATTAGTTAGTACTTATGAAGCTGGGTAACAAACTAATGCTTTTGAGTAAGAGCATTGTGAATGGTGTGCCGCATGCGGCTCCGGTGATTAATGATTGGAATTAATCGATAATCAGACAGCGGCGGTAGTTGCCTCTTTTGTGCAGTTGGTAAGAGTTTTTCCTGTACTTGTCTAGTTGTGCTTGGTCAGGGTTGAGCTTCGGCTCTTTGGTTCCACCTCTCAACTGTTGGTCAACTAATGCACAGGTTCATCAGCCTATTGAACTATCATATCTACATTTGAAAATATATATATATATATCGTGTCTGCCTCCACCACATCACTACCTAGAGCATTCCTTTGTTATCTACCCTGACCTGACAAAAAAAAATCTTTATAATATCCGACGGTCTCACTTCATGCAAGTCGGCGTTCAATCCCCGACCGTCCAAGTAGTTGGGCACCATTCCTTTCCCCCGTCCCATCCCAAATCCTTATCCTGACCCTTTCCAAGTGCTATATAGTCGTAATGCTTTGTCGCTTTCCCCCTGATAATTCCCTCTGTGGCTCATTTGAGAACTCAGTTTCCACCTCTTTCCCCTCGTTCGAGTACCACCCGTGTGGTCATCGACTCTGGATATCTTTTCAAACTACACATTATTGACACCTATACCCCCGAAACTAGGTACTGCTATTTTTCCCCCCCAGTGAGGAGGAGGCCTACTTGACCTTCAAAAGTTCTAATTGTCTCTCGAGAAATCCGGCCAAAAACGAGACAATAGGGACACCGAGTGCCAGCTGATCGTCCTGGCACTCTAAGCTGGCTCCTGCTGCTGTTGCTGCTGCTGCTGTTGCTGCTGCTGAGTTTAACGACTAGAAGAAAGCCTCCTCATAACTAAGCCGTGATCATGTAAAGTTAATAACGTTCCCTAGAGTAGTCAGTTTTACCCAAACCTATAAACACCGAGAATTGCCTTTTTAAGGTTATTTTTAGTGTAAAACATTCACTTGATTGATTACATTAAAAATACTGCAAATAATTGTCCAAACTCTTAAAACAACTGGATGCTATACATTGATGAGTCTGTGCGAGTAAAGATTGTGCTCACGCGACAATGAAAAGAAAATGAAGCGGTCATGTCAAGATTAGGAAGGCTTAAAAAATTGGACAGGATCAACATTATAAGTCATAGCCAAGTTTACCTTGCGACTAAGTACTTTTAACAAGCCACTAACAAGAGAACATCAATTGTACATCAATTTAACATCAATTTATCATCAATAACATCAATGTACAATTTAACAATTGTACATCAATTTAACAAGAGAACATCAAATAAAATGAAGGTAGAGTGTCTGTCTCTGTCTGTTCCTGTCTGTTTGTCCCTGTCTGTGTGTTTCACGTCCAACTCTTCCATATTATCTGTCTTGCGACAGTAAAACAATACTGCTATGGCTAGCTCATCATTGTAGCACGGTCTATGGTGAGCCCGTAGTGGCCTTGCCTGACCCAGGAGCGGGGCTGAATGCTGGATGTAGATGTACGCAAGATGCTAATCAGCAATATTACGTTAATATAGTTAGGGAGTAATGTACTGACTGAAGGGTGAGGTGTTATTGGGTAGTGAATTGGTGGGGTTTTGTGAGTAGTGGAGAGAGTGTATCGTAAGGCAGCCTGGGATTGGTCAGGCGGGATTGTAGAGTGGAAATTGCCTCAAAACGAGGCGTGTGATTGTCAGTAATGATTGTTGTGACGGGGCTGGTAATGGGTGTGTGTGTGGGGAGTGTGTCAGGAGTGAGAGTCGGGGGAGAGTGAGCAATTTGTCGGTCGAGTCATTGAGTCGACCGGTGACAAATGAGAGTATTGACTGGCGGCTCGTGTCATTACACACTGCACACTCACAGATTGCAAGTAAAGTATGGTAGTGTGAGGGAATGGTGAGGGAATGGTAAGGGAGTGGTGAGGGAATGGTGAGGAAATGGTGAGGGAATGGTGAGGCAATGGTAAGTCCCCTTCCCTACCCGCTAGGGGGATCACACACACATCCTGGGAGGGCCTGACGGCTGAGTGGACAGCGTACGGGATTCGTAGTCTTATAAGGGTCTGGGTTCGATCTCCAGCGGAGGCGGAAACAAATGGGCAAAGTTGTTTTCACTCTAATGCCCCCTTGTTCACCTATCAGTAAATAGGTACCTGGGAGTTAGACAGCTGCTACGGGCTGCTTCCTGGAGGTGTGTGTGTGTATGTGTGGAGAAAGGTCAGTTGATTGATAGTTGAGAGGCGGGCCGAAAGAGCCAGAGCTCAACCCCCGCAAGCACTGACCCCTGCAGGATTGCCTCGCTTGGACTGGACGGTAGAGCGACGGTCTCGCTTCACGCTGGTCGGCGTTCAATCTCCCGACCGTCCACAAGTGGTTGGGCACCATTCATTTTCGCCCCGTTCATGTCTGCAGCCATTGCTTCACCCCCTCGACGCCAGATCCTTCAGTAATATCCAATAATTTTATTTCGGAAACTTTAATAAGCTCTCCAGCTTGCCGCCTGGCATAGTGGCGCGGCCTTTCCTAAACTCATTCAGCAACTTTAATGTGTTTTGATTATCGGTGAGAGAGGCCGAAGGTTAGGTGGCCCGGGTGTGGCCCTGGATGTGGCCCGACTTAGGGTGTGGCCCCAGGGTGTGGCCCGCCCAGGGTGTGGCCCCAGGGTGTTCTGGTGTGGCCCCAGGGTGTGGCCCGCCCAGGGTGTGGCCCGCCCAGGGTGTGGCCCCAGGGTGTTCTGCTGTGGCCCCAGTAAAAATCGAAGTTGGTAGAGAGACTACAACCAGGTTTGAACATATTTAATTTGTTTATAGAGATGCCCGATATATAATTTCTTTAGACATACAAGAAAATCCTTTTCTGATCCTGTCGAACCGAGAGGGTGTCGGGATGTCCCAAGGGTGAGCTGGAATGTCAGGGACGCAGAAGGTACAGTAATCAGCTTGCCTACTAGCCACAAAGACTACTCATAACTACACAACTACTCACCAACCATCAGATCGCAGTAACAAGGTTATCACGAACAACCGAACTCAATTACGGGTTCGCCATAGCCCGTGCTACATGCATAGTTTAGTTCCGAGTAACTGAATCTAAAAAACAACAACAGACTGTCAAAATACCAGTGAAAAAAAATTGACAACAGTTTACCATTCATCGAAAAAAATAGAACATTTACATAACTATTTACGAAACATTTACATCTTTCTTGACTCATGGCGGCTTTGTTTACAGTTATTAGACAGTTCAGCATGAGCTCCGAGGCCCTACGAGCGTTGTTTATAGCAGTAATTACCTTGACTAGTGAAGTGCTGATCTCGTAGGCTGTTTAATACATGTAAACAAAGCCGCCATGATTCAGGGAAGATGTACAGGTTTCGTCAGTGGTTGGGTAAAAATGCTTAATGGATCCCTGGCCCTTGATATATATAAGCAAATATGACCGCTATACCATTCATTGGCAGCAAAGTCGTTTCTTCTATGAAGTAACATGTAGTTATCTGCCTTAAGAGAGAGTGCCTCTACACCACTCTTACCAGCCACTGTATCTATATGTTCCTCTTGTAGTATACTATTCTGTCCCCCTCTTGAAGTATGCTAACCCATCTACGCTTCCATCCTGTTGAAGTATGCTAACCCATCTACGCTTCCATCCTGTTGAAGTATGCTAACCCATCTACGCTTCCATCCTGTTGAAGTATGCTAACCCATCTACGCTTCCATCCTGTTGAAGTATGCTAACCCATCTACGCTTCCATCCTGTTGAAGTATGCTAACCCATCTACGCTTCCATCCTGTTGAAGTATGCTAACCCATCTACGCTTCCATCCTGTTGAAGTATGCTACCCCATCTACGCTTCCATCCTGTTGAAGTATGCTACCCCATCTACGCTTCCATCCTGTTGAAGTATGCTACCCATCTACGCTTCCATCCTGTTGAAGTATGCTAACCCATCTACGCTTCCATCCTGTTGAAGTATGCTAACCCATCTACGCTTCCATCCTGTTGAAGTATGCTACCCCATCTACGCTTCCATCCTGTTGAAGTATGCTAACCCATCTACGCTTCCATTCTGTTGAAGTATGCTAACCCATCTACGCTTCCATCCTGTTGAAGTATGCTAACCCATCTACGCTTCCATCCTGTTGAAGTATGCTAACCCATCTACGCTTCCATCCTGTTGAAGTATGCTAACCCATCTACGCTTCCATCCTGTTGAAGTATGCTAACCCATCTACGCTTCCATCCTGTTGAAGTATGCTAACCCATCTACGCTTCCATCCTGTTGAAGTATGCTAACCCATCTACGCTTCCATCCTGTTGAAGTATGCTAACCCATCTACGCTTCCATCCTGTTGAAGTATGCTAACCCATCTACGCTTCCATCCTGTTGAAGTATGCTACCCCATCTACGCTTCCATCCTGTTGAAGTATGCTAACCCATCTACGCTTCCATCCTGTTGAAGTATGCTACCCCATCTACGCTTCCATCCTGTTGAAGTATGCTACCCCATCTACGCTTCCATCCTGTTGAAGTATGCTACCCATCTACGCTTCCATCCTGTTGAAGTATGCTACCCACTCTCGTCTCAACCATGTGGGATACACACTACCAAACCTCATTTCAACACACTAAGTAC
The DNA here is from genome assembly GCF_040958095.1 of Procambarus clarkii. Classification (NCBI taxonomy): domain Eukaryota; kingdom Metazoa; phylum Arthropoda; class Malacostraca; order Decapoda; family Cambaridae; genus Procambarus; species Procambarus clarkii. Next base: position 29,302,279 of record NC_091172.1, read on the forward strand.
ATTAGCCAGCCTCCACTCTGCCTGTGACAGCCCGCACCAAAATGCTAAAATATTAACCTTACTCACTTTATACTCAATATTAAATCTCGGGGAAGTTGGCAACACTTACTATCTCCCCCCCCCCCCTTTTCCCTCCAAAAAATATATATATATATATAACCTCGTCGATATAGCAAACAAGAACAACATAACGTTATTACTATAAGGTTTAAGAACATAAGAGTTATTATTTGATCTATAACAAAGAACATGCAAGAACACATAGCCATATGTGGTCCACACCGTCGTCGTATATATGAGGTACTATACTTTTGACGCTGTCGATCTCTACGTGAAAAATTCGGGTGGTTTAGTGAAATTATGAACATTAAAACTCACGCGCCAGTGGACCAATGATCATCGACTTGTGTGTGTGTGTGTGTGTGTGTTGTAAGTGGATTACGCCAGTGTGAACTAGTCTGGTTTGGTAAACAGCACTTCAGATACGACGCTTGTTAAGTTGCGAATAGGGGATTGCATGAGTCGTTAGCAGACAGCAAGCAGAGGTTTTGTTTGTGACGCAGTTTCGGAGGTGGTCTGATTGCCTTTAAACAGAGACCCGGGCACCGCCGGTTACCTACCCCTCCCTCCCTCGATCTAGTACCAAAATAAAATTGAAGTTTTATAATAATTTGTACCGGTTAACTATTTCATATCTCACTTTTATATGGCGTTTTGAACGGCAAATATCTACCCAGTCGCTTATCCACGGACACCCCCCACGTACATCCTACCCCTTGGAACTCCCCTCTCTCTCCCTGTACTCCACGTACACAATCAACAGTCTCTATCTTTCCCCCTTGTACTTAAAACAATCCCTTGTCTTCCCCCCATACGCAACAATCCCTCGCTCTTTCTCCCACGTATTCAACTTACAATCTCTCGTTCCCTTCCTCTTCCTTCCCCCACGTACATAAAGCAGCATCTAGACCGGGGAACCAATGGCACGCGTGCCGAAAGTAACACGAGGAACTATTTCGTTGTCAAGTACACACAGTTATTGGACGCGTTAAGCAAAAGTTTTGAAATGCTTTCAGACCTTTTTTTTCTCTCTCTCCAATGGTACTCAAGATTAGTTTTTATGCAATTATCAGTAATTTAATCATACTCTCTCAAAAGAAGGTTCCCCATCCTTGATCTAGGGGCAATAATGAACTGGTTTTGAGATTGCTGCTGCTGCTGCTGCTGCTGTTTCTGCTGCTGCTGCTGTTTCTGCAGCTGCTCTATTTGCTATCCGTTACTTTCCCAACTGCTTCTGCTACTTTTTAATTTTTTTTTTTACAATCACATGTCATGAAGACCTCTTACAAAAAACGTCGCTTTTCGCTCGTATGCGTTACCTAAGGCCAAAAATTGTCCAACTAGAAAATGGAAGCGGCTGGCGAAAGTAACGTACTGTCCCGTTTTCTGTTTTGGGTCCTCTGGTAGGTTAGGAGAGACCACTTTAAATTGATTGAACGTTATTTTGACGTTGAGGGAACCTTAAGATCATGTTCCTTGTTAGCCTCCTGGTACGACAAGTCAGAAGGCTCAATACGTACAAATTAACTGGTATTCATAGGACTCTCAATGCACCTTCTGTATAAAGTACAGCTTTAACCCTCTAACTCTTCATGTTTAATGGAATATTTCTAATTTAAAAACCCAAATTTCATAACGTGAATTAATAATTATATGCTAATATCCGAATTTATTAATCTCACGGGTCGCGCTGGAAATTGATTCAGATCGAAAACCACTAATCGAGGTAATTTGGGGGGTCCTAGAACTACAGCCCAACCATGAGACAGGTTAAGCTATTCTCCTCCCTTCATGTAGTAATTTGTATGTATATCTATACATACCAAACGAGGCCCTCGTACCACACACTCTCTCTGTGGCTCCAGTTAATCAAAGATTTTTAATAGCAACGATCGCGCCCAAAATACACGGTCTAACAGTTTCCAATTTAGTTCGGTGGCGGTAGTTAAGGCAATTGGTTGTAATGCATTTCTGCTCGGCGGCGAAGGATCACCGGGGCAGCCTCTTAAGGTGATTACAAAACCCTCATTCCTTCCCCCTTACCAATTACCAGAGCAGTAATCCCTCCTTGGCCATCGATTGCTTCGATACAGGCAACTGTGTACACATTGCTGCTGATCAGCCTGTGTCTTACTGCTGAGCAGCCTGTGTCTTACTGCTGAGCAGCCTGTGTATTACTGCTGAGCAGCCTGTGTATTACTGCTGATCAGCCTGTGTATTACTGCTGATCAGCCTGTGTATTACTGCTGATCAGCCTGTGTATTACTGCTGATCAGCCTGTGTATTACTGCTGATCAGCTTGTGTATTACTGCTGATCAGCCTGTGCCTTACTGGTGATCAGCCTGTGTATTACTGCTGATCAGCCTGTGTATTACTGCTGATCAGCCTGTGTATTACTGCTGATCAGCCTGTGTATTACTGCTGATCAGCCTGTGCCTTACTGCTGAGCAGCCTGTGCCTTACTGCTGAGCAGCCTGTGCCTTACTGCTGATCAGCCTGTGCCTTACTGCTGAGCAGCCTGTGCCTTACTGCTGAGCAGCCTGTGCCTTACTGCTGATCAGCCTGTGCATTACTGCTGATCAGCCTGTGCCTTACTGGTGATCAGCCTGTGTATTACTGCTGATCAGCCTGTGTCTTACTGAGCAGCCTGTGCATTACTGCTGATCAGCCTGTGCCTTACAGGCTGATCAGCCTGTGCCTTACAGGCTGATCAGCCTGTGCCTTACTGCTGATCAGCCTGTGCCTTACTGCTGAGCAGCCTGTGCCTTACTGCTGAGCAGCCTGTGCCTTACTGCTGAGCAGCCTGTGCCTTACTGCTGAGCAGCCTGTGCCTTACTGCTGATCAGCCTGTGTATTACTGCTGATCAGCCTGTGCCTTACAGGCTGATCAGCCTGTGCCTTACTGCTGATCAGCCTGTGCCTTAAAGGCTGATCAGCCTGTGCCTTACTGCTGATCAGCCTGTGCCTTACTGCTGATCAGCCTGTGCATTACTGCTGAGCAGCCTGTGCCTTACTGCTGAGCAGCCTGTGCCTTACTGCTGATCAGCCTGTGTATTACTGCTGATCAGCCTGTGTCTTACTGAGCAGCCTGTGCATTACTGCTGATCAGCCTGTGCCTTACAGGCTGATCAGCCTGTGTATTACTGCTGATCAGCCTGTGCCTTACTGCTGATCAGCCTGTGCCTTACTGCTGATCAGCCTGTGTCTTACTGAGCAGCCTGTGCATTACTGCTGATCAGCCTGTGTCTTACTGAGCAGCCTGTGCATTACTGCTGATCAGCCTGTGCATTACTGCTGATCAGCCTGTGCACCGCCGCTGAGCAGCCTGTGCATTACTGCTGATCAGCCTGTGCACCGCCGCTGAGCAGCCTGTGCCTTACAGGCTGATCAGCCTGTGCACCGCCGCTGAGCAGCCTGTAACACTCACAGCTGGTCAGCCTGTGCACCGCCGCTGAGCAGCCTGTAACACTCACAGCTGGTCAGCCTGTGCACCGCCGCTGAGCAGCCTGTAACACTCACAGCTGGTCAGCCTGTGCACCGCCGCTGAGCAGCCTGTAACACTCACAGCTGGTCAGCCTATTTTAAAATTTATGACCTTTTCTGCAGCTTGGAATATACAACTAGGTGGAGCGTACTAAAGGGAGCAGCCTGAGCACGCTCACAGCCTCCTGAGCACGCTCACAGCCTCCTGAGCACGCTCACAGCCTCCTGAGCACGCTCACAGCCTCCTGAGCACGCTCACAGCCTCCTGAGCACGCTCACAGCCTCCTGAGCACGCTCACAGCCTCCTGAGCACGCTCACAGCCTCCTGAGCACGCTCACAGCCTCCCGAGAAGACACTATACATGCTCATGAAGTGCACTCATGAGGCTGACACACACTTATTCCGGATTTAGGATTGAAATCCACATTATAGGTGGTGGCTGGAGTCCTATATTATAAAACCCTACACAAATAACCACACAAAACACCTGTCGTGTTGAACGGTATAGGTTAAGTAATAATTGTAATTAAGAAGCAATAAGATGCTTATCTTAACATACTAAGAAGGTTAGGTGAGGTCGGTGTTTTCTATGAAGCTTTTCAAGGTAAACTAAAATATTCACAATCAATTAGTGTGTCACGTATGCTCTTATTAAACAAGCCAATATTGACTTAAGCAAGTGCGAGAACGGGTTGCATTATATACCGGTTCAGCTATTGTCCATAAACTGTTTTAAGAGTCAAAGTTAATGGCAATATCCCCCCGTCTGAGCACGCTGTTATATCCGGAGGGGGTTAATGCCCCCCCCCCTTTCTCCTTGGTTCCCCCTTAAACGTCGTCTTAGATCCTTGAACCTGTGTTCGAGACATTGTGAGGGTGGGTTTAGCTTATCGACTTGGACTAGTCGGCACAGCAGGCTATTTTGCTTCCTGGAGGGTCGTCGTTCTAACCTTGATGGGGTGCAAGTGATTGGGCACTGTCCTCGCATCCAGTCTCTTGGCTCGCCCTCGTAGCCTTTCCAAGTACGATGTAATCATACTGGTTCGGCGTTTTATCCTGATAAATTGATCTAATTTGATCTTCATGTTTGATGAAAATTCTATTTTTATTACAATTCTAAATTTTGTTATAAACATTTTAGAATAATTATAAAAATTGTTCTGCTAACGACAACAGAACGCTGACAGCAGAGCTATAGTAACTGCTCTGGATGATATTTTTGAGAGTACTCTAGGTACTCTAGGTACTTTAGGTACTCTAAAGTACTCTTAAGAGTATTACTACTCCAAAAGAAAGCCTCGTCACAGGAGACAAGGAACCAAATAATTACCAAGAGCTAACGACTGCCATTTATGAATCTACTGAAAGCACTTTACGACAGATTTATAACCTAAAGTTTCAGAGCAACTTTTTACATTTTTTTTGTGGCCATAAATTAGCGTTGGAAAGGAAGTAGAAATATAACCTGTCTAGACAACTTCTAAATTATCTCCCTCGAGGCAGACATCATGCGTGCCAAGAGCGAGAATCTAAGCTTTTTCACACTTTTCAAGGCAAAATATTACTGAAGCTTAAATTACTAGGCTTACACAGGAGTTGAAATTCAACTTCAACGGCCTTTTTGAATTTGAAATTCAACTTCAACGGCCTTTTCGAATTTGAAATTCAAATTCAACGGCCCATGGGCCGTTACCAACCGTCACATAACCCGGGGAATTTACTTACGCTTCTTTGAGTTTGACCCGCAGGTAATCTTCTTAATATTCAGCCCGTCCTCGCATAGAAAGGTCCAAGCTCGTTAATCCAGCCGCCAAACCCCTTGTATTTGAATGAAAAGCGGTTAACACACGACTCACAACAGATGACGTCCGAACACTTCCGGAACAAGTGCTTCGCTCACGTCCTCTGTTCAAACCACAATTCTATAAATGCTTCACCCACGTACTTTCAATACAAATAGAATTTGTATATATATAATATTAATTTATATAAGCGAACAAAGCAATGTTTAACACAGAATATAAAAAATTGATGAATGCGTCTGGGGAGGACGGCCGCTGCTTTAACAAGCCTAGTGTAAGGATGGGGTGTGTTATTAGTGTCAATTTGAACGAGTTTAAGCCAGTTTGCACGTGGATTTTGTTGGGGAAGTACAGGTGGATGCGCTCGACAGCCATCACCTGACGTCACACAGCCATCACGTAACGTCACACAGCCATCACCTGACGTCACACAGCCATGACCTGACGTCACACAGCCATGACCTGACGTCACACAACCATCACCTGACGTCACACACAACCATCACCTGACGTCACACACAACCATCACCTGACGTCACACACAACCATCACCTGACGTCACACAACCATCACCTGACGTCACACAACCATCACCTGACGTCACACAGCCATCACCTGACATCACACACAACCATCACCTAACGTCACACACAACCATCACCTGACGTCACACACAACCATCACCTGACGTCACACACAACCATCACCTGACGTCACACAATAAGAAAATACACAATAGTCATAATGCTTCTCGTGTATAATTACATGATGTATAATTTATTATAGATTATAGAGTTGAATTATTCACTCTAGCTTCTTTTCCTCTAAACCCTTCATTGTTCCTAAGCTTCAGGTGGAGATGATTGTGTTGTCAGAGTGTAACTACCCTGATTGTCACTCCAATCACCACCTCGCATAATCTCTTGATATTAATGTTGACCAGACCACACACACTAGAAGGTGAAGGGACGACGACGTTCTTTCGGTCCGTCCTGGACCATTCTCAAGTCGATTGTCTTGATATTAATAATCCAAGAGATCTCAGCATTCATCCATTTTGATTTGCTTAACAATTTCAACTACTATGGCATTGTTCAAAATGAAGGAAAGACTCAATCTATGAATAAAAGTATTGGGTCTTTCCATCACCTTCATTTAAGCACTGCATCATTGTAGCAAGTTTATTATATATTATAATAAAGCCATCAAATTTCTTCTGTCATTATATCATTTAGTGTCACTAAAGAAAATTAAGATAACTTCCATGAATAGGGAATAAGATTAGCCCGAGATGTTATCTTGAGAGGTTTTTAATTTTTAAATCTTTATGGATGTGCATAAAGAATTATATTAAACTTTTATCTCAAATTTTTAGTTAAATGTAAAGTTAGGGAGGTATTACTACACTGAGAGAGAACAGTGGGGTGTGGTGGGCCAGCAACTAACTCACCAGCCTCCCCCCCCCCCCATGTCGTCAACACCCATCTCCAAGCTGTTCCTACTATTTCAACTATTTTGTCCTGCTCCCTCAAGACTCTCCATTACTCCTGCAAAAGTCACAGGCCTTTTGTTGTACTTTTGTTTGGCCACCTGTTTGTCTACGGGCTCACCATAGCCCGTGCTACTTGGAACCTTTTGATCCAAGTGGCGAATCTTAAACGACAACAATTGCCACCTGTTCCTGCACTGGTGATGAAGCCAATATTATACCAGGATAAAAGCAGCAGCCGTCCCATCCAGTGTGTGTGTGTGGGGGGGGGGGGAGGAGCGCTGGTGGCTGAGTGGACAGCACGCTGGATACGTAGTCTTGTGGTCAAGGGTTCAATTCCCGGCGCCGGCGGAAACAAAAATGGGCAGAGTTTCTTTAAGCCTGATGCCCTTGTTACCTAGCAGTAAATAAGTACCTGGGAGTTAGTCAGCTGTCACGGGCTGCTTCCTGGGGTGTGAATGTGTTTGTGTGAGGAAAAAAAAAAGTAGTAGTAGTTAGAAACGGTTGATTAATGGTTGAGAGGCGGGCCGAAAGAGCAAAGCTCAACCCCCGCAAGCACAACTAGGTGAATACAGCTAGGTGAACACACACACACACACACACACACACACACACACACACACACACACACACACACACACACACACACACACACACACACACAGTGTTTATACCTGAAGTGTGTAAACAATAAGCTTAATTACTCTACCGGATTCTATTCTACAATCCCTCTAAATTGCCTCCACGATGTAATCAAATTACTGATAAATCCTCTCCAAGGAAATCCACATCCGCTAAAATGCTTCAGCGTGAATTGGGAACATCGCTAAATAACAAAAGAAATCCCTTGTTCAACAGGAGTCCACCTTTATCCGCGTCCGTTCATCCCTGTAGCCAGCGAGCCTCTCCAATCCCTTAAGCTTGTAACCAGTTTCATCCTATGAATCCTCAGGATTAGCTCCGGGAACACGCTGGGGGCGGGGGAAAGGGGGGAGGCTGTGTATGGGGGGGCTGTGTGTAGGGGGGGTGGGCTGTGTAGGGGGGAGGGGTTCTGGTCGACAAACGGCATTAAAGTTTCCTTGTCGATAAATAAAATCGACGTTTTTGTATCGACTGTCAATAAAGGGTTGTAACGATAACAGGATATTTTCTACCATTCAGTAGTACTGGACCAGCGAACACGGTGTCCTGTCGTTCTGTTAACTGTTGCCCCCGTACACTCCGGGTGTTTTACACTGTTGCCCCGTACACCCTGGGTGTTTTACACTGTTGCCCCGTACACCCTGGGTGTTTTACACTGTTGCCCCGTACACTCCGGGTGTTTTACACTGTTGCCCCGTACACCCTGGGTGTTTCTGGCTGTCCTTGCTTAATCTTCTATAATACATACAGCTTCTAAATTACTTTTTTTCATCTCTTTGATGATAATTTTTTTATCTTCTCATTTCACTTTAGCGATGTTCACGTCTTGTGTGTTGTTAGTCCGTTAGTTGTTAGTCCGTTAGTTGTTAGTTCGTTAGTTGTTAGCGTCTAAATATGTGTCAAGACATCAACTATCTCTTGTTCATCCCCCCCCCTCCCCCCTCACACCTGTACCTTCTCTACACAGTCAAAATACAAGCAAAATATTTGCAAAGATGAATCCTACTTCTGTAAGTGTATTGGAAGTCGCAAGATGATGGCAGAAACGAATCTAAGAGATAAGGACTAGCTAACTACACAATTATCGACTGTCATTTGGTAGTGTTCCAACTAGAGCCTTGCACTCAAGCGGCAGGTGTTGTATGTGTGAGAGAGAGCAGTTCCTGGTTCCCTTGTTTGGGCTGGAGTCCTGGGAAGATTGACTGGGCACCATACAATCATTTACTGTTCACCCCAGCAGTTATTGGGGTACCTGATTGTTAAATTATTGGCTGAACAAAACTAGTTGGTGAGACTTACCATGAGTAATGGGAAGGGAAGGCTTTCAGCTTGCTTACAGGAGTCAGCAGTTGTCAGTTCCTACACCCACCTGTGTATAAAAATATAGATATAGCTCTCATCTCAGGAAATAAGCAAAGTGTTAGAGTGAGAGCGGAGACGTAAGTCTAATAGAATTAGTTCATACTTGTGCCCTGGAGCCACGTGGGTGATGTCTCCTGTTAATCCCTCCTTCACCTGTTTCAAGTACCCTAGCTCCCGTGTGACGGGGAGAGAGACAGAGACTGAGAGAGAGAGAGAGAGAGAGAGAGAGAGAGAGAGAGAGAGAGAGAGAGAGAGAGAGAGAGAGAAGAGAGAGAGAGAGAGAGAGAGAGAGAGAGAGAGAGAGAGAGAGAGAGAGAGAGAGAGAGAGAGAGAGAGAGAGAGACACAGAGACAGAGAGAGACAGAGACAGAGACAGAGAGACAGAGACAGAGAGAGAGAGACAGAGAGAGGAGGACTGAACATCATCGAAACACCCTTCACACACACACTCCACAAGACAAAAGTAACTGAACACACCAGACGTTGTCACGCTGTGTTAGTCGACGTCACACCGCCCATTTTAACAACGAATTAGGTTGAGAAAAATCTATGGAGCCGGGCAATGGGATCGAACCTGAATTCTGCGTCACCCCAGCCACTGCCAACACCGCCACGGTGGTGTTGGTAGTGAGGGGAGGGGGGGGGGGGCCAACACTGACCACATAATATATTCCCCACTATATATGTAAATATGTTTCATACACTGCATGTGTAGCCTGGTCAGGTTTATTATGATGGAAACTAATTCATGGGTGTGAGAGAGAGGGAGAGAGGCAGAGAGGGTGAGAGAGCCAGAGGGAGAGAAAGACAGAGGGAAGGAGGGAGAGAGAGACAGAGGGAAGGAGGGAGGGAAGAAGGGAGAGAGAGAGACAGAGGGAAGGAGGGAGGGAAGAAGGGAGAGAGAGAGACAGAGGGAAGGGGAGATACACAAGGACACTATACCCATAAAGGTGGCTAGTCCCATTATCCACGGAGCTTGACCTTGACACTTGCCGTATTTCTACGTTGAGTGCTGGCATCCTACACCATCCTGCATCATCCTGCACCATCCTGCACCATCCTGCATCATCCTGCACCATCCTACACCATCCTGCATCATCCTGCACCATCCTACACCATCCTGCATCATCCTACACCATCCTGCATCATCCTGCATCATCCTGCACCATCCTGCATCATCCTGCACCATCCTACACCATCCTGCACCATCCTGCACCATCCTGCATCATCCTGCACCATCCTACACCATCCTGCATCATCCTGCACCATCCTACACCATCCTGCATCATCCTGCACCATCCTACACCATCCTGCATCATCCTGCACCATCCTGCACCATCCTGCACCATCCTACACCATCCTGCACCATCCTGCACCATCCTGCACCATCCTGCACCATCCTGCACCATCCTACATCATCCTGCACCATCCTGCACCATCCTGCACCATCCTACATCATCCTGCACCATCCTGCACCATCCTACACCATCCTGCATCATCCTGCACCATCCTGCACCATCCTGCACCATCCAGCATCATTCTGCATCATCCTGCATCATCCTACATCATCCTGCACCATCCTGCATCATCCTGCACCATCCTGCATCATCCTGCACCATCCTGCACCATCCTACACCATCCTACACCATCCTACACCATCCTGCATCATCCTGCACCATCCTACATCATCCTGCACCATCCTGCACCATCCTGCACCATCCTACATCATCCTGCACCATCCTGCACCATCCTGCATCATCCTGCACCATCCTGCACCATCCTGCACCATCCTACATCATCCTGCACCATCCTGCACCATCCTGCACCATCCTACATCATCCTGCACCATCCTGCACCATCCTACACCATCCTGCATCATCCTGCACCATCCTGCACCATCCAGCATCATTCTGCATCATCCTGCATCATCCTACATCATCCTGCACCATCCTGCATCATCCTGCACCATCCTGCATCATCCTGCACCATCCTGCACCATCCTACACCATCCTACACCATCCTGCACCATCCTACACCATCCTGCATCATCCTACACCATCCTGCACCATCCTACACCACCCTACACCATCCTGCATCATCCTACACCATCCTGCATCATCCTACACCATCCTGCATCATCCTACACCATCCTGCACCATCCTACACCATCCTGCATCATCCTACACCATCCTGCATCATCCTACACCATCCTGCACCATCCTACACCATCCTGCACCATCCTGCATCATCCTACACCATCCTGCACCATCCTACACCATCCTGCATCATCCTACACCATCCTGCATCATCCTACACCATCCTGCACCATCCTACACCATCCTGCACCATTCTGCACCATCCTACACCATCCTACACCATCCTGCATCATCCTACACCATCCTGCATCATCCTACACCATCCTGCATCATCCAACACCATCCTACACCATTCTGCACCATCCTACACCATCCTGCACCATCCTGCACCATCCTACACCATCCTACACCATCCTGCATCATCCTACACCATCCTGCATCATCCTACACCATCCTGCATCATCCAACACCATCCTACACCATTCAGCACCATCCTACACCATCCTGCACCATCCTGCACCATCCTACACCATCCTACACCATCCTGCACCATCCTACACCATCCTGCATCATCCTACACCATCCTGCATCATCCAACACCATCCTACACCATCCTGCACCATCCTACACCATCCTGCACCATCCTACACCATCCTGCACCATCCTACACCATCCTACACCATCCTGCACCATCCTGCTCTATCACAGCATCAACTACCAGCCATTAGAGAATCACTAAGCCTAACGGAAGTCACATTAAAAACTAAACACAGACCCATAAAGACCATTAATACCCAGACCAAGACAAATGGTCCTTGTGAGCAGTGGTCTGGTCCGCTGGTGTGGGCCAATTAGCGGTGGTCATTAACTGTGGACATCACAATCGACATGAGAATGGTCCAGGACGGACCGAAACGTCGTCGTCCCTTCACCTTCTAGTGTGTGGTCTGGTCATCATTAACTGTGACTGAAGAATGGTGTCATTCTTATGGCAGATAATCATGGAACCAGGTTCCATGGTTCCAGTTGTCAGCATCGCAGCTGAATTGGGTGGTTCAAGTAGCCTAGATGTACCGTGCAGGGTCTCCTCCATTAGCTCCCAAGCCCCGCCTTTGCAGACGTCTAATCATAAGATGCACCACTAAGATCAGTTTCTCGTACTTCATTTTGAAGTTTCTTAATGAATTCGTCTCTAAGATGAACAAATCCACAAGGGCCGTGACGAGGATTCGAACCTGCGTCCTGCAGCATCCCAGACGCTGCCTTAATCGACTGAGCTACGACAGGGTTAAAAGGGTTGAAACCGAAGTTCTACTGAACTTACTGGATCTTCGTCTCTCAGGTCTCTCCTGGTACAAGACTCGCATCTCTTACACTGTAACACTGTTTTTCCCCTAGCAACTCTTCGACTCCTCGTCTGGGTCTTCAGTTGTTAACAATGTCCCCTAGTTTAATTGTCACCTCTTTATCCATTATTCCTCTTATGTCGAATGTTCGTATCTCCATATTTCTTCTTTCCTTCAGCGTTGCAAGGATGGGTTCGTTTAGCAACTGTGGAACACGGTCCCCTTAGTTCCGGGACCAGTTTTGTTGCATACAATTGAATTTTCTTGAGTTTTTATTTGGTGCTTTTTGAGGTGGGGAGTCCAGGGCGGAACTGCACAATGATGTGTATTTTTTTATCGGTAGTTCTGAAGGATTATTTTGATTTATTTAGATACCTGAAAGTTACTCTGATATTTGGCACCTTTGCGGATGTTAGGGGGAATTGTTATATATTATTAGATTTCCGGGATTTCTCTTCTTATCCTGTATGTCACTAAGGTCTGTTTCCCTGATTCCTGTTCTCAGTACGCTTGCATTTTTCCAGGTTAAACTCAAGCAACCTGCTGTCTGACTAATGCTGCAGTCTGCGCATTCAGGCTTCCCTGTGGTCTCTCGCAGTCTTCTGCGATTACATCTCTCCTCTCCTCTCCATTGTTACATTGGAACACTAGTATGGCACAAGGGAACACAGGTGGAAACTTAGTACCCAAATGAGCCACATAGATATCAAGAAGATTTTTTTCAGTGTCAGAGTAGTTAACAAATAGAATATATTAGGCAGTGAGGTGGTGAAGGCTGACTCCATACACAGTTTGAAATGTAATTATGATAAGAGCTCAATAGGTTCAGGAACCTGTACACCAGTTGATTGACAGGACCAAAGAGCCGAAGCTCAATCCCCGCAAGTACAACTAGGTGAGCACATTGTGCCTAATGAATGACATGAATAATTCACCTTGTTTTGCCAAGTCATTTACCTACATCAGGAACAAAAGGGGCCTCAGAACCGAGTCCTGAGGCACCCCAATATGGAACCTACCTTGAGGTGTTTTCGGAGCTTAGCGTCCCTGCGGCCCGGTCGTCGACCTGGCCTCCTACGCCACTGATCTCTCCTCTCACTGTCAACCTACTTCCCATCCTCACCTGTCTCACCACATTCCAGTTGAAGCAGCTATCTTAAGTCTGTGAAAATGCTTTCTGTTCGGAATCAAAATAAGTCTTATCTACAATCGATGAATTAGTAAACAACTCGCTTTTCTCTCATCGTTGTTATATGTCCAACCACTTGGGCTCGACGGTAAGAGCGACGGTCTCGCTTCATCCAGGTCAGTGTTCAATCCCCGACCGACCACGAAGTGGTTGGACACCATTCCTTCCCTCCACCCGTCCCATCCCAAATCCTTATCCTGACCCCTTCCATGTGCTATATATATATATATATATATATATATATAATATATATATATATATATATATATATATATATATATATATATATATATATATATATAATATATATATAGTTGTAACGGCTTGGCGCTTTCTCCTGATAGTTCCCCTTCATCGTTGACATGATCATAGGACTTTCATAGCTTTGTTAGACATGATGTTTGTGGCTGATTTTATGTTTTAATGTCTGCCGTTAAACGTCTCTCGACTACGTGCGAGATATAAACAAATTTTTACGACTGTACACCTTTTCATTCCAGCCACAACTGTATGAAGTAATATAAATCAGTAACGACTGTCACCAGTCGACAGTGTGGCGAAACACCACGCCCGGACCAATCAGCTGGGTGTGGCAGCCAATCACTGAGGGCAAAAAGCAGCAATTGGTCGGTGTAAGGAGGCCTCAGCAGGAGGTAGCAGCGTCGGCGATTCTTCTCAGTTAAGACGGAAAACTTGTGCCGAGTGGCGGACACTACAGTTTGGTCTGCCACTTAGTGCCTTCCCCTGACTCCCAATAGGTGAACATAACCACCTGACAGCCATACCGAATAGGAACATAAAAAACGCCGGGGCAGTATTTACATTTAGAAAAGATACGACTGAACGAGTTTACGAAAGACGTTCAAAAGGTTTACAGAGCGTAAGAGGTGGAAGATACGAGGTGTGTGTGTGTGTGTGTGTGTGTGTGTGTGTGTGTGTGTGTGTGTGCGTGAGTGCGAGAGAGAGAGAGAGAGAGAGAGAGAGAGGATATATATATATATATATATATATATATATATATATATATATATATATATATATATATATATATATATATATATATATATATATATATATACAGAGAGAGAGAGAGAGAGAGAGAGAGAGAGAGAGAGAGAGAGAGAGAGAGAGAGAGAGAGAGAGAGAGAGAGAGAGAGAGAGAGAGAGAGAGAGGAGAGAGAGAGAGAGAGAGAGAGAGAGAGAGAGAGAGAGAGAGAGAGAGAGAGAGAGAGAGAGAGAGAGAGGGAGAGGAAAGAGAGAAATAGAGAGATAGAGAGAGAGAGTGCGAGCGCGAGAAACAGAGAAACAGAAACAGATAGACACAGACAGAAAAAGACAGACACAGGCAGACAGAAAAAGACAGACACACAGACATAGACCAACAGAAGTCTGCTGGTGCAGACACTTCATGATGATCCCTCCATTAGTTACCGGAGTCGTCTGGCCTGCCAGAGGCTCACCGGGGCTCCGCTGGGATAGTCTCTATTATCCTCACCAGGGATCCCACTGGGATAGCCCCCGACTCCTGTTATCCTAACCTCAGTACGAGCCAACTAGGATAGTCCACAATTCCTATTATTCTTCTAATGATGGAAAAAAATTACCATTTACCAGATGTCGTCAATATCCCAGAAAGTAGAAATCATCCATTTCAATTACTGAAAACTTTCCGAAAGATGAAACTGACAAAACCATAGTTTTTTTTTCTACAATTATATTTTCGTCTCCGAACAACCACCATTTAGATAACTTTGGTGAGTAAATATTTTAGCAGATGACAAAGCAAAGCGATTTTCAAAGTTTTTAAAGAGAGTTTTCGAGGTTTTCAATAACAGTCATTATAGAATTTGGGGTATACTCACTCACACACACACACACACACACACACACACACACACACACACACACACACACACACACAAACGTTTGTTGAAAGCCAATGTAACATGAACCGATATCTTGGTAGGATATACATACGAAGCCTAGTAACCCCCCGGCGTTCATTTCCACATTTTCCACATATTTATCCCCTCCTCCATCTTGTCCCACTGTCCGCTTCCTGGAACTCGGCCGTGGCTGTCGCCCGTGACATCTTCGTCCCGGGGAAACTAGTAAAGTTGCGTCAGCGTCCAGAAGGGAGGAAGCTCCCGGAACCGCTGTGACCTGTGGCGCCAGACCAGACGACCGACAGCCTAACATTTCTGACACCAGAGACGCGAGACTTTACGGTACGAAATACACGTTCGAGGCCTCGAGGACTCGGGTCATCGTGTCCTGAAGGTCCTAGAGGCTTTCTTTGACTGATCCTTGGCACTCTGGGCCGCCTCCAAGACACGTCCAAATCCTTGACAGTAACTTGACTGCTCTATAAAGAACGGCAGCGTCATAAAGTGAAGGTGGGATGACTAGAGATCGTCCCAAGCACCGTTCCCAGCCTCCTCCTCCTTCCTAGGCTCCGAAGCCTCACTCCACCTCCTGGAGACGCCCGTATAACCCAGCATCTTGGCGCTCCGCCAAGCAGCTATCTTACTGATGGATACGACATTTCTCCACCGAAGTTTTACAGCACGTTCCTAATGCAACAGTTTAGCTTGAATGCCTTGTTCAAGAATAGTATTTCATTACAGGCTGACGTGGCTAACAAATTGGTAATGTGTTATAACCCAGAACACATTCTTGAAGAACAGCAGCATGCTAGAACGGAACATTGTCAAATCATGAACAAATCCGCAAGGGCCGTGACGCAGGTTCGAATTCTCGTCACGGCCCTTGTGGATTTGTTCATTTGATGCATCACGCTATTGTGATTTCTGTGTGTAATTCTCAAGTCATATTTTCGCGTCTGATATAGCTCGTTTTTTGTATTTAAAATTATATATATCGCTATGCAAGGGAGACTGGATTAATGAGGCACAAATACAACTAAAAATACGTCGTCGAATCGTCTTATACACCGAGTGACGTCTCAGATCAACCTGACCTCAAAGAACGTCGCTTTTCGCTCGTATGCGTTACCTAAGGGCAAAACTGTCTTACTAGAAAATGGAAGCGGCTGGCGAAAGTGACGTTCTGTCCCGTTTTCTGTTTTGGGTCCTCTGGTAGGTTAGGAGAGGCCACTTGAAATTGACCGTTTTATTGACGGTGGGAAAATATTAAAAGGACGGGGTGCTCAGATACGCTGCACTCACTTCTGTCGAGCAAGACAGCGCTGTTTCGCGACACACCTTTGTAGTGCCTGACATGGCTGATCGGATATCTTCACGATAGCCATTTCTTTTTAAAGTGAGATAACAGGTCATACCTCCCCCATAAACACTAATCACAGGAGTGTGATGAAATAAGCAGTCTTCTTGGACGAAACACCAAGACGATATCACCACCACCATCCTCCTACCGTAAGGGGCCCCGACCACAAAGGGTGTCAGGGCCCCACAAAGTGCCTCAGGGCCCCACAAAGTGCCTCAGGGGGCCCATAAAGTGCCTCAAGGGGGCCCACAAAGTGCCTCAGGGGGGCCCACAAAGTGCCTCAGGGTAACACAAAGTGCCTCAGGGCCCCACAAAGTGCCTCAGGGTCACACAAAGTGCCTCAGGGCCCCACAAAGTGCCTCAGGGCGCCACAAAGTGCCTCAGGGCCCCACAAAGTGCCTCAGGGGCCCATAAAGTGCCACAGGGGGCCCACAAAATGCCTCAGAGCCCCACAAAGTGCCTCAGGGTCACACAAAGTGCCTCAGGGCCCCACAAAGTGCCTCAGGGCCCCACAAAGGGCCTCAGGGGGCCCATAAAGTGCCTCAGGGGGCCCACAAAATGCCTCAGAGCCCAACAAAGTGCCTCAGGGCTCCACAAAGTGCCTCAGGGCCCCACGAAGTGCCTCAGGGGGGCCCACAAAGTGCCACAATGGCGGCCAGGAGTCACGGCTCCATCCAATCTCGTTTATCTGCCAGTTTAGAGGATCTGGAGGTCGCGAACCAGTGTAAACCCTGATTAGGACTTCAATACCATTTGTTGGTGCCCCGGGAGCTGGCACTATCTCTGGTGCCAGCCGTCTCTAGCCTGGTTCAGCGGCACCAATCACCACTGACGTTATCCAGTGCCACAGTAATATAAACCCTAATTGACCCGTGCGATAGTTCCAGTACTAGCTGGCCTGGTTCAGTCATTCCCTCCCATGGTGACCAGGGGTGACCTGGCGGGATGCGAACCCGTTCCTCTGGTCCAGCAACCAACCTACTGGTAGCGTGGGAGCCGTGAACCAGGCAATATTTAGGGGAGGGATAATTTTTACAAGTCACAATCGACTTGAGAATGGTCCAGGACGGACCGAAACGTCGTCGTCGTCCCTTCACCTTCTAGTGTGTGGTCTGGTCAACATACTTTAGCCACGTTATTGTGACTCATCGCCTGCTTACAAGTCATTAAGAAACCCGGGTTGTTTGAGGGGGGGGGGTGATAGGCCATTACGTGATGTGTTAAGACACTCACTTAACATGATTTCATTTTCTCTAACTAGCGAGTGAAAACAACCGACCTCTTTTACACCAACTCCTTAAGAAATCATCATTAGAGGTCAACATTGCAAGCTATTCTGGGAGGCAACACCTCTATTGCCAGGTCAAACGAGAGAGAAGAAGATAAAAATAAGATGCACAAGGGGAAATACAAGAATAAAGAACTATTCAGCTCTTCCACATCACTAGCGTCCCCGTTATCTTGTCACTCCGCTAAAAACACGACCTCCTAACCAAACTATAAAAGTATGAACCTTAGCAACTCGATCAACATTTCGAGTCCGTGGCATAGAAAGCTAAGATATTTGTAAGATGTTATTGTTTATAGTAGGATACATTTGTTACGTAGGTTTACCGTAACGTCAGAAAGGTGACCTATTAGTTGATATGACGCGTTGAACAAAGATGAGGCGTTACTGAGGTGAACAAGATGGTTATATGAGCTAATGTTATGAACAAGGCAGTTATGAGCTAATACAAGGCTCATGACAAGGCAAACAGTCTATAACAACACTACAACGAAGGTCAGATGTATTCCTACACGCTTATACAGTATCATACACGCCTATATTGTATTACCTCTTCTAGTAAACTGCTCAAGATGTTGACCGCTCAACTGAAGAAAGTATTTACCTGCTTGGAGGGAATGAGATAATTAGCAAATAAGTTTGTATGTCATTATTACGTTTAAGTTCCAGTATTTTTTTTAATCAAGATGACGATCTTGTCAAGATTGTCATCTTTATTTTCATCATTTCCTGCAGGTACATCAACTGTCACCTCACGTCACCTCAACTGTCTTAATAAATTATCAGCAACTCTGCTAATATGTTACCTTTTTGGCCCAACACCTTCTCGTGATTAGCGTCGATCAATCTTACGATCTGTCAATCGTCCAATTTTACGTGATTGATCGTAACACAGTGTGGGATTCAAAGTAACGTTCACCACACAATTCCCCATTCAGTTAATGGATATATTTTAAATGGCCAAGATACCAAAAAATAATGCCCTGAATTAGCTCTTTACTACACGATAATATAATGCTAGTTATTAAAGCCTTCTTGTGGTTATTCAGGTGTGGGTGGTGGTGGTGGACTATGATATTGTCCAACTTGTGGAAGATTGATTACTAAACTCTATTTCATTGCAGGACTTTATTAGACATTTTACAGGTGTGGAGTCAATAAATCTTGACTTGCAATATTGCCATCATAACGGTTTATTCTTAAGCGCTGAGTTAATGTATGACGTCATTCGTACCA
This sequence comes from Procambarus clarkii, assembly GCF_040958095.1. Classification (NCBI taxonomy): domain Eukaryota; kingdom Metazoa; phylum Arthropoda; class Malacostraca; order Decapoda; family Cambaridae; genus Procambarus; species Procambarus clarkii. The sequence goes on from NC_091172.1 coordinate 29,321,520, forward strand.
AAAACACACTGAGGCGGTGTGAAAGAATTTAAGGATCGCGTTCAACAAAAGCAGTAATATTATTATTAATTTTTTTGCATAAAATGCGTTTGTTTTCTCCGGTACGATAAATCGAGTGGCGTGAGTGAGGATGGGTTAGTGTGGCATGAGTGAGGATGGGTTAGTGTGGCGTGAGTGAGGATGGGTTAGTGTGGGATGAGTGAGGATGGGTTAGTGTGGCGTGAGTGAGGATGGGTTAGTGTGGCGTGAGTGAGGATGGGTTAGTGTGGCGTGAGTGAGGATGGGTTAGTGTGGCATGAGTGAGGATGGGTTAGTGTGGCGTGAGTGAGGATGGGTTAGTGTGGCGTGAGTGAGGATGGGTTAGTGTGGCGTGAGTGAGGATGGGTTAGTGTGGCGTGAGTGAGGATGAGTTAGTGTGGTATGAGTGAGGATGGGTTAGTGTGGCGTGAGTGAGCTCGACCAGTCTTCTAAAAATCTTGGTCAACAGAGCTCACATACCTAGGGTCCCTGGTTCGAATCTCCCAGAGCCCAGATGAATACAACTTTTGTATCCTCCATTTTTATATCCACATTCTTACTTTCTCTATTTTCGTAACCTTGCTTCCTGTACCCCCCTCTGTATTAATATAATGGCCGCCATCACTCTACCCATTTCTACACACTTCAAATTCTGTATTCCGCGGATTTTGCACTCTCTGTACTCCAGGACAGCAAAGTCACGCGGTGAACGACCCAACAAGAGAGCTCTTTTTCTCTTTGTCCACAACATTAAAACGAACAATGTAAAAGTTGTAATCATCTCTGCTTTAATTGGTTCCCAGTTTCTAGATCTCTTGTAATTAGGAGCCATAAAGAAAAGGTTAGAGGGAGGTGTCTCGCGGGGTCCCAACACGTCAAGATGTTGGCTGAAAGGAGAGAGAGAGAGAGAGACAGATAGACCAACAGACAGGCAGACAGACAGGAGTGCAGAGAGGCGGAGTATAACACTGTGTCTCCAGTGCCTGAACACAAGCCTGAGCACCACAGCTCAGGAACCTGTACACCTGTTGATTGACGGTTGAGAGGCGGGACTAAAGAGCCAAATCTCAACCTCCCGCAAGCACAATTAGGTGATTAGGTGAGTACATCCTGATCATCACAGCCTGAGCACCACAGCCCGAACACCACAGCCTGAGCACCACAGCCTGAGCATCACAGCCTGAACACCACAGCCTGATCACCACAGCCTGAGCACCACAGCCTGAGCACCACAGCCTGAGCACCACAGCCTGAGCACCACAGCCTGATCACCACAGCCTGAGCACCACAGCCTGAGCATCACAGCCTGAACACCACAGCCTGAGCACCACAGCCTGAGCACGACAGCCTGAGCACCACAACATATCAGGAAACACACCATAAACTTATCTAATTATAACAGCCCCATTCTCCTGTTTAAGTAACACTTACAGTAACGATGCGAACCAACGTACATATATCGACGTAATAAACACTTAGTAAACTCTGGTACTATTGAATTGGGACCGGAAGAGGTTTTGTATCTTGCTAATAAAACCTAAACTATCCTAGACCTAATACCCGCAATCTGAGGCCTAATATAGTACATATAATGTGCTATACTAGGCCTAAGAATATTTAAATTAGGGTTATAACTCTATTGTACCCGGATTCCGTAAAGTAAATAGTACCAAATTCTACTATGTAATTGTCCAATTACGTCGATATGTGTACGATGGTTCACACAGTAAAGCGCTATGTAAACTGGAGGACGGGTTGAAATATTGACCCTTGTAGACGGGAGGACCGAGACGGCAGACAGGGAGACCGAAAGGTCTTTATCAGTTATCATGGGGGCTTCAAGACGGTAGTTATCTTAAGATGATTTCGGGGCTTTAGTGTCCCCGCAGCCCGGTCCTTGGTAATATTATTACGGTAATATTAAAAGAAAACGGGAAGACGTGGCAAGAACTCCGTGGAATCCAATACCTGGATAAATTAATTTTGGGATGTGGAGATAGAAAGTTGGTGTCTGAGGAAGCCTGGAATACAAGAAGCAATTGTTAAGACATGAATCCTGGAACATGGATTCGGTGCTTACAACATTTTAATAAGGAACATTTAAGTAACATTTTCAGGAGCGGTCAATGAGATTCGCATCTCGAGAACTGGTGATAGTGAGACAGTGACTGGTAGTGAAGGATTGTGAGCACAGAGGCTGTGGATAATGAAGGAGGAATATCACTCTAACTGAAGAAGAGAGAGAGAGAGAGAGAGAGAGAGAGAGAGAGAGAGAGAGAGAGAGAGAGAGAGAGAGTGATGAGCCTCATAATTGTGTGAGGTATGGTGATTAAGGAGCACCGCCTGATTGGCACGTGCGTTTGTAATTCTAATCTGCTTAGCCAATCACGCTAAGCCTCTGACCAGGAAATTCTTGGGAGAAGGAGACTTGAACTATTGGGAGAAAGCGCCGAGCCATTACGACTATACAACACTTGGAAGGGGTCAGGATTAGGATTTACGATGGAAGGAAGGGAAGGAATGGTGCTCAACTACTTTTGTAGACGGTCGGGGGATTGAACGCCGACTTGCATGAAGCGAGACCGTCGCTCTACCGTCCGGCCCAAGTGGTTGGGCAATTGTTGAGACACTCCGGGAACAATTAGTGTGGTGTTGTGTGGTGGAGGCGGCGGCCAGCCACGTGTAGCAAATGGGGGTTCCCAGCTGGTGCCTGGTATACAGTCTGCTTCCACAACCATTACAACCCCAGGAACGGTTGTTACTGACCCGAAGGTTTACGCTCCTCATGGTTAGGTTTACACAACCCCCAGGCTGGATGGGGGGGGAGGGGTTTAGGTTTACACACGTTTATGCTATCGAGTTCAAACGTTGTGTTCGGAACGTGGTGTTCGAAACGTGGTGTTCGAAACGTGGCGTTACAAGCCCTCGTTGCTCGTGCGTCTGGATTGCAAAGTTGCTTTAGTGACTAAAGCAACCATGCAACATACAATAGAGCCCCTTCGCCTCCCCCCTCCCCGCCGTCTCTATCACCACATAGAGCTGAACCTCACATCCCTGGAAAACAGAAGAGTAAGGGGAGACATGATAGCCACCTACAAAATTCTCAGGGGAATTGACAGGGTGGACAAAGACAAACTCTTTAGCACGGGGTGGAACACGAACAAGGGGACACAGGTGGAAACTTAGTACCCAGATGAGCCACAGAGACCTTAGAAAGAATTTGTTCAGTGTCAGAGTAGTTAGTAAATGAAATGCATTAGTGTTGTGGTGGAGGCTGACTCCATACACAGTTTCAAATGTAGATATGATAGAGCCCAATAGGCTCAGGAATCTGTACACCAGTTGATTGACAGTTGAGAGGCGGGACCAAAGAGCCAGAGCTCAACCCCCGCAAACACAACTAGGTAAGTACAACTAGATGAGTACAATTTTTGTTCTTATGTAACTGTGATTTGTATTTTTTTCAGCACTACATAATTTCCTGTTGGGAAATGTAATATAATTTATGTCTCGGTGACTGTAATATAATTATAGCCACCGACAATAATATAATTAAATATTATATTACAAAAATGTAATATAAATTTATGTGTCTACTCTCTTCTTAACACCCGCTTCTTAGATCATCTTAATTTTCCATCTCTGAGATGGATCGGTGGAACGGCTGGTAGATGGTATCAATCCATGGGAACTGTAATGTGTGAGGAATTGGACGTGTGGGGTTGGAGTTGTGTGTGGGTTGGACGTGTGTGTGGGTTGGACGTGTGTGTGGGTTGGACGTGTGGAGGAAGGGGGTTGACCCAACAGGAGAGAGTAGGATTACGTAACAAGAGAAATCAGGATTACCTTACAAGGAGAAAGCTTGTTCCGACTCTTCCTGGAAGTTCATCCTTTCAAAATCCAGGACGAGCAATGATAAACTACCAAAGACAGGATGAACCAGGATTATCTACCAGAATGAGCCATGATAATCTACTGGCAGGAGCCACGATGATCTACTAAGATGAGCCAGGATAATCTGGTTGTAGGAACCAGGATAACCTACGAGGCAGAATAATCTGCCAGTAATAGCCCGGATAATCTACCAGTAGGTGTAAGGATAATCTACCAATAGGAACCAGGACAATCCACCAATAAGAGCCAGGATAACCCACCAATAAGAGCCAGGACAATCCACCAACAGAAGCCAAGATAATCCACCAATAAGAGCCAGGACAATCCACCAATAGAAGCCAAGATAATCCACCAATAAGAGCCAGGATAACCCACCAATAAGAGCCAGGACAATCCACCAACAGAAGCCAAGATAACCCACCAATAGGAGCCAAGACAATCCACCAATAGGAGCCAAGATAATCCACCAATAGGAGCCAAGATAATCCACCAATACGAGCCAGGACAATCCACCAATAGGAGCCAAGATAACCCACCAATAGGAGCCAAGATAATCTACCAATAGGAGCCAAGATAATCCACCAATAGGAACCAGGACAACCCACCAATAGGAGCCAAGATAACCTCCCAATAGGAGCCAGGACAATCCACCAATAGGAGCCAGGATAACCTCCCAGGAGTGGCTATAGCCGTGCCAAGGAACGAGGCCTCATCTTGACCACAGATAATGAGCCGTGAATATTCAGATCTGGTCCCAACATGACAGACGGGGGACAATAAGAACACCTCGACCCATGACAGTAAGGGCGATCTTGTGTGCCTTATTGCCTAGTATGAGCGTCCTTACTGACCAGGGGCTGTGTTTCCTTATAGTCTCCACCGTTTTATTTTGCAACGCGTGCACTTTTCATCCATTGCAATATATATGTATATATATATATATATATATATATATATATATATATATATATATATATATATATATATATATATATATATATTATATATATATCTCCTGTCAAACTGTCCCTCAGGTGAAGGGCTTCTATCTTTGCTAGTGTCTCTTGGGCCCTTCTCGCTCCGAGGTACACCACACTGAGTAAGGTGAAGAGTGGCAGTCTTTGGAGGCGAGAAGGGCGTAAGAGAGGTGTGCAGTATGCCACATTTCAATACATTCATTATACAACCGTCGATTGTATAATGTTTTGACTTTCGATCTATTTTTCTCTATTATGTCTATTATATATATTTCTCTCACACAGACATACCCAGGATGCAGCCCGTAGCTGCTGTCTAACTCCCAGTTACCTATTTACTGCTAGGTGAAGAGGAGCATCAGGGTGAAAGAAACTGCCTATTTGTTTCTGCCTCTACCGGGCATTGAACCGGGACCCCCTTAGGACTACGACCCCAGAGCGCTGTCCACTCAGACGCGAAGCCCCCATATGTATGAGTGTGTGTGTGTGTGTGTGTGTGTGTGTGTGTGTGTGTGTGTGTGTGTGTGTGTGTGTGTGTGTGTGTATCTAAGGACGTTTCAATTTCTCTTCTAGCTTCTACTAACGACCGGTAACTAAAATATATATAACAGTTCCATTTAGCTCGCAATATTGTTCGTGGTATCATTAGGCTAAACAACAATTACCCAATTAAATTTTTATATGAAACAAAAGGCACATATGATCATTAAACTGTAATTATGCTATTAATACAACAGCATTTTTTTAAAACCTTTATAGTTGAATAGGTACATAATACTCTCTAACCATTTTCTCCCATAATTGATTAACATTTTAGCCCCGACTGGTGTAAACTCAATAATTTCCTCCTCCACTAAGCAATATTCCTCACGTCAGCAACTTTGCACAAGGATAGTCAGCTCTTTAGGGGTTTAATCGGCTGTCTTTCCTCTTAACCGGATTCATTTAAGGTTGGCCTATAATTAAACGAACATGGCAATGGTTGGTTATTTGATTATCCGTCATCACAAATATCGACAGTAAGTTAAGGCATCAAATCTCTACATCAATCAAGACTGACACATGTTCATATCAGGGATTAATGACATGTAGAGGTGTACCTTACTTGCAGGTGTATGTGTGTTATATATATACATATGGAGCGGGTTAAGGCGTACCTGTTATGCCAGTTGCTGGAAGGCTTCTGTGCTGGCTAGGGTTCGAGTCTCCTGGTGGGAAAGTGTTCTAAAGTTGTATACATATATATATTATACATATTCAGTGAAAGTTTACAATACTCCTGGACTATATAAAGGACCAAAATATACTTGCTGATTGGTGAGAAAAGGTTGATACGCCTCAATGAAAGCCCCCCCAAACCATTCAAGGATTATTAGAACAGTCTCACATAATACAACATAGCAAGTCGAGGTAACGGAGCTAAAAGGTAAGATATTTAATTCCGACAAATCCCCAAAGTTCACAGGTCAAGAGGAATGAATAAACTCTGGAGGTTTGCGGCCGCGAACGGTAGGAGAGTTGTTGTTGTTGTTAAAGATTTGCTACCTGGAACAAAGTTCCAAGCAGCACGGGCTATGGTGAGCCCGTAGTTGGAATTTATGGACGAGAAACCGCGACAACACGACAGGCTTGTAGAAGCTGCCCAGAGACTCTCAGCCAACAATTCTAGTTATAATGTCCACAGAAAAGCTCTTCGCGTCACCCAATAACAGCTTCAACATTATAAATGCTCTGCAAGCTGTTATCTTGAGATGATTTCGGGGCTTAGCGTCCCCACGGCCCGGTCCTCGACCAGGCCTCCAGGCTGTTCGACCAGGCTATCCTCACAATACACAACAATTCTAACGTCATCGACTGCGTCAGAAATTCAACACATACGTTAAAATTTAACGCACCGCAATATTGTCGTATCCTCTGAGGAACGATATCAAGAGGTTAGGATACTTGTCTAAGTTCACAGGATTGTGCCCAGTCAAGCCCACTTCAAATTTGCCGCTGATCAAATCTTCAGAAAGAGAAAAATCCGGCCCAGTAAACGACACTTCGGTAATGATCTGTTCCGTTATTGGTTCAGTCTGGTGCTTCACCATTGTCCAATGGAAGGCATTTTACTGCAGTTATAGTTTAATTAAACAATAAACTTACTCCTGAATTCACGTTGATGAAGCGAAGGATGTGTAATGGCGAATGTCATTCCTCATGCTCAAGCTGGGGCTGTACCGGGCTGTCATTCATTCTGGGGCATTTCCCAGGTGTGGGGAATGGTGTGGTGACTGTACCGTCCAGTACAGTCACCACACTGGACTGTGCACATCTTCCAGAGGACGTTTGTACATGATGCCATGAGCGTGCACACACACAGGCACTGTACAAGCACGTATGGACGAGTACAAGTCACTATCACTAAGCACAGGAGAGGCCACAATAGCCACTCAACAACAAGGTGACCACCATCACTCGGGAGTGTTGCAACTGACGACAGGTAAAGTGATAGTGATCACAATCGACTTTAGAATGGTCCAGGACGAACTGAAACGTCGTCGTCCCTTCACCTTCTAGTGTGTGGTCTGGTCAACATACTTCAGCCACGTTACTGTGACTCATCGCCTGCACAGGTAAAGTGACACTGCTATTGCAATGAACGGACAGCAGAAGGCGGTGGAGTTGCAACAAACCTTAAATATGCAGGAATGCAACATCTTGGCATTAGACCTCAGCTGCAAGTGCCGATAATGTGTGTTGCAATAGTGGAGTGATGTCTGAAGACTGTAAGGAATGCATTGTTGCAAAGTTGACCGAATGCAGCAACACAAGACACCCCCCCCCTCCCCCTAAAACAGCCACACAGACTCCCCTTACAATTTAAAATCAAAACAAGATATTAACTAGAATTTAAAAATTGACTTCTTAGAAACCTTCTTAGCTCCTGTCTAATATCTCCGAGGACAACTATTCTCAAAATATTCTTCCACGTGTGTAAATGAAGAGCTTCGTCGTCAGCTGAAGATTCTCAGTATTAAGTAACTCTGGGGATACAATGTGCAGAGTAGAATCATCATGTTCATCATATCCAGAACGGTTGGCACTGTGACTTCGCCACACAGCTGGGGACACAGAGTAGTGACAGTGCTCGATAGAGGGGCATGATATACAAGGTAGTGCAGCTGCAGGCCAAGGGCCAGATTCACGAAGCAGTTACACAAGCACTGCCGAACCTGTCCATCTTAATCTTTGACGACTTTGTTTACAATTATTAAACAGTTAATGAGCTCCGAAACACCAGGAGGCTGTTTATAACAATAACAACAGTTGATTGGCAAGTTTTCATGCTTGTAAACTGTTTAATAAATGTAACCAAAGCCGTCAAAAATTGAGGAAAGATGTACACGTTCGTAAGTGCTTGCGTAAGTGCTTCGTGAATCTGGAGTCAAGTGTGATACTTACGTAGGGAAAGAGAAGAAAACTTGCAAAATAACACTATTGTTGTTACAGATAAAAGTACTGTCGTTTAAATTACCGATACACAAGTGCAAAATATGCAACTGGGAAGCTAATATGCATTTTCAATTGCACATAAATACATTACTGTATCTGCAACAGCGAGGCTTTATGTAACAGTTGAACAATACGTTGAATTTTATCTGCCCTACACTGGACCAGGAAGATATACACAGCCTGTTAATATCTATAACAACACAGTAATGGCAATACGTATTGAACAGGAGACCCCCCCCCCCGCCCCTCCAACATTCCCACAACGCTTCCCTCCAACTCCCTCCCTCCATTCTCCATCTTCTCTTCCCCCCCCCTCTCCATCACCTTCCCAGTCCCTCCTTAGGGTCAAATTAAGGAGGTTGCCAAGAAGTATACACACACACGCACACAGCTGAATGACCCAAAACTGAATGAACCAAAGAGCCAAAGCTCAACCCCCCCGCAAGCACAAATAGGTGAGTGTACACACACACACACACACACACACACACACACACACACACACACACACACACACACGCACACAGCTGAATGACCCAAAACTGAATGAACCAAAGAGCCAAAGCTCAACCCCCGCAAGCACAAATAGGTGAGTGTACACACACACACACACACACACACACACACACACACACACACACACACACACACACACACACACACACACACACACACACACACACACGAGATCCCTCCGAGCCTCGATCCGGGAATGTATGTATGTATGTGTGTGTGTGTGTACACTCACCTATTTGTGCTTGCGGGGGTTGAGCTTTGGCTCTTTGGTTCATTCAGTTTTGGGTCATTCAGCTGTGTGCGTGTGTGTGTGTGTGTGTGTGTGTGTGTGTGTGTGTGTGTGTGTGTGTGTGTGTGTGTGTGTGTGTGTGTGTGTGTGTGTGTGTACACTCACCTATTTGTGCTTGCGGGGGGGTTGAGCTTTGGCTCTTTGGTTCATTCAGCTTTGGTTCATTCGGCTGTGTGTGTGTGTGTGTGTGTGTGTGTGTGTGTGTGTGTGTGTGTGTGTGTGTGTGTGTGTGTGTGTGTACACTCACCTATTTGTGCTTGCGGGGGGGTTGAGCTTTGGCTCTTTGGTTCATTCAGCTTTGGTTCATTCGGCTGTGTGTGTGTGTGTGTGTGTGTGTTTGCCACTCTCGTCTTCCTCCTTAAACTTAAAATTTACAAATAAAATTGTGGATAGTTGCAAAGGAGCATTTAATATTTCCCGAGTTATGTATTACTAATTTATCGTGAATCAACATTCACTGGACTTGGGTTTCATTATTTAAGATTTTGTCCTAAATTATCTAATATGTTAATAAAAAAAACTTAATACAGCTTTAAAAATATGCTCTCACTATATATAATTTTATGCAAATAAAAATTTGACCGAGTCTTTGATGATCTTGCAATTTCCCAGCAAAATATTTTATAGATTTTTTATGAAATTTCTGAAATCCCAAATCCTCACGCGATGTTAAAATTCCCACAGTTCCGAAAGAGATTTATTAAAAAAAAAAAAATTGTGTGCTAACCAGGTACCTCAATCTTAAAGACCGTAACGCTGCGAGAATCACCAGTTATCGTATTACTGAAACTTATGGAAGAAGGAAATCATTGAACCTTTTGAGACAAGTGTCTCGTGGATCACTTTAAGTGTTGAAGCCGCCAGGCACAACACGTAGGGGTCGGGTAGTGGGGGGGAAGACTCACGATATCATAAAACATGTTATCTGCGAACATAAGGTTATCTCTTACCGTACAGGATTGCCCCTAAGGCAAGCGGGTTGTGTCGTGGGGTTAAGTCAGTAGTTCGACCTCGGAATGGCCTCAATACAAGTCTGTAATTACAGTCCTCCTGTCCCGACAACAGGGATTATATTCACAGTAGTTCCGCGGACGGCCGCACTGTCACTCACAGAGGCGAGACTGCACTGCTTGTCGCCTCTAGTCTCGATCTTAAAAACTTTAGAAACGATTCATATCGCCTCACTGAGACCCGTGTTGAGCAGCTCCGAGTGTTCGACTCCCTTTGTTTACTCTCTAATTCAGCCCGTAATCATCGTTAATCAAATGCTCGTTAATCTCGCTGCCAAAACGCGTATTTATAAATAAAAAGCGGTTTGCACACGACTCACAAGTGATGAAATTCGATCATTTCTCAACGAGTGCTTGACTCACGACCTCTGCTCCAATCACCACGCTGTAAATGCTTCACCCGCGTACTTCAAATAGTCGCCAACGGACCGTAAACACCTAACCTAACCTTCGTCTCACTTTACATCGAAATGTAATATAAAATAATATTAACTTACATACGAGAACAGACTAAATTTTAATACACAGTATATTAAATTTTTGAATAAGCCTGCGGATGTGGGGGGGGGAGGGGGGTACGCCGATCTAACGAGGTTAGTCTGAGGTCGGGGTACAGACACACACATACAATGCGAGGAACAATGGGCAGAGTTTCTTTCACTCTGATGCTCCTGTTACCTAGCAGTAAATAGGTACCTGGGAGTTAGACAGCTGTTACGGGCTGCTTCCTGAGTGTGTGTGTGTGTGTGTGTGTGAGTGTGCGGAAAAAAAATGTTAGTAAATTGTTAGCATCTTATTGCTTCTTAATTACAATTATTACTTAACCTATACCGTTGATAGGTTAAGTAATAATTGTAAATAAGAAGCAATAAGATGCTTATCTTAACATACTAAGAAGGTTAGGTGAGGTCGGTGTTTTCTATGAAACTTTTCAAGGTAAACTAAAATATTCACAATCAATTAGTATGCCACATATGCACTTATTAAATAAGCCAATATTGACTGTACGCAAGTGCGAGAACGGGTTGAACCGCTGCATATTCCAGCTTTGGTTTAACAAAAGTTGTGAAAAATTTCTTTATAAAGAGATCACAAGGAGACATGATTATTACATACAAGATACTCGGTTTGAGTTGAAATGTTATTTAATATATATAAAAATACTAAAACATTAGGGTGAAAATATGAAATGAGCCAGAGGGACGTAAAGAAATACTTCTCTAGCTAACAGTGAAAGGGCTGAGCCAATACAGCAAGCAGTGAGACATTACAGTAAGCAGTGCGACATTACAGCAAGCAGTGAGACAATACAGCAAGCAGGGAGCCATTACAGCAAGCAGGGAGCCATTACAGTAAGCAGTGAGACATTACAGCAAGCAGTGAGTCATTACAGTAAGCAGTGAGACATTACAGCAAGCAGGGAGACATTACAGTAAGCAGTGAGACATTACAGCAAGCAGGGAGACAATACAGCAAGCAGTGAGACATTACAGTAAGCAGTGAGACAATACAGCAAGCAGTGAGACATTACAGTAAGCAGTGAGACATTACAGCAAGCAGTGAGTCATTACAGTAAGCAGTGAGACAATACAGCAAGCAGTGAGACATTACAACAAGCAGTGAGTCATTACAGTAAGCAGTGAGACATTACAGCAAGCAGTGAGTCATTACAGTAAGCAGTGAGACATTACAGCAAGCAGTGAGTCATTACAGTAAGCAGGGAGACATTACAGCAAGCAGTGAGTCATTACAGTAAGCAGGGAGACATTACAGCAAGCAGTGAGACATTACAGTAAGCAGTGCGACATTACAGCAAGCAGTGAGACATTACAGTAAGCAGTGAGACATTACAGTAAGCAGGGAGACATTACAGCAAGCAGTGAGACATTACAACAAGCAGTGAGTCATTACAGTAAGCAGGGAGACATTACAGCAAGCAGTGAGACATTACAACAAGCAGTGAGACATTACAACAAGCAGTGAGTCATTACAACAAGCAGGGAGACATTACAGCAAGCAGTGAGTCATTACAGTAAGCAGGGAGACATTACAGCAAGCAGTGAGTCATTACAGTAAGCAGGGAGACATTACAGCAAGCAGTGAGTCATTACAGTAAGCAGGGAGACATTACAGCAAGCAGTGAGACAATACAGCAAGCAGTGAGACATTACAACAAGCAGGGAGACATTACAGCAAGCAGGGAGACATTACAGTAAGCAGTGAGACAATACATTAAGCAATACAGACTAAATACGTACATAGTTTTAAAAGCATGAGTAACCAGAAAGTCGGGGGGGGGGTTATCACATCATATGATTGTCAGTTACACAGGCAGGGTCCAGGAGCTAAAAATCGACCCCCTGTAATGCCCTCAAGGAGAGGAAAAAATTCCAAACTCTTCTAAATACGGCCGCATACACAAACACACGTGAAAAGTTATGAACACAATCCTTTGCGTAAACAATCATACAAACAGACAAACAGAAACACAAACACCAATCAAACGCAGCGTCCCAACACAAGCTCACACACGCACGCACGCACACACGCACGCAATACACACACTGGGGCCTCGTGGCTGAGTGGACAGCTGCTGGAAGATGACAAATGTGGTACCAATTTTTAGGAAAGGTGACAGAGGCACCTAACTACATGTCATTATCGCTAACAAGCCTCCCCCCCCCCTACAGAGCACTCGAAAAAGTAATCATGGTACGATTAGTTACACACATAGAGAGAATTAGGTAAGCCAACAAACACCAACATGGCTTTAGGGAAGGGGAAAACATGGGTAAGGATCCTATTAGGGTTCTACGACAAGGTAACGGAAATAAGGTAAGACAGAGAAGGTTGGGAAGATTGCATATTTTTGGAATGCTAAAAAGTCTTTGACACAGTTCTTGGCGGTCGATTACAAACTCAAGAAGCAGGCGGGAGTAAGCGGAAAGGCCCTAACATGGGTAAGGAGTTACCTAACAGGCAGGAGCCAGAGAGTAACAGTAATGGGGCGAGGAGTCGAACTAGAGTAAAGTAACAAGCGGAGTTCCTCAAGGATCGGTGCTGGGACAATACTATTTCTCATATATGCAAATGACATATTTACTGGAGTTCAGTCACAAATGTCGATGTTTCCAGATGATGCAAAATTAATGAGAAGAGTTGTGACAGATGAGGATTGTAGGATCCTCCAAGAGGACTGAAACAAGTGGCAGAGATGGCCCGAGAAATGGCTACTGGAGTTCAACACGAGCTAGTGTAAAGTGATGGAAATGGGAACAGCAGACAGTAGGTCAAAGGGACACTTCACAATGAAGGGAAACTACCTTTACGTAACGAATAGAGAAATATCATCAGCATACTCTACACTAGCAAAAGTCAAAACATCATTCAGGAACTTAAATACGGAGGCATTTAGATCACCGTATACCCTTATGTGAGACCAGTTTCAGAGTATGCCGCACCATCTTGGAGCCCCCGCCTGAGAGAACACTTAAGGAAACTCGGAAAAGCTTTAGAAGTTGGCGACGAGGCTTGTCCTGGAATTGCGAGAGGTGGGATATGAAGAGAGTCTGAAGGAACTAAACTTGGCAGGAATTAAACAGGAATATCATTGCTGTAAACAACCGATGGCTAGAAAGGCGGGATCCAAGAGTCAATGCTCGATCCTGCAGGCACAAATATGTGAGTACACACACACACACACACACACACACACACACACACACACACACACACACACACACACACACACACCCACCCACCCACCCACCCACCCACACACACACACACACACACACACACACACACACACACACACACACTACAGTGTCAAAGGTTTTATACATTCCCGTCGCCACACAGTCGCACAGAAATATGAGGCAGGGAATTGCAGCCAACATTTCCTTGTGTGTTGAAGGTAGCATAATGTTGAATCAGAGTGGGGACAGCCTCTCTGAATGTTTGCCATGCCGTGTGGCTCCCCCACAGGGGAACACAACCCGGTACACCACAGAGAATACCACAGGGTACACCACAGAATACACAGGATTTCGTTATATGACAAAGAGTGCTGGGAAGACGGGACACCACGAGCGTAGCTCTCATCCTGTAACTACACTTAAGTAATTATACACACACACGCACGAAAAGCTCTCATTACAGCTTATCTCTCAAAGGTGCTTTTTCTGTTATCTTAAGCACATTCCTCACAATGAATTTGCGTTAAGATTCGTAATTTCTTTGTCAGCAACGTTTTGATCATTATATTATCTTCGTCTTTCCAGTCCATAAGACTTTACAACCACTTCGTCATCGCCTTAATTCCACGGCATAGCGTAATTTTGTCATCTATTAACACACCAAGTGCTTCTTTCCTCAAGTTGTTCTGTGAGTAATGTTGATCTGCACCTTGGAGGTGTGTACGTCTATACTGGCAACATATGTGGTCTCACACCTGCGACATGTGTAGATCTATACTGGCAACATATATGGCCTCACACCTGCGACATGTGTAGATCTATACTGGCAAAATATATGGCCTCATACCTGAGACATGTGTAGATCTATACTGGCAAAATATATGGCCTCATACCTGAGACATGTGTAGATCTATACTGGCAACATATATGGGCCTCACACCTGGAACAGGTGTAGGTCTAAATTAGCTACATATGTGGCCTCATACCAACAATACGTGAAATATCACTTCAACGACAAATGCTGCCGCCATTCCTGTGAAATGATGACTGTATCTACTTGACAATGAGGACAATTGGGTGACCAAATCTACCCCTGGTGAGAGAGTTGTAGATAGCATGAGTCCCCCCCCCCCCTCACCTACTACTCTCCCCCATGCACTAGATTAGTTGAATCATCCCCATAGCGAGTACCCATGACATTATAAGTCCTACCACATCATCTATTCTTGCCCAAGGGTGTCATTACCACTTATCATCCAGAAGTGTGAAGTTCAGTATGATATATGACGTTGACGCTTGCTATGATAGAGAATTGGTAATATGAAATGATGTTAGCAGAGATTCCCAGTCCACTGATGGAGGAGGCAGTTTCAGGCAGGTAGCGGGTGAAAGAGACTATGGAACAAGCACAAAGAATAGCTAATCCCACCAGGATAGTAAAGGATCTGACTCTGAGATCACTGGATCATAGAGTAAGCCCGAGTGAGTCGAGGTACAGAGGACACAGAAGAGTGTGACAGCTGGGTTGATCTCTTACGCCACAGCTACTCTGTGTAATGCATTTAATAGTTTACCTAGAAATGATAAATTTAAGATGACAGAATTATAATAATTTTCTTTGAAGGTAAAGTCATCAGTCATTAATTTCTCCTAGTGACTACGTACACCAGCGCATTAAGACGCTGGGAAGAGAGGCCAGAAAGATCAGAAACATGACCAGAAACATAAATGACCTGAAAGGGAAGAGAAGGAATCCGAATTTAGAGTTTTGGAACCTATTTCTTTAACCCATTTGTAGGAAGAATTCTCCCTTTTCCCCAATACGATCAGTTAGTTTTATTCTCTATTGCTGTCGAAGTTTATGTCTTCTGTTTAATAGCTACTTTACCTAATCCTGGAAGCCATCACATTGTCGATATTTATTTTCTCATTTGACAAGTTAATACGACTATATAGCACTCGGAAAAGTTCAGGATAAGGATTTGGGAAGGGACGGGGGGAAGGAATGGTGCCCAACCACTTGTGGACGGTCGGGGATTGAACGGCGACCTGCATGAAGCGAGACTGTCGCTCTACCGTCCAGCTCAAGCGGTTGGGCACCATTCCTTTTTCCCCCGTCGTATTCCTGCGAGTTGATACAAAAATATTCACTCAAGGGTTACTCAATCAGAAGTCCTGAAAAGTTCTTACTCATCTTCCTCACCATCAACCCTCACCCACTAACACCATACCCTCACCATCAACCCTCCCCCACTAACACCATACCCTCACCATCAACCCTCCCCCACTACCACCATACCCTCACCATCAACCCTCCCCACCACCATACCCTCACCATCAACCCTCCCCACCACCATACCCTCACCATCAACACTCCCCACCACCATACCCTCACCATCAACCCTCCCCACCACCATACCCTCACCATCAACCCTCCCCACCACCATACCCTCACCATCAACCCTCCCCCACTACCACCATACCCTCACCATCAACCCTCCCCCACTACCACCATACCCTCACCATCAACCAGTCCTCACCATTCCCGCCTGCAGCTACACCACAAATTTCGTCGGTACTCTGCTATTCACGAGACGCTGACGGCGCCTGATAGTGGTGTGTGTGTGTGTGTGTGTGTGTGTGTGTGTGTGTGTGTGTGTGTGTGTGTGTGTGTGTGTGTGTGTGTGTGTGTGTGTGTGTGTGTGTGTGTGTGTCTACTCACCTAATTGTGCTTGCGGGGGTTGAGCTCTGGCTCTTTGGTCCCGCCTCTCAACCGTCAATCAACTGGTGTGCAGATCCCTGAGCCTACTGGGCTCTATCATATCTACATTTGAAACTGTGTATGGAGTCAGCCTCCACCACATCACTTCCTAGTGTATTCCATTTACTAACTACTCTGACACTGAAAAAGTTCTTTCTAACGTCTCTGTGGCTCATTTGGGTACTCAGCTTCCACCTGTGTCCCATTGTTCGCGTCCCACCAGTGTTGAATAGTTTATCCTTGTTTATCCAGTCGATTCCCCTGAGGATTTTGTAGGTTGTGATCATGTCTCCCCTTACTCTTCTGTCTTCCAGTGTCGTAAGGTGCATTTCCCGCAGCCTTTCCTCGTAACTCATGCCTCTTAGTTCTGGGACTAGTCTAGTAGCATACCTTTGGACTTTTTCCAGCTTCGTCTTGTGCTTGACAAGGTACGGGCTCCATGCTGGGGCCGCATACTCCAGGATTGGTCTTACATATGTGGTGTACAAGGCATATGTGTGTACAAGACAGATGTGTGTGTGTGTGTGTGTGTGTGTGTGTGTGTGTGTGTGTGTGTGTGTGTGTGTAATATATGGTGCTGGAGCTGCAGTTCCAGCACCTTCACTATGATGTTCCAGGCTGTCGGGCCCGCCTGCGTGGCTGACTCCAGGTGTGAGATCCTTTGGACAGTTAATTAACTGTGTCTGGCTCGCGGTCATGGTTCTAATCCTACAGAACAGCCTTGTTACAGCCTGGAGGTTAATGGTCAGAGCCATCACACACACACACACACACACACACACACACACACACACACACACACACACACACACACACACACACACACACACACACACACACACACACACACACACACATACAGGAGGCAGGAGGGGAGAGAGAGAGAGAGAGAGAGAGAGAGAGAGAGAGAGAGAGAGAGAGAGAGAGAGAGAGAGAGAGAGAGAGAGAGAGAGAGAGAGAGAGAGGAGAGAGAGAGAGAGAGAGAGAGAGAGAGAGAGAGAGAGAGAGAGAGAGAGAGAGAGAGAGAGAGAGAGAGAGAGAGAGAGAGAGAGAGAGAGAGAGAGAGAGAGAGGGAGAGAGAGAGAGAGAGAGAGAGAGAGAGAGAGAGAGAGAGAGAGAGAGAGAGAGAGAGAGAGAGAGAGAGAGAGAGAGAGAGAGAGAGAGAGAGAGAGAGAGAGAGAGAGAGAGAGACAGAGACAGAGACAGAGAGACAGAGAGACACACACACAGAGACAGAGACAGAGAGAGAGTACATAGAAGAAGTTGATTTACAAACGTAATGTTGGATTTATAGATAGAGTTAGTACATACAATACCTAAACCCACAAGTACGCAAAGCGTTTCGGCCAAAATGCATTACAAGTAAAGGAGTTGCAAGTTTGAAGTAAGTTATAAGTTGCGAGTAAAGAAGCAACTGCAGGAACTGGATGGGCCCGTGGGATCATAACTTGTGATAGTTAATACATCGCATTAACCTAACTAAACATAATGAATCCTAACTTAGCCTAACCAAACCCGTACCTATACATGGATAGAAAGTAGATAACAGCACAAATTACGTAGTCGTCCCCAATCTATTCCCCACGAGCGGATCTTCACCCTGAGGAGAGGTTGATCACATTAACATAACGCATCAGTGGCAACAATACGAGGATTCATTTGAATCCCAAGTTGTAATTCTTTTCACCATGTCGTTGTGTGGTTGTCTCAGGCGTTTGCCTGGGAGTACTCAGCGCATAAGTTCGAATCCTTCTCACGGCTCCTACTGATTTTATCCTTGATTTATCACGTTAATGAGATTTCTCTGTGTATTTAGAAATATAACTAACAAATCAGTTTCTATATAGATCTCTATATTAGTCATAGCGAAGTCATGGACTAGCTAGGCTAACTATTTCCCATTCTCTGTGATATAGTCACGGACTGTCACGTGACACATTAACAGCTGAGTGGACAGCGCTTCGGATTAGTAGTCCTGAGGTTCCGGGTTCGATCCCCGGTGGAGGCGGAGACAAATGGGCAAAATGTTTCTTTCACCCTGATGCCCCCCTGTTACCTAGCAGTGAATAGGTACCTGGGAGTTAGACAGCTGCCATGGGCTGTTGCTTCCTGGGATATGTGTAACAAAAAGGAGGCCTGGTCGAGGACCGGGCCGCGGGGACGCTAAGCCCCGAAATCACCTCAAGTAGATACATAGAGGACCGTGACTCACCCTCCGTGGCAGTCACAGACTGTCACGTACATAGAGAACCGTGAATCACCGTCCGTGGCATAGTCACGGACTGTCACGTACATAGAGGACCGTGACTCACCAGTCATGTCGTAGTCACTGCCTCCCACGTACATAGAGGACCGTGACTCACCGTCCGTGGCATAGTCACTGCCGCCCACGTACATAGAGGACCGTGACTCACCGTTCGTGGCATAGTCACTGCCGCCCACGTACATAGAGGACCGTGACTCACCGTCCGTGGCATAGTCACTGCCGCCCACGTACATAGAGGACCGTGACTCACCGTCCGGGGCATAGTCACTGCCTCCCACGTACATAGAGGACCGTGACTCACCGTCCGTGGCATACTCACTGCCTCCCACGTACATAGAGGACCGTGACTCACCGTCCGTGACATAGTCACTGCCGCCCACGTACACGGGACCACAAGCGACCACCAAACACCGGATAAAGCGACCGGCTGGTATCACCCGCCACCAGGCAATTCACATTCAAATCAACGCCATAGAGTACGGCCTCCAACTTGCAATTGAATACATTCTCCATTCCCCAACGCGCTCTGGGTTTGAAAAGTTGATTACGTATTGTTGTGTTGAGAGGCCGGTGGAGCTGCCAGGTGCTCCTGGGAAGCCATTGTGCTGGCTTATTCTATTTATTAACACCATCAGAATGGTGGCTTGGTTGGGCCGGCCACTCAGGTAACTATATCTGGCCTCACACCCCGCCCGCTGGGTCACATGGGCAGCTGCTGGCCGGCTGGCCCTTGTCTGAGTGGTTGGTTGACCATCTGAGTGGCTAGTGAGTGGTTGATTGACCATCTGAAGGGTTGGTTGACCATCTGAGTGGCTAGTGAGTGGCTGATTGACCATCTGAGTGGCTAGTGAGTGGTTGGTTGATCATCTGAGTGGTTGGTTGACTATCTGAGTGGCTAGTGAGTGGTTGATTGACCATCTGAAGGGTTGGTTGACCATCTGAGTGGCTGATTGACCATCTGAAGGGTTGGTTGACCATCTGAGTGGCTAGTGAGTGGTTGATTGACCATCTGAGTGGCTGATTGACCATCTGAAGGGTTGGTCGACCATCTGAGTGGCTAGTAAGTGGCTGATTGACCATCTGAAAGGTTGGTTGATAATCTGAGTGGCTAGTAAGTGGTTGATTGACCATCTGAGTGGCTGATTGACCATCTGAAGGGTTGGTTGACCATCTGATTGGCTTTTGAGGTACTGATTGACTATCTAATTGGTTGGTGAGAGGCTGATTGACCATCAAAGTGATTGGCGATAGTGTGACTGGTCGTCTGAGTGGCTGGTGAGGAACTAAATGACCGTCTGAATGGTTGGTGATGGGGGGGCGGGGGCTGATTGACGGTCGAAGGGGCTAAGTGATTACCTGATCAGCTGGACACACACACAGTCTGAACTGCTGACTAAATGCCTGATTGACTGCTTAATTTATTGTCTAGCAGTTTACGTAACTAATTGGATAGTTGGCTGACAGTGCCAATAGTGCCAGCCACCACTAGTGCCAACAGTGCCAACCACCACCAGTGCCAACCACCACCAGTGCCAACCCCCACCAGTGCCAGCCATCACTAGTGCCAACAGTGCCAACCACCACCAGTGCCACCAGTGCCAGCCACCACCAGTGCCGCCAACAGTGCCAGCCACCACCAGTGCCAACCACCACCAGTGCCACCAACAGTGCCAACCACCACCAGTGCCTCCAACAGTGCCAACCACCACCAGTGCCACCAACAGTGCCAACCACCAACAGTGCCACCAACGGTTCCAGCCACCAACAGTGCCAGCCACCACCAGTGCCACCAACAGTGCCAACCACCACCAGTGCCACCAACAGTGCCAACCACCGCCAGTGCCACCAACAGTGCCAACACCCTCATTACAATAACAACAAATACAGTGCCCTCGCATATATTGAACAACTATATCATCAAGTTATTTACCATCAGTATTTGACAAATAATGCAACATTTGATAATTATGGAAATATTTGACGTTGCAACTGTAGCACTAAATTTATATATATATATATATATATATATATATATATATATATATATATATATATATATATATATATATATATATATATATATATATATATATATATATATATATATATATATATACTTTTTATTTTCTTCTCCGAGGCTATGTGTCCCCACATTGGCACCAGAGGTGGTACCCTCACAAACTTTTATTTTTTAAATATATATATATATATATATATATATATATATATATATATATATATATATATATATATATATATATATATATATATATATATATATATATATATATGTGCAATTGACGATCACAAAACACTGATCATTTTATGCGGAAAATCCACAGAGAAATATGAAATGAGGTGAACGTTTCGGCTTTGTTAAAGCCTTTGTCAACACCAGACTGACTCAAAGCCTGGTGTTGACAAAGGCTTTAACAAAGCCGAAACGTTCACCTCATTTCATATTTCTCTGTGGATTTTCCGCATATATATATATATATATATATATATATATATATATATATATATATATATATATATATATATATATATATACATATATATATATATATATATATATATATATATATATATATATATATATATATATATATATATATATATATACATATATATATTCGAATAGGTGTAATATTCTCTGGGAATGTCTGTCTGTCTGTCCTTCTCTCTCTTTCTTGGTGGGTGTCGACAAGGTTGTGGTGTCGACAGGGGTGTCGACATGGTGTGAGAATGCTGTACCCTGTGTTACAGCGGCCGAGCTCCTCGCGGTATTACCTTGCAATATTATGATATGTTGCTCACTGCACAATGGTCTATTTATTATCATTCTTGAGTAAGTGAGAGAGAGAGAGACATAGGCTGGTGGGGGGGAGGGTAGCAGGGAGAAAGAGAGGGAGGGAGGGAGAGAGGGAGGGAGGGAGGGAGAGAGAGAGAGAGAGAGACATAGGCTGGTGGGGGGAGGGTAGCAGGGAGAAAGAGAGGGAGGGAGGGAGGGAGGGAGGGAGGGAGGGAGGGAGAGAGAGAGAGAGAGAGAGAGAGAGAGAGAGAGAGAGAGAGAGAGAGAGAGAGAGAGAGAGAGAGAGAGAGAGAGAGAGAGAGAGAGAGAGAGAGAGAGAGAGAGAGAAAAAAAAAAGAGAGTTATTTATGCCAAACAATCATTACTACCACCACCACCAACACTATTTTCAACACTACCACCAACACTGCCATATCCCCACTACAACCACCGCTACCACCATCAATTACCACGGCTTCCGCCACCACCATAATTACCACCACCACCACCATACCTCCCATCATCGCCGCCGCCATCATCACCACCACCACCACCGCTACCACCACCACTATAAGTACCACCATCACCCCCATAGTTACCTCCACCACTACCACCATAACTACCACCACCACCTTAACTACCACCACCACCGTAACTACCACACCACCACGGTCAACTCACGTACTCAACTATTCATTGGAATCCAGATCACACCTGTGTGGTCTCCCGAGTGACTTAAGTCATCACACAAATGTACGTCATCAATCATCATCAATCAGCAGTCATCAATCAGCAACTGGTCAGCAGTCCACTAGTGATCGGAGCTGGTCTAACAAGCGATCCCCCCAATCCTCAAGTAATCAGCATCAGTTCAAGTTCAACCATCTAACTTCAGACTAACTTGAGTAGTTCCCAAGTGATCTTATCAGTCGGCAATTAAACATATCAGTCTCCTGCAAAGACCTGTTCGCTGACTCGGATCTATCAGAGTCTTTGAAGTATAATGAATGAGAGAGAGAGAGAGAGAGAGAGAGAGAGAGAGAGAGAGAGAGAGAGAGAGAGAGAGAGAGAGAGAGAGAGAGAGAGAGAGAGAGAGAGAGAGAGAGAGAGAGAAAAAGAGAGAGAGAGAGAGAGAGAAAAAGAGAGAGAGAGAGAGAGAGAGAGAGAGAGAGAGAGAGAGAGAGAGAGAGAGAGAGAGAGAGAGAGAGAGAGAGAGAGAGAGAGAGAGAGAGAGAGAGAGAGAGAGAGAAAAAAAGAGAGAGAGAGAGAGAGAGAGAGAGAGAGAGAGAGAGAGAGAGAGAGAGAGAGAGAGAGAGAGACAGACAGAGACA
Source organism: Procambarus clarkii (assembly GCF_040958095.1). Lineage (NCBI taxonomy): Eukaryota > Metazoa > Arthropoda > Malacostraca > Decapoda > Cambaridae > Procambarus > Procambarus clarkii. The sequence continues at coordinate 29,344,569 of NC_091172.1, forward strand.
GAGACAGAAAGAACTTGCGACCTGAAAGTTAATCTGCATCTGAACATAAATTGGCGAATTTACGATTATCTAAACTCGCGATAAAGTCTACGGACTACACGCAGAACATTTCACATCCACACACTTCATGGGCCTTTAGTGAGCAGTGCCTCCCTTTATGGAGGCACTGTGCCAGCCGCAGATCGTCACCACCCCCATTATGCCAGCCCTAATAACGGCACCATTAATTTAAACTTTAACGAGAGTAGCCCTGAGCGTCTGGCCCTACAACTCCGAACAGACATAATATCCTTTATACATATACATTATGCAGTAAAATGAAGTACATAATACAGTAAAATCTAAAACATAATACAATAGCATAATACATAATACAGTAATATATATAATACATAATACAGGAATATGTGATATATAATATAGTAATGTATATATTTCAATAATATGTATTGTATAATGCAGTAATATGTAATAAGCAATGAAATAATACATAATATAGTAGTGTATACATGAATGGGTACCTCAGATAATCAAGCCAGTGTGTGTGTGTGTGTGTGTGTGTGTGTGTGTGTGTGTGTGTGTGTGTGTGTGTGTGTGTGTGTGTGTGTGTGTGTGTGTGTGTGTGTGTGTATTCACCTAGTTGTACTCACCTAGTGCTTGCGGGGATTGAGTTCTGGCTCTTTGGTCCCGCCTCTCAACTGTCAATCAACTGGTGTACAGATTCCTGAGCCTATTGGGCTCTGTCATATCTACATTTGAAACTGTGTATGGAGTCAGCCTCCACCACCTCACTGCCTAATGCATTCCATCCGTTAACTACTCTGGCACTGAAAAAGTTTTTTTCTAACGTCCCTGTGGCTCATTTGGGTACTCAGTTTCCACCTGTGTCCCCTTGTTCGCGTCCCACCCGTGTTAAATAGTTTATCTTTATCTACCCTGTCAATTTCTCTAGCCTAGGGACTAGCCTAGTGGCATACCTCTGAGCTTTTCCAAGTTTTGCCTTGTGCTTGACAAGGTACGGGCTCCATGCTGGGGCCGCATACTCCAGGATTGGTCTTACATATGTGGTATATAAGGTTCTGAATGATTCCTTACACAGGTTCCTGAAGGCAGTTCTGATGTTAGCCAGCCTCGCATATGCCGCAGATGTTATTCTTTTGATGTGGGCTTCAGGAGACAGGTTTGGTGTGATATCAACTCCCAGATCTTTCTTTCTGTCTGTTTCATGAAGGACTTCATGAAGGACTATGTGTGTGTGTATGTGTGTTTGTGTGTGTTGTGTTTGTGGTATGTGTATGTGTGTGCGTGCGAACATGAGTGCGCGCCTGTATATGTATGTGTTGGAGTTATGTATCTTGACCAGCGAATCATTTTTCTCACCGTCAAAACATTCCCACATATTCCCTCGACATATATGACACACAGAACCTCCTCTCCAGTGATTAATAGCAATATTTTTGTTACGTTGCCTTAAGGTTTCGAAGGGGAAAAAAACCCCGATTCCCGTCCCGTTGCTAATTAAGAATGGAAATTACTTCGGAAAGGCTAAATTCCGGACAAAATTACCTGCCTGGTGGTCTTATGAGCCCCCCTCGTCTGGTGAGAGAAGATATATAGTCATCGCAGTTCTGTCATCGGGACGAATCGTCCTCTGTAATCGATAGTTTTCCTTTGCTCGACTTGTTTCTGAAGTCTGGTACTGGTCCTGTTTTTGTTTTATTTGTATGCAAGTCTCGCCTGTGTTTGTCAACAGCTGTCAACAACAACAACCCAGGGAGCTGTTGCCCAATCGGTTCACCCAGGAACTACTATGGTCCCATGAAGCAGGAAAACGCTGATCAGAAGTTAAACAGGATTTCGATCGATACATCACGTTCTGGATGAGGTGATTTACGACCCCCTAAAAACCGGATCCGAAACTGATTCTCTCGTGGCGGTTTACACAGGATGGGGGGGGATGGGGGGAGAGGGGGGAGTAGAGAGGGGGGAGAGGGGGAAGAGGGGGGGGGGGTGTTAGGGCTATAACCTGAGGTAAGGGTCGCTCAACATCAGGTCTCAGCCGACCCTCATTCTTTCTTTACTGCCTCTTCCACTCCGCCAATACACGATATCTACATTAACGCAGTTCCCCCTCTCACAAAGGGCGCCAAGATGGCCGACAAAACAAAGGCTTTCGAATGGTGTACTTGAGGCCCAAGAACGACACCTTGGCCGTATTGAACACCAAGGTGAACACCTTGGCCGTATTGAACACCAAGGTGAACACCTTGGCCCTATTGAACACCAAGGTGAACACCTTGACCGTATTGAACACCAAGGGGAACACCTTGACCGTATTGAACACCAAGGTGAACACCTTGACCGTATTGAACACCAAGGTGAACACCATGACCGTATTGAACACCAAGGAGAACACCTTGACCATATTGAACTTGATTAACATTTTCTAGTTTAATTCGAATCTCTTCGTTGGAGGGAAGTATGAGTTCAAGTATGGTGGATAGAAACGGTTATAATTCCTTTTAGCGTGGATGTGAACATTCAGTATCTATTAAAGTAGAAAAGGGTTTACCCGGTGGTGGCCGGGTCTGTCTGTCTGTCTATCTCTCTCATTATCTTTCTTTGAATTTCTCTTTATCTCTCTCTGTGTCTTTCTGTTTGTCTGGCATAACCTCTGAGCCCTGGGTGGAGGCGGGCACCACACACCCCAAACCTCAGATATTACCATCGTTGTGTTGTTATGTACACATATTTGCCTATTACAGTGAAAGTTTATGTTAAATATATTTTTTGGAAATTTTTTCGGACATCAGTGTATGATGTTTTAGTATATGGAAAGAACAAATTATTGCTTTCAATTATAGTTTTTAGGACATTTGAAATATGCAGCTGGTACCAGAATCGCCTGGAGGTTCATAGGGGTTCCTTATGGCACAGTGTGCATTGATTGGTGGCAACCCTGACCCATCCACGTTAGGCACGTAACCCACAGCAATCACAGTGAAAAATTTGGGTCAGGCAAGGCCCAAACATCTTGCCTCTATCCTCAAACAGACAAACAGGCAGGGAGACATTGAAATTTTGGGGCATAGATTAGACTGTATCTTTCATCTGGCTATGCCAGAGATAGGCGGATTGTTCATAGCTTTAATAATTTCGTTACTGGCTATCAGTGTTTACATGAAAGAACTTGTTAGACTCTAAACATCCTCCTGCTGGCTAACTACGGGCTCACCATAGCCCGTGCTACTTAGAACTTTTTGTTCCAAGTAGCGAATCTTAAACAACATGGCTACACGAGTCTCGAGGTGTCCTAGGATGGCTAGGTGTCCTAGAATAGCCAGGTGTCCTAGGATGGCCAGGTGTCCTAGGATGGCCAGGTGTCCTAGCCCCATAGTGTCTTGGTGGCACATAGTGGGTGATGGTGTCCGACATCATCTTATCTACAGTGAATGGTGGTGGTGGTCTCCCTGCACCTTATCCAGGCAACACTGGAGATGTTCCTTCCCACTCTCTCACAACTGAGGGAGAGGTGAGAGAGGAGCTGCTCCCTCCCACTCTCTCACAACTGAGGGAGAGGTGAGAGAGGAGCTGCTCCCTCCCACTCTCTCACAACTGAGGGAGAGGTGAGAGAGGAGCTGCTCCCTCCCACTCTCTCACAGCTAAAGGGAGAGGTGGGAGAGGAGGCTGCGTCATTAGTGAGAGTTATAAAAATATTGGAGGATGCTTGAGTTCCTCCATTGTTTCCTTGACAGATGTTATGGTGAGTGGCCCGTTCCTCATGTTTATGAGGGCTGACGTCCCGTTCCTCATGTTTATGAGGACTGACGTCCCGTTCCTCATGTTTATGAGGACTGACGTCCCGTTCCTCATGTTTATGAGGACTGACGTCCCGTTCCTCATGTTTATGAGGTCTGACGTCCCGTTCCTCATGTTTATGAGGGCTGACGTCCCGTTCCTCATGTTTATGAGGGCTGACGTCCCGTTCCTCATGTTTATGAGGACTGACGTCCCGTTCCTCATGTTTATGAGGGCTGACGTCCCGTTCCTCATGTTTATGAGGACTGACGTCCCGTTCCTCATGTTTATGAGGGCTGACGTCCCGTTCCTCATGTTTATGAGGACTGACGTCCCGTTCCTCATGTTTATGAGGACTGACGTCCCGTTCCTCATGTTTATGAGGACTGACGTCCCGTTCCTCATGTTTATGAGGACTGACGTCCCGTTCCTCATGTTTATGAGGACTGACGTCCCGTTCCTCATGTTTATGAGGACTGACGTCCCGTTCCTCATGTTTATGAGGGCTGACGTCCCGTTCCTCATGTTTATGAGGGCTGACGTCCCGTTCCTCATGTTTATGAGGGCTGACGTCCCGTTCCTCATGTTTATGAGGACTGACGTCCCGTTCCTCATGTTTATGAGGACTGACGTCCCGTTCCTCATGTTTATGAGGACTGACGTCCCGTTCCTCATGTTTATGAGGACTGACGTCCCGTTCCTCATGTTTATGAGGACTGACGTCCAGTTACCCATCTACTGCTTTCACAACTTAAAGCCTTTTTTAGCACGATTTATAACTATTCAAGTTTTTGGGTAAGTATATGGAAATAATTAGAAAATGACGGGTGATCCAGCCTCAATGTTATGTTACGCACAGTGTCACCAAAGTGCCATGGGTAACGTTACGTTGCCTGTGGGGTGAGCCCTGTGCAATGGCATAGTGCCTAAAGGGTGAGCCTATGCAATGGTCCAGTACTTGTAGGACCTGTGCAATGGTCCAGTACTTGTAGGACCTGTGCAATGGTATAGTGCCTGCAGTGAGCCCTGTGCAACACTAGGTACGGACTGCTCATTCCCCCATGGCCTTGACCCGACCTCCGACCTCACTTTGGTATTCAGTAATTCACCACAAACTTTCTGGTCAAAACACGCTGCTAAAATCTCAAAGTTATTTAACGACTCACAATTTTCTTCTTTTAAATAAACTTTCAAATAATTATGAATGTAACTTGCTCGTTAGCTCACAACCTATTGGTTGCCATCTGGTAAATTAAGTATAGTAATTATATACTGCAAGTAATAAGTGGTATATTTGAACGCGTCAAATACACTCCTCCTCTCGTTACGGGATCACCATAGCCTGTGCTACATGGACATTTCGTTCTGAGTAGCTAAATCTGAAACAACAACATACACTTCTCCCACGATAAAATGGAATTTCAATGAGAACTATGGAGACATTACACACAGACATCATACTAACGTGATGCATCAAATGAACAAATCCACAAGGGCCGTGACGAGGATTCGAACCTGCGTCCGGGAGCATCCCAGACAATATCCCAGACAACTCTTTTTAACCCTGTCGTAGCTCAGTCGATTAAGGCAGTGTCTGGGATGCTCCCGGACGCAGGTTCGAATCCTCGTCACGGCCCTTGTGGATTTGTTCCATGGAGACGTATTTTGTTACGACGCTTCCTGGTGTAAATGTGCCTATTTGGGAGCAGGTGGCTAAGCGGACAGAACACTGGACGCCTGATCCTGTAGTCCCGGGTTCGAACCCTGGCTCAGGCGAGAAACAATGGGCAGAGTTTCTTTCCACTCTGATGCCCCTGTTACCTAGCAGTAAATAGGTACCTGGGAGTTAGTCAGCTGTCGCGGGCTGCTTCCTAGGGGTGGAGGCCTAGTCGAGGACCGGGCCGCGGGGACACTAAAGCCCAGAAATCATCTCAAGATAACTTCAAGATGGCGGAACCTACTTCCTCTGGCCCTCTGCTATCTCCCTTCCCTTACCTAACAATACGCAAGATAACGAATCTTAGAGGACTAGATGAAATAGTAGACCTAATCTATGTTGTCTTATCATCTATCATCAGTTAGAGGGTTAATAAAGCCTCCAAGATAGCTTACTTAATGACCACCAAGTATTCTTGGGCCTTGTATAGGAGCCATCTTTGTTGACACTGAAATATAAGTTTTCATTCTCACTGGATTAAAAAAGTATAAAAGCCAAATATCACATTCTGCACTTAGGAAAATTAGCTGTAAGAGATATGGATGGAGGATTGATCTTGCAAGTTACTCTGGTGGGGAGAGAATAGGTAGCGGAGGCAAGAGTTGTCTTCTCACAAGGATCGCCACCAGTGACCCAGACCAAGATAGCAGTGACCCAGACAGACCAAGATAGCAGTGACCCCAGACAGATTAAGATAGCAGTGACCCAGACAGACCAAGATAGCAGTGACCCCAGACAGATTAAGATAGCAGTGACCCAGACAGACCAAGATAGCAGTGACCCCAGACAGATTAAGATAGCAGTGACCCAGACAGACTAAGATAGCAGTGACCCCAGACAGATTAAGATAGCAGTGACCCAGACAGACTAAGATAGCAGTGACCCAGACAGACTAAGATAGCAGTGACCCAGACAGACCAAGATAGCAGTGACCCAGACAGACCAAGATAGCAGTGACCCAGACAGACCAAGATAGCAGTGACCCAGACAGACCAAGATAGCAGTGAAGAGGGAACAGTGACGAGTCTCGCGACTAAACATGCTCCTCAACTCAGCTTCCTTGGCTGATTTATCACCTAGTTTCCTTTCGATCTGTTCTTTCTTCTTCCTTTCGCGCTTTCTGTCCTTTACCTTTACCTATCTCCCTTCTTCTTCACCGTTCAGGCTTACCTCTTCCCTTCAAGACAATCTTTTCTTTGCACTTGTCTCAAAATGTGAAGTATTTTTTCTTTCTTGTGCATCACAGTTCATCTTCAAAGGCAGAACATTTGAAGACGGTTTTTGTCTGCTGCTGCTGCTGCTGCTGCTGCTGCTGCTGCTGCTGTTGCTGCTGCTGCTGCTGCTGCTGCTGCTGCTTCTGCTGCTTCTGCTGCTCACTATCAAGAAATATGACAAGCCAGCTTCTGGAACGCTTGGAAAATTTTGCATAGTTCTTTATACATGAAGACTTTTGAGTTCATCTCCTTTACATGTGCTTTACAAAAATGTTTGCCAGTAGACTGTCTCTTTTCACTCGAGCGAATGGAAACTTTCGCAGTGAAGATGCCGCAACAAGCCGTTGGATCTCCTGTTGCTGGCTCTCTTACGGCAACCGAACACTTTCTTGTATTTGCTGTCGAAAGATTTTTTCCCGTCCCACGTCACTCATATGTTGCCTTGCAGGCTGATCGAAGAACTCTGCTGCAACGCAAGACGTTCGTGAGTTCCAGTTTCTGCCGTCCAAGACTTCTTCAGCTTCCGAAGTCACTTTATCATTACTTTCCCTGTCCTGCACAGGAAAAATATTATTTGTTGACAAATGTTATATTCTTCATGGTCTTCGCCAGGAATATTAATTTATGTTTTTACATCAATCATAAAATAGTATTTATTCTGATAGAGATGAAAACAAAGTCGATGGTTATTAAAGTCAATTTAATTAATTGTCCTCATTATTGTTGGTTTTATATACCTATTTTCATGTTTTTAAGTGACACTGGATACTGGCATCAAAGGTCCCGAATGTGTTTCATGTGAGAAATGATTCTTAAAATATGTTGCTTTACTCAAGCCATCAAGACGACGACTTGAAAACTTTATATTAGTTTTCTTTTGCCTTCGACTTTTGCAAATCTTTGGCGGATATCCACTGAAGACTTCCAGAGCTGGAATTTTGGTCTTGTGAATCACATTGAGGAGAAGGAATGCCGGACGTCTAAAGGCATTCCATTAAGCACATTACTGCAGTTAACTTACATGGGGTATGACTCGCCTTGTTTATTGACACCGTGTTCAGGCTACACCACGATGGTGTAGGGATACAACACCAAGCTGGTGTAGGAATGTGTATCACTCTCACACATGTATCATACATCACTCACACTTACGCTGCTGCCTCCACTTAACGCAGATGCCACAACAGCTGCGTGGACTTTAGATATGATGATGCTTGAACGAAAATTATATGTTGACAATGTGATCAGGCTTCCTCAAACCGCTGTCAATCTAATGGATATATCCCCAAACACCTGTTAAACCAAAGTATATTTCCACATGTCAAAGTATATATATATATATATATATATATATATATATATATATATATATATATATATATATATATATATATATATATATATATACACACAATAATTTATACAAATACATATACGTATCCATAATCTGTTGATATCACAAATGATATGACCAAAAACCTGTCTGTGAATTATCATATAATTTTTCAGTGTCAGGATAGTTCATTTGTGGAATGAACTATGAACTGATGAACTGTTGAACTATGAACTGAACTGATGGTAGAGACAGACTCCATACACAGATTGCTGAGAGTGGAGGCTTCACACACACACACACACACACACACACACACACACACACACACACACACACACACACACACACACACACACACACACACACACACAAATGTAGATATGACAGAGCCCAAAAGGCTCAGGAACCTGTACACCTGTTGATTGCAGGTTGAGAGGCGGGACCAAAGAGCCAGAGCTCAACCCCCGCAAGCACAACTAGGTGAGTACAACTAGGTGAGTACACACACACACACACACACACACACACACACACACACACACACACACACACACACACACACACACACACACACACACACACACATACACAAATGTAGATATGACAGAGCCCAAAAGGCTCAGGAACCTGTACACCTGTTGATTGACAGTTGAGAGGCGGGACCAAAGAGCCAGAGCTCAACCCCCGCAAGCACAACTAGGTGAGTACAACTAGGTGAGTACACACACACACACACACACACACACACACACACACACACAAACACACACACACACTTAACAGTCCTTAATGTCTGGGAGAAGTGATCGCACCAGGTATCAAACTTTGAACAAGCCTCCACTTGAGAAGACTGAGCGAGAAGGCCCCAGACCAATGAACTCCTTCAACATGCCAACAATACTTGTCCCAACCTCAATCAAGGAGCCTCCGCAGCACCAGGATTATATACCAAGTCCCGCCCCCAACCAGTCCACGAGTTACGAGGATGCAGGACTTGAAGCGATTCACAGACGCTTCAAACACACAAGAACCTTAGAACCGAAACATTTGATCCGAGAACGCTTTGGGTGTTAGTGACTTTATAAGAATGCAAGAACACCAGTGTTATGTATTCTCATAAGCTCAATGTACTTCTTGTATATAAATAAATATGTTAATGAATAATAAAGAACTAAAAGCAACACACAACAGCCTCCTTGCTCCGTCCCATAAAAGCACCTCCATTCATCTCACCGAAAACTTTTCCGCGTATTTCCTCCTATCTGAATTTTCTTCTCCAGCAAATAGGTATAAAAGTACACACATACGCAGCGCATGTGGGTCGTAGTCCTAAGGGCCCGGGACCCATTCTCGGTCGAGGCTCCCCAAAAAATGGGCAGAGTTTCTTTCATCTGATGCATTTGTTCCCCTAGCTGTAAATAGGTACCTGGGGAGTTAGACAGCTGCTACAGGCTGCTTCATAGTGATGTGTGAGTGTGTGTGTGTGTGTGTGTGTGTGTGTGTGTGTGTGTGTGTGTGTGTGTGTGTGTGTGTGTGTGTGTGTGTGTGTGTGTGTGTACTCACCTAGTTGTACTCACCTAGGTGTACTTACCTAGTTGTGTCTGTTTGTGTGTGTGTGTGTGTGTGTGTGTGTGTGTGTGTGTGTGTGTGTGTGTGTGTGTGTGTGTGTGTGTGTGTGTGTGTGTGTGTGTGTGTACTATTTGGTGCCTGTAAGCTCGAGCTCTTAGCTCTTGGACTCCGCCTTTCTATCCGTCGGTTGACTAATGTACTGACTCTCAAACTGGTTTTTCTTTGTATATATTACACGGCCAACAGTACCAGAGAACGCAGCACCGGCGTGGTACCCCACCGCCTCCTGGGCAACAACAAACACAAATTGATACAGCACAGTTTGCTACAATGTTAATCCCGGAGTGGAGGGGACTAAGCTACAGGGAAACACCGAGTGAACGAAGTTAAAAGATGCGTGAAGCAAAGAGAAACAGAAGCGATATGATACGAACAATAACAAAACTCTTAAAGGTTATGGATGAAATAGAAATAGATGAAATAGTAATAGATGGAACAGAAATACAACTAGGCGAGTACACACACACATACACACACACACATTGACAGTTGAGAGGCGGGACCAAAAAGCCAAAGTTCAACCCCTCCCCCCGCAAGCACAATTAGGTGAGTACAACGACGCGAGTACACACACATACAAACAAACCTTCCTCAGTAACTCCGTTACATAACTTCTGCATCACTTCACAATTAGACACCACAACACTCCACACCTACACCACAACACTGCACACCTACACCACAACACTCCACACCTAGACCACAACACTACACTCCACACCTACACCACAACACTACACTCCACACCTACACCACAACACTACACTACACTCCACACCTACACCACAACACTACACTCCACACCTACACCACACCACAACACTACACTCCACACCTACACCACAACACTACACTTCACACCTACACCACAACACTGCACTACACTCCACACCTACACCACAACACTGCACTACACTCCACACCTACACCACAACACTGCAGTACGTACACTCAACACCTACACCACACCACTACACTTCACACCTACACCACAACACTGCACTACACTCCACACCTACACCACAACACTGCACTACACTCCACACCTACACCACAACACTACACTACACTCCACACCTACACCACAACACTGCCTCTCCACACCTACACCACAACACTACACTACACACCACACCTACACCCCAACACTACACTACACTCCACACCTACACCACAACACTACACTCCACACCTACACCACAACACTACACTACACTCCACACCTACACCACAACACTGCCTCTCCACACCTACACCACAACACTACACTACACACCACACCTACACCACAACACTGCACTACACTCCACACCTACACCACAACACTACACTCAACACCTACACAACACTACACTCCACACCTACACAACACTACACTCCACACCTACATCACAACACTGCACTACACTCCACACCTACACCACAACACTACACTCCACACCTACACCACAACACTACACTCCACACCTACACCACAACACTACACTCCACACCTACACCACAACACTACACTCCACACCTACACCACAACACTACACTCCACACCTACACCACAACACTACACTCCACACCTACACCACAACACTACACTCCACACCTACACCACAACACTACACTCCACACCTACACCACAACACTACACTCCACACCTACACCACAACACTACACTCCACACCTACACCACAACACTACACTCCACACCTACACCACAACACTACACTCCACACCTACACCACAACACTACACTACACACCTACACCACAACACTGCCTCTCCACACCTACACCACAACACTGCACTACACTCCACACCTACACCACAACACTACACTACACACCTACACCACAACACTGCCTCTCCACACCCCTCACATGTTTCACAACGTAATATAACCTAACCTTATCAACCAAGTCTTCCCCTGAGAGCCCCCATCCACCTTAAAACCCGACATCGAATATTTCCAACCACGAAGAAAATCCTGACAGGATGACAGGAGCGAGAGAGAGAATGAAGATGGATCAGAGAATGAGGAAAGATTAAGAGAGGGTGATAAGAGAGATGCGAGTGATGAGAGACATCGATTCAGAGCAGCAAGATACTAGATGAAACAAGATAGACAATTAACCTCATAATACGAGGAACCCATTTCCAGCTCATACTCATTTTTTTTTTACCGATAACTGACAGCAAAATGATTAGACATTTGGGTCCCTTGCGGATACCTGCATCAGGAACTCATCCTCCTGCCGTCTTCACTTGACAGGATGTGTCTCATCAGTGACGGATCATCAGCTTACGTGCGAGATTTATCTAGGAAGATACGTCCTGGGAAGATGACTTTGAAGCACGGAATTCGTGGCTTCAGCTACGATCTTGACGGCACACAGCTGGGGGGGGGGCCATTAGAGTCACATGTACGCTTGTTATCAGTCACATGTGTGTGTGTGTGACTACAGTCATATATGTGGTTGTTATCAGGGGGGCTGATAACGACGGCACATAGGGGCCATTACTGTGTGGACTACATAATGTTACTGAGGGGCGCTCATCTTTAACAAATTTACTCTCGTTCCTTTCCAGTGCATTTCAAGGAGTTGATACCGGGAAGGATTGTGGCATTTCATAGCTTGACTTTAGCATGTCCTTTGATACTGTGCCGCACGAGAGAGAGAGAGAGACATTCAATATCAGAGGCACATAGTATCGACATTGTTTTTCTAAGAAGCATGAGATCGTTCAGACCAACTTGGAGTTCAGACCAAGTTGGGAACCGCAATATGTGGAGTGTCCCAAGACTCTGTCTTGGAACCTCTTTTATATATTTATAAAAATATATAACAATTTAGATAATTCTAAATATCTGTCCCCAGACGGACGCGAGGGCCCTGTCCCCAGACCGACGAGTGACCAGTCTCTATACCAAGATGAGGCCTCCGTACTAGACCGACGAAGATAGAGACCGAACCAATAATGTGTTTCGACAAGCTCCGATGGCATTTTAGCGAGAAAATTGGAATTAACGAGAAAACGAACGAAACATTTTTATTTGCGTCAACATTAATATCGCCCAGAATGTTTTGGAAGCCCGAACTGGTGCCCAAACAGGACTTTACGATAAGCCCGCTTACACTCTGGCCTGCAGGTAGTGGTGCTCACACCCACAGCCCCCTTCTTTCACACCCCAAGGAAACCACAATAGCTTGATATATCAATACGAATTCAGTAGAATTTTGGGTTAATAGCTTTTGTCCAATCGAGGCTAAGTGGGTTAAGGCAGGTGTTTGGGCAACATCAGCCCTGGAATCACAAACCGTAACTGTCTCTATTTTCCCCTTGTTACAACTTGTAATAAAGTTGTTACATCTTGGCTTAACGTGTTTATGACGTATTAGAACGTTGTTACAACTTGCTATATTGGTTGTTATAACTGGTTAGGAGGTGTTAAAACTTGTTCGAACGTTGTACCAACGTCGTAGTTTCAGTGTGTGTTTGGCGGGAGGACGCCGGTTCAAGTCACCTCATTGCTCCAAAATAATTATCTAAGTGCGATATAGTTATACTGGCCAGGTGTTATACTTAGTTATACTAGCTGTTCATAACTACCTGACCTTTCCTTCCACCAGACAACTCAACAAATCATCCTCTGGTTCCTTGGTAAAAAAAAAAAGTCACACCAAAACTAATTGCAAATCCTGTTGTAGGTTTGGTTACATAACTAATTAACTAAATAAACATACAGAATCAGACGTGTGTTCCAGTATACACAGAGTATGTACTCGGAAATGTGCGAGGCAGTGCAGTGATAAAATCGACTTGAGAATGGTCCAGGACGGACCGAAACGTCGTCGTCCCTTCACCTTCTAGTGTGTGGTCTGGTCAATAAACAGTGAGTGAGGGCCCTCAAGGTGAGTGTATAACATGAACCTCCAATTATGTATACTGTATGTCCAGGAATCTGATACTGTGAAAACTGAAACTCCAGGGGGTCTGCCGTTAAGTATACTATATGCCCTTGGGCCACCAATTGGGTATACTGGAAGCACATATTCTCGTGTTCCATACCACTCTCCTCCCCCTTCCCATCATATCTAGCACCAGTTGTCGCCAGAGAGATGTTTATGAAAGAAGACATTGTCTGGAGATCCTCAGGTCTATAACTGACTACCAAAACGAGTTATGGCTTCTCTTGACACCTTCATTCCAACATCTTATGGCCTCTTCCACTGAAAGAAGATATCCACCTTTTCCAAGATGACTATTAAAGACAGTTCAAGACTTGATGGTCTTCCCACGATGGGAATATCGTGGGAAGACGTTTCTTTTAAGACGTTTCAAGCAGCAGGATAGAAAGGGCGTCTTTTTGACAAATAATTGTTAATGGTATAGAAACGTTCACAAACATACAAGAGGAATTATTCCCCTAATGTTAACTTTTCTACATATAAGTCACCTTTATAATTTATATGATAGTTAGGGTGAGTGTTGCAGTATTAATAAGAGGCCGGATGCCTCAGTATTGTTAAGACCGGATGCCTCAGTGTTGCTAAGACCGGATGCCTCAGTGTTGCAAAGACCGGATGCCTCAGTGTTGCAAAGACCGGATGCCTTAGTGTTGCAAAGACCGGATGCCTCAGTGTTGCTAAGACCGGATGCCTCAGTCTTGGTAAGGGTGGAGGCCCTTACTAACATGGAAGCTTCCTCTATTACGTCAATATATATATATACATGTACAATGATTCACATCATTACTATAAGTACTATGTAAATAGGAGGACGGCCTGAATAATAATATAATAATTATTATAATTATTTACAAAATGTACATTAAAACACGGTACAATGGTTGACAAATGGTTACATAAACATGTCTAAGAACACCACTTGTGCACAGAGTGCTAGATAACAAACAGATAGAATGGATATCTGTTGAGAATAGGTCCACATTTCCCCCCATTCAGACTTAAATTTGAACCACTTATTCAAATTACATTACAGTAAATTAGTGATTATGCTGCACTTAATCTTCCTAATCCGCCATCCACCTTTCTTATCTACCTTATCCATCTACTTTTCTCTTATACCTCTTTCATTCATCTTTCTCATCTTCCTCTTCCATCCGCCTTTCTCATCTACTTCTTCCATCCTCCTTTCTAATCTACCTCTGCCATCCTCCTTTCTAATCTACCTCATCCATACCCCCTTTCTCATCTACTTGTTCCAGGAGAACAGTTTAGACAGAAAATAATGACTAACACGCTCCATTAATGGCAACAAATCCATTGCTTGCCATAATACGCCATTTATCAAAGGCTCTTGTATGAGTGACAGCTCTCTTTGTGCCCCTACTTTCCTTTGTGAAAAGTAATTGAAAAGTTATCAAAGCATCAGCTTTTAGGGAAAATGTAAATCTCCGCGATTGCCAAGTTATAAGACAAACAGTCACTTTTGAACTCTCCTGCTTGTGTAAACTTGCCTATGTTTCACTGTGTCGGAGGGAAGGAGAGAGGATGGGAGGGATGTAGGAATGACGGAGGGGAAAGGAGGGAGAGAGGGGAAGGGAAGATTAGAATGGAAGGGGTTGTTAGGTATAAGATGTATATTTAAAAATATGATCATCGGTACCTGTCCACTTCTGAGGATTAACTGGCAGATTAGCTGAAAATTTAGATTAATGGCTCTGGACGGTTAGGCTGCTGGTGTCTGATATTTTCCCCCAAGACTCCTGATTCACCTAATCCCTGAGGTTTTTTGGGTTCTAAGAGTTTCAGGTCCCTGAGGAGCACCTGGTCTTGATAATGAAGGGCTCCAAGCCCCCTATTTGGTCACTAGGACCCTCGGTTCTCAAGGGCACCATGCCCTTAGAGCTCTATGCCCTCATGGCTCTATGCCCTCAGGGCTTCATGCCCTCGACGGCTCTTAGATTCCAGGGATTAGAGGAGCAAGCCACGAACACCGCTCCTAACTTAACCCTTTGCTTCTCAGCAGAAAAACATGGCAGTGTCTGCTCTCTAACAGAGACACGAGAGCAGAAATCTGTCTGCAGGATATTAACGGCCGCTCTGCTGAGGTCACAGACAGTTTTTTTTTTTTCCTTGGGCTAATGGACAGTCCGTGTAGAACTGTGTGACTGTGACAGCTGTAATGAAGGACAGAGGGAGATCATGCAGAAGGAGAGACAATGGTGTGTTCCTACCTAGATACCCTAGCAGGGTCGAGTCTCAGCTCCCAAGCTCCGCCAATTGAATCATTTAGTGGGTTAATGCAACGAATCTCTTTTGTCTTGTATTGACAATTATAATTACATTTTAAATTGAGTATTGAGATAAAAAAGCCACAAATAACGTCGTTGGAAATGATTGAGTTAGATTTCACTAATCTTTCATCAAGAAACAATTCTTCACATTTCATTCATTCACATCTCTTATACTGAAGCAGTTCTTTCTCACACTCCTATGACTGATTTTATCTCCGGATCCCATTCCCTTCATCACCGTTTTATTTTCCTCATTTGCAGCTTTATTGATTTATTTCGCTAATTTCCCACTTAGCATCTTGGTTGGGCTTCGTTCCATCCCATCATCCTTATATCCTAGCTCCTATCCTGTCGTTATATCCCTTCCAAATAGTCACCCTGGCTTAGTGCTTTTTTCTCATAATTTATTTTCTTCTTTGCAATCTTGTACGTCGTTCACATGTCTCCCTGTTGCTTCTCTAGTGTCGTGAGGTCCAATTCCCTCGAAGATCAGGTCCATTAGGAGATAACCTTCTTTATATATGTTTTTTGGAAGATTTTTCTATTTTGTTTCGTTCATGTAAGATTGTAAGGGATTTTAGTTTGGGGTAAACAAGGAAAGATTGAGTCTTACCTAAGCCGGGTATAGCATCCGGAAGGAGCTCTTCTCCAAGCTCCTGAAAGATATCTGGACCCTGGCCGGCTGGACCTATCATGACCAGATTACACATCAGAAAGTGAAAAAACGACGACGTTTCGGTCCATTCTGGACCCTTATCAAGCCGTGTAACCAAAAATCAAGTTATACGACTAGATAATGGTCCAGCACGGACCGAAACGTGGTCCAGGACGGACCGAAACCTGGTCCAGGACGGACCGGAACGTGGTCCACTCTTCATCTTCCGGTGTTTGGTTTAGTCATCATGTATTCAACCACGTTATTGTGACTCATTGTCAACAACCAGACACATGTTGTCGGCGTTATTCCTACGAACCAAATCGTCCTCCCACCTATTCCCTCCCATGTACAACGTTCTACCAGTGCGCCACCTATCGCCTTCCTCTCCCATGTATGCATCTGTCCCCCACCCACTGTCTAACCATTATTCACCCACTACACCCTCCCATCTATCCACGTCCACGGCCGCCCAACGTTAACTTCAGTATTTCAGTGTCAAAAGTCGTTCTCAAAGTCACTGATCCAAACTTAATAGTTTGCCTTCTCTTGGTACTTCATCACAGTGACCCCCGGTTCCCGGTACCCCACGTGGGGGTCGTGACCCCGGTTCCTGGTACCCCAGACAGGGTCATAACCCGGTTCCTGGTACCCCCACACGGGGTCATGACACTGTATTTGGTACTGTACACGTTGTCATGTCCCAGATCTTGGTACAGTTTGAGAGGTACCATCTTGTGAGTGGTGCCATCCTGTGAGTAGTGCCATCCTGTATGTGATACCATCCTGTGAATGGTGCCATCCTGTATGTGATACCATCCTGTGAGTGATACCATCCTGTGAGTGGTGGTGTGGAGGTTACAGGTCACTCCACACCCATCCTGTGAATGCATATTAGGCCTCGGGGTGTTAATTTAGACAGGTTAAGTTAGGTATATTATTTGCCTCACTTTTTAGTTTTCATTTTAGAATTATGACAAAATATATATACTTTTTTTTTACCTGTGGATGGGTGGAATTTGTAATGCAATTAGGTTTACCTTTAACTTTGGTTAATTAATTAAAACACCTGTAATTTCAAGCAAATCTACTACTGTTACCTTATTTTTCAGCTTAAGTGACATTCTTAATAACTGCCAAACAATAGATTTTTTATTTTTAAACAAGTGCAGTTATTAGTTAGTAACAAACTATTTAATTTTTATGTCTTCTATGTTAACATTTTTGTAAATATTTTACCTGCAAAAAATATATAAACTGCTAAATGTATTACAAATAAATATAATTGTATAAATATTTTCAACGTACGAGGAATGTACAATTGTAAATATTTCCTATGTAAACAAATTTAGTTTTATAATATTTTCCATATAAACAAAATATAACATTATCAATGTTTTCCCTTGCAAATAAAATACATAATTGGTTTGACAGTTAGCAACAGCGGCGGGTAATGTGTTGAGTAGTCAGTCATTGTCTCTACCAGGGTACAAAGGTCATTTCACAGGGCATAGAGGTCATTACACAGGGCCAAGAGGTCATTACATAGGGCTCAAAGGTCATTGCTGTACCACAGCAAATATGAAAATTAATTAGCTTATGGTATAAACCCAAGCTAAGTGACGAGTCGTATTAGCTAAGTGACGAAAAAAGATTAGCTGGGGGGTAGAATGTAAGGACTAGACCATAACAAGTGCTAGAGTGAACACACTCATATCAAGTGGGAGACTGAATACACATGTAACAAGTGCTAAAATGAACACACACACATCTTGAGTTTGAAAAAAAAATCGAACCATCTCATTTTAATCTTAATTCGAACAATGCCCCCCGAAAAAAAAACCCCGGAAGCTTTTAACGTGCTTGGGAAACTGGCGGCAATTTAGGAGGGCGAGTCACAGGGGGCTTTTGTGTGTGTGTGGAGTAATTCTGAGATGTTCTGAGGGGCTCCAAGAAGAAGAAGAAGAAAGAAAGAAAGTCTGG
>NC_091172.1:29367569-29402569 GCF_040958095.1 Procambarus clarkii
CGGCCCTGGGCGGGAAAGTGGCCTTAACGGATGTCAACACCTGGTATTTATTATTAATAATTATTCTTCTCTACATCTCAAAATGTTTTCCATCACATGACAGCAAGTAACGCTTATAAAGCTTTAAGCAGGTTGTATAATTCAGCAAGTAAAGCCTATAAAGCTTAAAGCACGATGTATAATTCAGACATAAACGCTGTATAAGGTAGCAATCATAATGCAGTATAAAGGCTGAATCAGGCAAAAATCAAGTTGCATAAGGCAAGAAGCATATTGTATACGGCAACAAACGCTTGTATAAGTCAAGGAACAGGTTGTATAATGCAGCAGGCAGGATTTACAAGGCAACAAGCAGGCTGCATTAGGCTACACGAGAGAGAGAGATTGAAAAATGGCGTCCTGGTCCCCACTGCCTCGGCACCTCAAGATGGCAACACCAATGAAGAATCATTTTTTTAAATCAAGTTTTGATGCAATAACTGTCACGTGGGTAGGACTGACTGGGCAAGTGTCTGGCTAGCTGGCTGGCTAATAACAACACCTAATGAACCACAACACCACCTAATGGGCCAGAACACCACCTAATGGACCACAACCCCATCTAATGGACCACAACCCCACCTAATGGACCACAACACCACCTAATGGACCACATCACCACCTAATGGACCACAACACCCCCTAATGGACCACAACACCCCCTAATGGACCACAACACCCCCTAATGGACCACATCACCACCTAATGGACCACATCACCACCTAATGGGCCACAACACCACCTAATGGACCACAACACCACCTAATGGACCACAACACCCCCTAATGGACCACATCACCACCTAATGGACCACATCACCACCTAATGGGCCACAACACCACCTAATGGGCCACAACACCACCTAATGGACCACAACACCCCCTAATGGACCACATCACCACCTAATGGACCACATCACCACCTAATGGACCACAACACCACCTAATGGACCACAACACCACCTAATGGACCACATCACCACCTAATGGACCACAACACCCCCTAATGGACCACATCACCACCTAATGGACCACATCACCACCTAATGGACCACAACACCACCTAATGGACCACAACACCACCTAATGGACCACAACACCCCCTAATGGACCACAACACCACCTAATGGACCACAACACCACCTAATGGACCACAACACCACCTAATGGACCACAACACCACCTAATGGACCACAACACCACCTAATGGCCACAACACAAATTTCGTAGTCAGCTTAATACGTTCCTAACATCAATTTGTAAGCGTCAACCCTCAGCTCTTCTCAGCATCTGTCTTAACCCGCAATAAAGATTCCGATATCAGAACTCGCTGCCATAAGGACACCACTACCAAGATTCTTCTAGTTCGCAGAGCAAGACGAACTCCAAGGAAGTGTGTTTGGTGAATGACCAATGTATAAGGAATGTATAAGGCAGCAGAGGAATGTATGAGGCTTCGTTAGACATATTCAACCTGGGCGTCCTGCTCAAAACTTCCTAACTAGCAAAGAAAACGGTACAGAATATATTTAGAAGTTTTTGGGACGAGTTTGTGTTCAATAACAGTCGCGTGGGAAGAGCTGATTGGTTAAGGGGTCTAGCTGACTGGTTGGTGAGCAAATTGGAGGTCTGGACGGCTGATGGTTCAGCTTATTCTTAATAAAGTGCCTTATCCTAACCTACCAAAGGGCCCCATGAACAGAAAACGGGACATTATGTCAATTTCGTGAGCTGCCACCATTTTCTAGTACGACTGTTTTTGGTCTTATGTAGAGTATACGTCAAAACGCGACGAGTTATTGGGACGACGGGTTGGGAGATTATTGAGCTGGTGGTTGGTTAACTGCTTAACTGGCAAATTGGCTGGGTGGATGATTGACTTGCTCGACAGCTGGTTGGTAAGGGATCTGACGGAGTTTGCGGCATTTCCTGTGGAGAGGCAGCAACCGGGTCCCCTCTGGTGGAAGAAGTCCCGCTCTAGCATTACCGGGTCTTCGGGTCATTAACCCTCAGTTCCATGTTTACAAAGTGGACCTGGCGACCCTTTTAATTCCACACATACACACACACGCACGCACGCACACACACACACACACACACACACACACACACACACACACACACACACACACACACACACACACACACACAAACACACTCGGTCAGTAAGATTAATCCCAGTGGTGTAATCCAGTCGCCGGGTAGGTGAGCACAGGGACAATAAGAGCCTTACTCTTGACTAAGAGAACATTGATCAGCTCAACGGGCTTCAGGAACGAAACAAGCTAGGTAAGAACAGTAGATAAGAACAGCTAGGTAAGAACACAGCTAGGAAAGAACACGCGTTGAACACGCCTGTTATTCAATGAACACTCGGCTAGACTTCACACAAAGAACATTTGCATTAATTAATCCACAAGAGACGATAGGAAGCAGCCAACATAGGCCACAGGGAACCAGAAATCTTCATATATTCTTACACTTGAATGTGTAGAGAATGAAGTAGTAGAGCATTGAATCCGTAAGAGGATGAATCATGTTATGGAATGGATCTGCCCAACCTCCCGTAAGTCATGTTACGGGAGGTTGGGCAGATCATTTGTATTCCGTGATCATTTCTCCATAACTACAACCTAAGTTCTCTTGAAAACTTCTCCCTGACATCCTCGTGACAATGGCTGCTGCCATGACACTCTCGACACACTTCAGAGACTCCCTTGACGTGCCATGACACATTCCTAACACCATTGGATATACAAACACATGAGATGTATGTATATCAACTTGAGGACGGCAAGTTGTTTTAGCTTCACTGTTCTTCATTATACATACCCAGCATGTATGCCAGGATCAGGGGCACTATTCATCATGATATACATGTTTGCAAAGTTATAGGGCACTATTCAACACGCAACAATACTTTGATATAATAACAACCAGAAGTTGTTACAAAGTTATAACAAAGCCAATGAAGTTATACAAACAAAGGAGTTATACAAAGCCATTGGAGGCAGCTAAAGCTCTGTATAATAACAAACTTGTTAAAAAATGTTTAATAATTGGAAATGGAAAGAAGAAGAGATAGAAATACACTGATGTTTACAGTTACACACTGACACAGGTGTGAGGCATATTTTTGGGTCACACTGAACTCAGTGTGAAGACTGGGGTCAGGCGAGGCATCACGTTTCATATTAAATCTCAAAGAAAGAAAATGTTTGATAACATGAAATAAAAATTGACATAAACGCTTGTATTTATCAAACCAAATAGAATAAAAGCTGCTCATCACAGCATCACTCGGATAGTGTGTCCATCCTGATACATTGTCCATATAAAGCTCCTCATTTCGCGTTTCAGACAAGTTCGCGAGAGAGGATGAGAGGCAGGAGCTGGAGGATGATGATCAGGAGAGGATGAGAGGCAGGAGCTGGAGGATGATGATCAGGACCCCTCTCACACGAGGGATAGAGAAGGCCGCTCCTTGGCACTTGATGATGATCCTTCCATTAGTCGGAGAAGTGGTTGGAAACCTCCTGCAAGGCTCACCGGGATCCCAGCGAAGACGATCCCAAGAATCCCAAATCACTGTGTCTTGAATGTTGGTGCCAAGGTTCTCTAAGGTGAACGACCATCTGGCTTGTCTGGCAATCATTTTCCCCTCTCAGAAGGTCTTGGGGGTGATCGGGTCAAGTGGGTAGTTTGCTGTTAATGGCTGTCATTTAATTAGTGGTTCAATTATTGCTCTACTGCTCTGCTAACACAAGCACATATGCACACATGGTTATATATTTATAATTGCTTTATATCTTAAGTTTGGGGAATTACAATTGATATTTACCAAATATGTGGACAATTCACATACCCACATATTGAGGTTAAATAAAGTATCCAGGAAATATTTCCATCCACCAGGACGAGGTAGTGGGATGGTACAAGAGTCACATTGTACCATATTCGATTTGAGAATGGTCCAGGACGGAGCGAAACGTCGTCGTCCCTTCACCTTCTAGTGTGTGGTCTGGTCAACATACTTCAGCCACATTGTACCATACATTACTTCCCAAAAATCTTTCATAAGTTTTCATCTATTATTCCTGGCACAACTCCTGAACAATGTACTAGTCCATAGAAAAGACACATTTAACTGCGTTTGTTTTAGCTTTTAATATACATTAGTTTAACCATTTAATTACCTTTGTTTTTAAGCCTGCTCTATTAGTTATAATCCTATTATAAATATCTACAACTTAATACCACTTAATTAACTGAAATTGGTCACTGAGAACATTAGCATGAATTATACTGTTTTCTTCTAAAGCCATTGGGCACCATGTCCTTCCCCCCCCCCCCGTCCCATACCTAATCCTTATCCTGACCCCTTCCCAGTGTTATATAGTCGTAATGGCTCGGTGCTTTCCCCCTGATAGTTCCTTTCTAAAGCCATCGGAGAGACTCGCTGTAACATCAACAAACTCAAAACACGTAATACACTCAAACCAACCTCAGCAAACTCACACCGAGTGTCAATAAACTCACCCAAACACACACACACCAACTTCAACACACTCACACTAATCTTAACCTCGACGGACTCACACTAATCTTAACAGCAACCGCGGTTAATGTTGCAACACATGACTACACTGGCCAATCCGATCGTCAGCCTCGACAACCAATCAACCAAGGCCCTCCACACCGGCCCGTACATTACCTAAATTTAGGTTAAGTGTAAATTGGTTTGTGGGTGTTTGTGGAGCAGCGACACCTACACCCAAAGATTGGCGACGTCCAAATGAACATTGGTTCTTATGGTGTCTGTGCTGAGTGTTAATGGTGATGACAGCGGCTGCCTCCTCGGTACTGTCCAGGGGGGCTTGGAGGACCACCTCCTCCAGGTATTCCTCAAGGGGAACTACTCTGGCTCCTTCAGTAGCCGTCCCTCTCAAGTTCTCTGGAGTGGGGGACTCGACCTGGGTACTCCAGTAGCCCAGTAGAGTCTATGCTACGTTGCTGTGCCCAGGGGGAAGCAAAACGTTATTTTTATTTTTAATTTTCATAATTTTTGTCAATGCTAATGTAGATATATAATCCATCCAGCTGCTATATGAGGCTCCGGCATCTTCATCTCGTTACCTAAAGTATTTCTTACCCACATTCCCTTCTTCAGCTCCGCCTACTCCCTCTCTACCCTAACCTAACCTTCCCACTCTCCACTATGCCTCTTCCCCCAATCCCAAACCCCTCCTTCTCCTCCCCCCACTAGCCGGCGATGTCCCAGAGCTGCCTTCCTCTCATCCATTAGAAGCGGTCATCAGGAACACTGACAGTGACCGAGAAATTTTCTGGTCGCTCGTTCGCTCGCCCGGGTGATCTGGTTTCTCTCCCTCTCTTTCTCCCCCTTCCCTCATGCCTCCGTTGGTGCGATGTCGTGCCAGGTCCTCTTCCACCCTTCTCACGGTCGTCTATCATCCACTGTTCCACTGTCAGTGTCTATTGCTTCCCTTCGCTTGCTAGTACGTCGAGCTCATCAAATTCACCTTCGCCGATCCAGGGGGGGGTGGTGGTTTCGAGTCTACCTGTCGTGACAACACATTCTCTGGGTCCGTCTTTGGGTCTCCTGTGAGTTTAGGTGTGTTTGTCACGCTTGCAATACCTAGTTTGCAATACCAGATATTTGTCACCCAATTGCAATACTGTTGAGCAGTGTGTGAGGGGCAGGGGCAGGAACTTCCCTCCGTCCTCTCCCGGCTCCCTGGCAACATATCCCTTCCCAATCTATAGAGTCGTTCTGGATTAGCGTGTTTTCAGTCATAGTTACGCACGGAAACGGACGTTTCCCGTGCGTTTTGCAAGCGTAAGATGCTATCCTCTCCCACCTTACCTTCCTAATGAGCCACTTTTCTTCCAATGGCACTTTACTTTCCGAGTAGTCTTTCTGCCTGTGTAGAGTTATTTCCACAATCTGCCGTTACTAGGGGGGGGGGGGGACGATAGTCTTCTGGTACAGGATGTCTGCCTTAATACTCGTTGCCTTCCCCGACCCCCCTGGAAACACAAACCGTAACTGTCTCTATTTTCCGCTTGTTACAACTTGTAAAAAAGTTGTTACATCTTGGCTTAACGTGTTTATGACGTATTAGAACGTTGTTACAACTTGCTATATTGGTTGTTATAACTGGTTAGGAGGTGATAAAATTTGTTTGAACGTTGTACCAACGTCGTAGTTTCGGTGTGTGTTTGGCGGGCCCTGCCTACCAGAGGGCGGCAGGTGGCCTGCCGTCCTTATCTCAGGAGCGACGGCCCTCGGGTGTACTCCATAAGGACACTGCGGGAAGAAGTTAAGTTGCTTGCCCAAACCCAATTTTTACGAGCGATGCTTCTTGTGCTTTTCGGTCGAACGATGCTTCGTTCAGATCTTATGATTATATTACACATATAGCGCTGCTATACTACGTTATACCCCACGACTATAATCATGACTATACTCACATATATTGTACTACTGTACTATTTATTATTCTGTATTCTTCTTATTCTGTAAAAACTACTTCCGCTACTTCTAGTTAAAATATAGATAGTGTCACCATAAGTGGAAGGCACCATCATTAGTAGAAGAGGAACGTTATCACCGTCAGAGGAATCCCATCACCATTACAGGAACACCATCACAGGAACCCCATCACCATCACAGGAACCCCATCACCATTACAGGAACCCCATCACCATTACAGGAACCCCATCACCATTACAGGAACCCCATCATCATTACAGGAACCCCATCACCATCACAGGAACCCCATCACCATCACAGGAACCCCATTACCATCACAGGAACCCCATCACCATCACAGGAACCCCATCACCATCACAGGAACCCCATTACCATCACAGGAACCCCATCACCATCACAGGAACCCCATCACCATCACAGGAACCCCATTACCATCACAGGAACCCCATCACCATCACAGAAACCCCCATCACCATCAGAGGTAACCTCCCCCCCCCCCTGCCCGCCACTAATGGCCCAACCATCACCTTGAAACCATAAACATTAAGACCATCCAACCATTCTGCCTCATAAGGAAAACACAAGCCTATCAAAAGTAAATTTAACACAATTGTGCCAATTTAACTCAAATACACAAAATTGAACTTATAGACAATCATGATGAGTCCGTTGCTATAATATCCATACACAACACTAACCCTCACCACGAAAAAGCCAACATCATACTGCTCTATATTGAGTATAAAATACGTGAAAAATCTGCTTTTAACGTTCATCACTGAACGAATAAAGAATAGATTACAACACCTGTGTATGAAACACGTGTACAACATGCGAGTCGTGTAGCTCCCTGAGCAAGAGAGAATATTTTCCATTAAGTAACATTGCTGAGGGAGAAATGCTCAGATTCCCACTCCCAGCGTCCGCCGCATGTCAACAGAATATAAAGTCAGAAGATCGACTAACTAACCAAACCATGAACACCACAACACAGGGGCCCCCCAGAGTCTCTCAGCTACACCTGAAGATGCCATCAGTCTGGAGGGCAAGAACACTAAGGAGACACTCAAGCAACAAGGTATATATGGGGAATTCCTTTATTAATTCCTTTGTGGAATAAAGGAATGACTTTGTGGAATAAAGGAATGACTTTGTGGAATAAAGGAATGACTTTGTGGAATAAAGGAATGGCTTTGTGGAATAAAGGAATGACTTTGTGGAATAAAGGAATGACTTTGTGGAATAAAGGAATGACTTTGTGGAATAAAGGAATGACTTTGTGGAATAAAGGAATGACTTTGTGGAATAAAGGAATGACTTTGTGGAATAAAGGAATGACTTTGTGGAATAAAGGAATGACTTTGTGGAATAAATATATATATAACAGCCTGTTAATCCTCGTTCCCGTCAAATATCTTTTGCTTCCCTCATTCTTACAAGTCTTTATTACTGTCCTTGTGATTTTATTTGTTAAATATAAAATTAGTATACGACAAAAATGACTATAGTCATGCAAAATAATTAATTATTAACATCAGTGATTTCCCAGTCTCGCCAAATTCATTGTACAAAAATGTTTCACAGATATTCTAATAGTCAACATTGGTAGCTCAGATGAAGTGTGTACGTGAAAAAAAAGTCCTGTAAAACAAAATAGATCTTTAGTTATAAAATATAATTTATGTTGCAGACGATGGGTCACAATAACGAGGCTTGACGATATGAGAACTAATGAACAAATCCACAAGGGCCGTGACGAAGATTCAATTCCTCGTGTCTCGGTTTGTGTCTCGGAGAGGCTGCAGGATCCAGTAAGTTCAGTAGAACTTCGGTTTCAACTCGTTTGACCATGTCGTAGCTCAGTCGATAAAGGCAGTGTCTGGGATGATCTCGGACGTAGGTTCGAATCCTCGTCACGGCCCTTGTGGATTTGTTCATTTGATGCATCATGCTATTGTGATTTCTGTGTGTAATGAGAACTAAACCACACACCAGCTTATAGACAGGAAACATGAGGGCCAAGGAGGGGCACGTATCACAGGTTAGTCGCGGTCTGCCCAAGTGCCATGTTTTAAGAAATATCGCCATGTTAAGTGCGCCCATACTGTTATTTTTCATCGATCTGAAATAAAATCGGGATTGTGTCCACCGTGGAGTTAAATTCCTACTCCCGCCGTTTACCCGCGTAAAATAGGGGAAGATGGGAGAAGGAGAAGCGAGAGGAGAAGGGCCGGGAAGGAGAGGATAGAGCGAGGTGGAGAGAGGGAGGGAGAAAGAAGGGAATAAGGCAAGGGAGAATTGTGGAGAGGGGAGAAGAAAGGAGTGAAGTGAGAAAGGAAAGAGAGGGGGCGCGATTGTGAGAAAAATGCAGAACTGGGAAAAGGGAAGAAAGGGTGGATAGAGAAAGAGAGAAAGATGGAGAAGGGGCACAGGAAGAAGGACCCCGAGCACAGCCGGGTACCCCCCCCCCCTCGAGTAATCAAAGAAACTGGGCCTCAGTATGAGAGACCACGGACACGTCGGCGGGTCTCAGTTGGCAATCAGTCATATTCAGCGCCGGGGAAGACACCTATGGAACCCCTCTAACTTGGCGCGCCTCCAAGCAACTCCCCTCTATTGTGTTTTTTCTTGAGGTTCGAACCTTTTTTCCGGCTTCTTCGCTGCTATTCCGCCTCCTCCGTTCCGTTATGACACACACACACACACACACACACACACACACACACACACACACACACACACACACACACACACACACACACACACACACACATGTAGTTCCTGGTGATTTTTGACAATTTAAATACATTCATTGAAGGTAAAAATGCTCCTCATAACTCCATTTTCTCAGCCAGAAGTAGTACATCTGACAACTCCTGGTGTCATACGTGACACCAGCTGCAGGTGTCATCTGCATCTGGTGCTATCTGTGTTCTTATGCCCGCGTTCGGGTCGTTGTCCTCGTCTACAGCTTCACTTTGCGGAGATTCAGCTGTAGATGCTGAACATTACGACCTGGTTGTCTCAAACCTGTGACCTGTCAACTTTCTGGACTTAGGTAAAGCTCCTGGAGCACATGACCTGTGCCATCCGTGCCAGGACGTGGCACCTGGTATTATCCCTTAAAGCCGTGTGTGATATGACGCTCCAGATTCGGACTTTTTCCAGGATTGGTCTTTTAAACCCGGAATAACATGATGTCACCGCATTTATGTCACGAAATGTTTCAGACACACACATACACAATGTAAATGTTTTTGCATTGTCACCACCAGCTGTCGGTGACAATGTTTTAAAATAACATACAGAATATTGTTTCAAATTCACGGATTCACATCTGATTAGAAAATCCTGATGGGAACGATGACGTCTTTATCGAGCATCTCAGTCGAGATTAGTCTTTTATTTCATGTTCTAAGAATGTTATATTAGCCCCCAACTTTCCATCACACATTCACTTGCCTTTTCATGGTCATCTCTCTACGACCCTGAGTGCGTTGCTCGGAGGAATTGTACTTTGAGCAGGATTAAATGATCTGAAGCATTCGGGGGAGACCTATAGAGGTCACCCTTCATAGGTACTATGGAGGGAGACCATACCTCCCATTATATGACCTATGGGAGACCAGTTCCGTCATTAATTCCGGTTGGGATGAACAAAGAAATAGCCACTGTGTTCTGGAATCAGTTACCAGCACCCCGCCTACCAGGAGAACTGTGGAACAGTCACTGTGTTCTACAGTCAGCCACCTGCACCCACCTACCAGGAGAACTGTAGAACAATCACTGTGTTCTACAGTCAGCCACCTGCACCCCGCCTACCAGGAAGAACTATGGAACAATCACAGTGTTCTACAGTCAGCCACCTGCACCCACCTACCAGGAGAACTGTAGAACAATCACTGTGTTCTACAGTCAGCCACCAGCACCCCGCCTACCAGGAGAACTATGGAACAATCACAGTGTTCTACAGTCAGCCACCTACACCCCGCCTACCAGGAAGAACTATGGAACAATCACAGTGTTCTACAGTCAGCCACCAGCACCCCGCCTACCAGGAAGAACTATGGAACAATCACAGTGTTCTACAGTCAGCCACCTGCACCCACCTACCAGGAAGAACTATGGAACAATCACAGTGTTCTACAGTCAGCCACCTGCACCCCGCCTACCAGGAAGAACTGTAGAACAATCACAGTGTTCTACAGTCAGCCACCTGCACCCCGCCTACCAGGAAGAACTGTAGAACAATCACAGTGTTCTACAGTCAGCCACCTGCACCCCGCCTACCAGGAAGAACTATGGAACAATCACAGTGTTCTACAGTCAGCCACCTGCACCCCACCTACCAGGAAGAACTGTAGAACAATCACAGTGTTCTACAGTCAGCCACCTGCACCCCACCTACCAGGAAGAACTGTAGAACAATCACAGTGTTCTACAGTCAGCCACCTGCACCCCACCTACCAGGAAGAACTGTAGAACAATCACAGTGTTCTACAGTCAGCCACCTGCACCCCACCTACCAGGAAGAACTGTAGAACAATCACAGTGTTCTACAGTCAGCCACCTGCACCCCACCTACCAGGAAGAACTGTAGAACAATCACAGTGTTCTACAGTCAGCCACCTGCACCCCACCTACCAGGAAGAACTGTAGAACAATCACAGTGTTCTACAGTCAGCCACCTGCACCCCACCTACCAGGAAGAACTGTAGAACAATCACAGTGTTCTACAGTCAGCCACCTGCACCCTACCTACCAGGAAGAACTGTAGAACAATCACAGTGTTCTACAGTCAGCCACCTGCATCCACCTACCAGGAAGAACTGTAGAACAATCACAGTGTTCTACAGTCAGCCACCTGCACCCACCTACCAGGAAGAACTGTAGAACAATCACAGTGTTCTACAGTCAGCCACCTGCACCCACCTACCAGGAAGAACTGTAGAACAATCACAGTGTTCTACAGTCAGCCACCTGCACCCCACCTACCAGGAAGAACTGTAGAACAATCACAGTGTTCTACAGTCAGCCACCTGCACCCCACCTACCAGGAAGAACTGTAGAACAATCACAGTGTTCTACAGTCAGCCACCTGCACCCCACCTACCAGGAAGAACTGTAGAACAATCACAGTGTTCTACAGTCAGCCACCTGCACCCCACCTACCAGGAAGAACTGTAGAACAATCACAGTGTTCTACAGTCAGCCACCTGCACCCCACCTACCAGGAAGAACTGTAGAACAATCACAGTGTTCTACAGTCAGCCACCTGCACCCCACCTACCAGGAAGAACTGTAGAACAATCACAGTGTTCTACAGTCAGCCACCTGCACCCCACCTACCAGGAAGAACTGTAGAACAATCACAGTGTTCTACAGTCAGCCACCTGCACCCCACCTACCAGGAAGAACTGTAGAACAAT
This sequence comes from Procambarus clarkii, assembly GCF_040958095.1. Lineage (NCBI taxonomy): Eukaryota > Metazoa > Arthropoda > Malacostraca > Decapoda > Cambaridae > Procambarus > Procambarus clarkii. The sequence goes on from NC_091172.1 coordinate 29,379,551, forward strand.
CACAGTGTTCTACAGTCAGCCACCTGCACCCCACCTACCAGGAAGAACTGTAGAACAATCACAGTGTTCTACAGTCAGCCACCTGCACCCCACCTACCAGGAAGAACTGTAGAACAATCACAGTGTTCTACAGTCAGCCACCTGCACCCCACCTACCAGGAAGAACTGTAGAACAATCACAGTGTTCTACAGTCAGCCACCTGCACCCACCTACCAGGAGAACTATGGAACAATCACAGTGTTCTACAGTCAGCCACCTGCACCCCACCTACCAGGAAGAACTGTAGAACAATCACAGTGTTCTACAGTCAGCCACCTGCACCCCACCTACCAGGAAGAACTATACATAAATTCCCCTCCTGGCTCCTCGCCAACGCTTGTTTCACTTGATTGAGACAAACGATCACATCAACGCGAATTTTGTTTAGTTAGATGAAAGGAGGAGATGGAGAGGGTGATGATTGGAGGAGGGGGGGGGTGATGATTGGAGGAGGGGGGGGTGATGATTGGAGGAGGGGGGGGTGATGATTGGAGGAGGGAGGGAGGTGGGGGTGTTGAGAATGTTGATGATGCTGTTGGAGTTGAGAATGCTGTTAATGCTGCAAATCAGCATCGGATTTTCTACCTTGAGGTGGTTACCTTGAGGTGCTTCCGGGGCTTAGCGTCCCCGCGGCCCGGTCGTCGACCAGAATGAACAATGGGAATCATTCTCTTTCTGTGTTCTGCTTCCCTTTTCTCGTCTTTCTGTGCATCTCATTTTCTCCCCCCAACGCTCATATTCCTCACCTTCTTCCTTCCTTCCGTCCTTCCCCTCCTCATCTTCTCATGCGCGCAGGCAACAATTAAGGAGATAATTAACTGCAAAATGCAATTATAATTAAGGAAGCCGGGTTGGGTGACGGTAGCAGCTCATTATACGGCCTGATGTATTGTGGCTCAGCGATATAACACCTCCACACTCTTGTCACAAGAATGAATTGTTCCTCATAATTAAGGACGGTGGGCAATTAAGCCAGCAAGGTGGAAGACTCATTTGAAGTATGGCAGCTGCCGCACCGGCCCACACACACACACACACACACAACAGATGCAAGATCACCAACAGATGGCCAGTTGCTGTTCGGCCCCCGTTGTTGTTAAGGGACCAGATTCACGAAAGCACTTACGCAAACACTTACGAACCTGTACATCTTTTCTCAATAATTGGCGACTTTGTTTACAATTATTAAACAGTTAATGAGCTCCGAAGCACCAGGAGGCTGTTTATAACAATAACAACAGTTGAATGGGAAGTTTTCATGCTTGTAAACTGTTTAATAAATGTAACCAAAGCCGTCAAAGATTGAGGAAAGATGTACAGGTTCGTAAGTGCTTGCCTAAGTGCTTTCGTGAATCTGGCCCAAGGTGTTTATTTACCAACAAAACAGAAGCAACTTCGCTAACAGTAAGCGTGTATGTTCTGAGGGCCTAGGTTAGGTTAGGGAGTGGTTACTGCAATGGAAAGAGTGTGCTAGGGAAAGAGGGTAGCGCCTGACAGCTGGGTAGATCACAGTGCTTCGGATTCGTAGTTCTGAGGTTATGGGTTCGATCCTCGGTGAAGGCGGAGACAAAATGGGCAAAATGCTTCTTTCACTCCTGATGCCCCCCTGTTACCTAGCAGTAAATAGGTACCTGGGAGTTAGACAGCTGCTACGGGCTGCTTCCTGGGTGTGTGTAGCAAAAAGGAATCCCTGATTGAGGACCGGGCCGCGGGGACGCTAAGCCTCGAAATCATCTCAAGATAACCTCAAGATATAGCGTAAACGAGGTAAGCCAGGGTGGATAACTGATGTAAGTGGAGTGCTTCAGAACACCATACTGGAACCTACTTTGTTTACCAGGAATGACAAAGAAATTATTGGCAACTTTGCTGGCGATAGAAAAGTTGGTGCGGGGAAAATATATTCAGAAGAGGACTCACCTACAAGAGAATTTAAAACGACATAAAATAAATGAAAGATTATTAGATACAGATTAATATTGACTAATGTATTATTCAGGTCAAGTCATTTGGCTCTTATGTTGGCCTATCCATGCAGAGATGGATAGGCCTAAGGCCCAACGCGAGACAAGATCACGTATCTAAGATTCGTCTAACAAGAGATACGTCCAACAAGAGATCCACTCCGATTCTCCTTGTATATAAACTGAGAACTTACACCCAGAAATCACAATAGCGTGATACATCAGTAAACAAATCCACAAGGGCCGTGACGAGGATTCGAACCTACGTCTGAGAGCATCCAGACCCGTCTGGGATGCTCTAAGACGTAGGTTCGAATCCTCGTCATGGCCCTTGTGGATTTGTTCACTGAGAGCTTAGTTTAGTCCTAAGCTACATGCTGGACTAAACAATACTCGCTGGTTGGTCACTAAGCTCTCGTGTGGCCTTAATAGCCCTCCAAAAGGCTAATAGGCCTCATAGGCTCAACATCATGCCAAACCAAATATATATCTAATGGAATTCTTCAGTTATATTTTTTACCCATTTAGTTTATGCAGTTTAGGTTTGTTCACTGGACTACAGAATGGACATATGTAGTTGATAATGGAAATATAAACTTCCGAACATAAATTATGAAGCGTAATTCATATTCTCTAACAATACAAAGAATAAGATGTAAAATATATCAACACAGAACACGATGAAATAGAGACAAATTGGGTAGGTATAGATTAAGAAAAGACCTGGTTAAATAATGGTTTGGAATAGGGGAGTTTTGATTCATGGAAGAAAATACCGAGTGAGGGATCCATGGGTTGTTTCGAGCGAAGGATAGACATGTATATATGAATGATTGTGGTTGAGTATGGATAGGAGCTGCCTGCATGGACCACCAGGCCTTCTGCAGTGGCCTTTATTCTTAAGTTCTTACAAGAACGGGTTAATAACGAAGCAACAAAAACTACACTTAACGTTATCCAACCCAGCAGTGAATTCCGTTGTTGGGAGGGGGTGTAGGAGCCACTCCTGCCCCCACCACACCTGCACCTACACCCAGCAAGGTGTAGGAGCCACTCCTGCCCCCACCACACCTGCAGCTACACCCAGCAAGGTGTAGGAGCCACTCCTGCCCCCCACCACACCTGCAGCTACACCCAGCAAGGTGTAGGAGCCACTCCTGCCCCCACCACACCTGCACCTACACCCAGCAATGTGTAGGAGCCACACCTGCCCCCACCACACCTGCACCTACACCCAGCAAGGTGTAGGAGCTACTCCTGCCAACACAACCAGCAGCAACAACACCCATAATTATCAAACCAGCTGATGGCTCAGGTGTTGTGAAGGTGTCAAAGCCTCTAGTACCATGACAACCTTTGACCGCAGAGGCAGCCAGCGGCCTTGACCGCAGAGGTGAGAGACAACGAGGGGAGCTTGTCATTGAGGTCCACAACGATTCAGGTCCTCAATCAATGTTCGTATACAGTGTTACATTTAGCCAGGAAACGAGATTAAAAACTCTATTCGCCTCGGGAATTGGGATCCTGGATTTGCAAAGCGAGCCACGGGGTTTTTTGGTTAATTTTTTAACTCCTCTTTTCGCTACGAGAATCGAACCCACGAACTCTTTGTCTAGGAAGGTGAGTTTGCATCACATAGTAGCATGTATACCCGTGACTTTACCTGCTTCCCTACCTCGGTTCCTACTTCCCTACTTCCCTTCATCCCTCCCTCCCTTACATATCCCCTCCCCATAATGCTCTTCACAGTCATAACGGATTTATCCCCCCAAACAAATCTGTGAACGTCGCCAATATACCATATCAAAATACTATATAGCACTTAGTAAACGTTTATACCATATCAAAATACTATATAGCACTTTGTAAACGTTTATACCATATCAAAATACTATATAGCACTTTGTAAACGTTTATACCATATCAAAATACTATATAGCACTTTGTAAACGTTTATACCATATCAAAATACTATATAGCACTTTGTAAACGTTTATACCATATCAAAATACTATATAGCACTTTGTAAACGTTTATACCATATCAAAATACTCTATAGCACTTTGTAAACGTCTGGTAAATAAATTATACACTTTGCTGAACATTTTTTATTTTCCTCCGGTGCATAAAATATATATATTGACATTTGACCGGGCAGAGGCTGGGATTTCTGTGACAACTTATTTTATCTTTTAAAAAGATGATACAGAAATTATATTTTTGCATGTACACACACACACACACACACACACACACACACACACACACACACACACACACACACACACACACACACACACACACACACACACAGGATTAAGAACAGAAGGATTAAGACAGAAGAGGACTGTTTGAGGCTTCAAGAAGACCTAGACAAACTGCAGGAATGGTCGAACAAGTGGTTGTTAGAGTTTAACCCAACCAAATGTAATATAATGAAGATAGGTGTAGGGAGCAGGAGGCCAAATACAAGGTATCATCTGGGAGAGGAAATTCTTCAGGAGTCAGAGAAAGAAAAAGACTTGGGAGTTGATATCACGCCAGACCTGTCTCCTACAGCACATATCAAGAGGATAACATCAGCGGCATATGCCAGGCTGGCCAACATACGAACGGCATTCAGAAACTTGTTTAAAGAATCTTTCAGAACTTTGTATACCACATATATCAAGCCAATCCTGGAGTATGCATCCCCAGCATGGAGTCCATATCTAGTCAAGGATAAGACTAAACTGGAAAAGGTTCAAAGATTTGCCACCAGACTAGTACCCGAGCTGAGAGGTATGAGCTACGAGGAGAGACTACGGGAATTAAACCTCACTTCGCTGGAAGACAGAAGAGTTAGGGGGGACATGATCACCACATTCAAGATTCTCAAGGGAATTGATAGGGTAGATAAAGACAGGCTATTTAACACAAGGGGCACACGCACAAGGGGACACAGGTGGAAACTGAGCTCCCAAATGAGCCACAGAGATATTAGAAAGAACTTTTTTAGTGTCAGAGTGGTTGACAAATGGAATGCATTAGGAAGTGATGTGGTGGAGGCTGACGCCATACACAGTTTCAAGTGTAGATATGATAGAGCCCAATAGGCTCAGGAACCTGTACACCTGTTGATTGACATTTGAGAGGCGGGACCAAAGAGCCAGAGCTCAACCCCTGCAAGCACAATTAGGTGAGTACAATTATTGTGAGTACACGCCCACACACACACACACACACACACACACACACACACACATACACACACACACACACACATACACACACACACACACACACACACACACACAACGACCATACCACGTTGAGAACACAGTTTCTCGTAATATCAGCAAAGTTAAACAACGTTGGGTTTGATAAGAACTTGGATTGGTGACTGCGTGGGACCACCAATACGAGAATAAGCAGAGATCCTTTCTCCTGATGCCTCTGTGTACCTAATAGTAAATAGGTACCTGGGAGATAATACAGTAGATATAAGCAGGAGATAGTACAGAGAAAATTGGGTTGGGAATCAGTGTATCAGACAACCGATGGTTAGAAAGGCGGGGTCCAAGAGCTAACAGCTCAATTTTTGCTGGCTCAAGTAGTAAATACACAGAGTTCTATATGATGCGGGTAGCGCCAGTAGGTCCATATACACGCCTCGAGCATGGTCCGAGTTCGAGCCCCGAGCAGAGCAGAACTACGCGGCTCCCATTCTTAACTATTCGCCACTGTTCACCCAGCGGGAATTGAGAAACTGGTTGTAAATCGATTAGCGAATTGAGTTCCAGTGAAAACTAGAAGAGTAAGGCTTTAAGATGAATTTGATGTCAGCTACGCCAAGACTTGTGAACAAGAATGCCTGTCTGTTACAAACACAATATGTGTGTTTCAAGCACAGTGCGTTTGTAACACAAACAATGTGTTACAAAACATTGTTTTGTAACAGAGTTTCACAACAAGTATTTTGTTTTTATGTTTTATTTGGTTACAAAACATTCATACAAGCAAATTGTGCTTGTGTAACATAATTACTTTGTTACACAAGCAATTTGTGTGTAACAAAACCCCTTGTTACACACAAGGTGTTCTTCTCAAGCACAAATATGTTCTGGATATGTAAAATTGTCAAGTTCTTTACTCTGTTATTGTCACGCACGACACATTCATCCTTTTGGTACTGAGTAGTAGTAGTGCCCAGTCCAGCCCTCTACACCCCCATTACTCTACAGCCCCACTACTCTACAGTCCCACTACTCTACAGCCCCACTACTCTACAGTCCCACTACTCTAGAGTCCTCTACTCTTCCCTAATCCACTTTATTACCAACAGTTCCCAATCCCTGAATCTTAACACCCCACAATTCCAATGCCACTAATCTAACACTTCAGAATTCCCATCACCCTAACACACCCTAACACACACATCCCCCCCCCCCCCCCCCCCCACACTTCTCTATCACCCCACAATTCCCAAACGCCACTATTCTAGCACCCGCAATTCCTAGGGTGGGTGCTAGAATAGAAGCACCCACCATAATAGATGCTAGAATAGTTGCTAGAAGCTCCCACACCACTTTCCCCACCTTCAAAACACACACTGCTCACACCATTCGCTAGAACCTGTTATTTACCAGTTCTCGTTAACGAGTGGAAAGCCAAATGGAACAGATCAGGAAAGGAAACCTTTCATTGCTAGGTCTTCCTTTTGACATCCACTGCTTTGACAAACTACAATTACAAAAAGTTTTAATTGGAGGCATTTATGTGAGGCGCATTCTCAAAATTTCCCGTTAATTAAAACTCTAAAATAAGGACGATGAAAACAAGAGCTGAAATATATATATATATATATATATTTTTTGAGGCTGGAAGGGTAGAATGGAGCTGGGGAGGGGGGGGGGGTGAGTGCTAGGAGCGGAGGTAGACAGGGTGGGGTTATAGGGAGGAGTTGAAAGGGAGGGGGTAGAAATGGAGGGGATTGAAAGGTAGGGGTAGAAATAGAGAAGGGCAAGAGTAGTATGTTTCAGGGAAGATATTACCATCTGTCATAAACAGCTATAGATCGCCATGAAGGTTACTGTCCATTCCTGTGACGGGAGTGAAGCCTCCCCCCCCCCCCTTCCGTCCACTTCCGTCCCATCCCGTCTCCTCGCAACATAGTGGGGTGGGGGGGGGGATGGAGTATTGGTGGCCATTAAATGGGTCTTCATTGCTAAAAAGATTCCTCTCAAGTGTAAATAATCCTTTAAAATTGTAGGAATTTAGAAATCTGATTTGAAAATTATATTAGGTAAGGAACGTTGATAATATGAGAGAGAGAGAGAGAGAGAGAGAGAGAGAGAGAGAGAGAGAGAGAGAGAGAGAGAGAGAGAGAGAGAGAGAGAGAGAGAGAGAGAGAGAGAGAGAGAGAGAGAGTGAGAGAGAGAGAGAGAGAGAGAGAGAGAGAGAGAGAGAGAGAGAGAGAGAGAGAGAGAGAGAGAGAGAGAGAGAGAGAGAGAGAGAGAGAGAGAGAGAGAGAGGGAGAGAGAGAGTGACGGATCACCAATCATTACTCTTGCAGATAATCACAAATAAAAGTCACTCAGTATGATTGGCCAATATATTGAAATGGAAAATATTAGACAAGAGTCAACTGTTGACCAAGCATTTTCCTGCTGGGGTCAGCGACCCCCCCCCCCGTACTCCCTGCTGGGGTCAGTGACCCCCCGTGCTCCCTGCTGGGGTCAGTGACCCCCCCCGTGCTCCCTGCTGGGGTCAGTGACCCCCCCGTGCTCCCTGCTGGGGTCAGTGACCCCCTCCCGTGCTCCCTGCTGGGGTCAGTACCCCTCGTGCTCCCTGGTAGGGTGATTTAGAGCGTCTATATCTGAGCTCATTTGAGCGCGTATATCTAAGCCCATTAGAGCGCGTATAATGATACGTGAGAACAAGCAGAAGGGTCGGCGGCTCACGTTCACTAAAGGCAATATCTCGTCTATAATTGGCTGTTCCGAGACATGAGGTAGTTCCATCATTACACTCATAACAATCACCCAATTTGCCTCGCGAAATAATGGGTTTGAGTAGATGGTTCAGCTCGTGGAACAAGAACAAGGGGGGGGGGAGTAGAGATTGATCTAGGGGTGACTAGCTTTATATTTTTGGTTGCAAAATAAAAAGGGGGGTCCTTTTTATTTTTTTATTGTGAACGTTTCTATATCCTGTTATCCTGACATTGGGTTATGTTACTCACCTGGTGTGGGGATATCTTATTCACCTGGTGTGTAGGGGTTATCTTACTCACCTGGTGTGTGGGGTTGTCTTACTCATCTGACCCACCAAAACTACCTTTTCAAAAAAGAAAGGCATCCAGGCGTCCCAAGTCACGTGTTTATAAAGGCTTGATGCAATTGGCGGCGTGTCTGGAGGCCCTGATCCATTCAGCCAATCACAAGCCTGAAAGCCCTAATCCGCTCAACCAATCACGGGGGGGGGAGGCTTCGAGGGCTTTGTTTATTCGTGACGGAGGCTACAGACCTTAGGGCTTCCCCTGGGGGGGGGGCCTTAGCCCCTCCACACACACATTCCCTTTCTGCCAAACTGCTTTTTTTTATCGAAGTGCTATACGTGACCAGACTTCTTGTGTCTCTGTGTACAGGTTCTACAGCGATCACATCCGGGGAATGAAGGCGAAAAATGTTGTGACAAACGATTAAAAATACAGGTGCGGCCCAGTTTGAAATGTTTATGCGCGGCCCAAATGGACCAGGGTAGAAGGAAGCTTGATTGGAGTGTCAACGCAGTCAAGTGTAGCAAGTGCTGACATCATATTATCTCACTAAGACAAATAAAATGGCTGATGTCTGTGAGAATCTGAAACACACACACACACACACAGGAATATGTATGTGTGTGTGTGTGTGTGTGTGTGTGTGTGTGTGTGTGTGTGTGTGTGTAATTACACACTTAGGTAATTACACACACACACACACACACACACACACACACACACACACACACACACACACACACACACACACACACACACACACACACACAAACACACACACATGAAATAGATCGTCAGAGAAGAAATACCCAGAGAAAAAAAAATAGAACACCAAAAAGTTATACAAAACAAAATCCCCCAAAAAATGATGAATGGCAGTCAACAAAAAAAACAAAAGTAAATAAAAAACTGAAACGAAAAACCAAATCCAAGACAAAAATGAAGAAAACTGAAACGGTGTTGCAAGTGTGAAGACAATATCGGAAGACATAAGATTATAACAAGACAAAATGAGGAGCAGGAGGAAAAGTTGGAGAGGGAGGAGAAGGGAAGAGGGGTAAATGGAAGAGAAGAAAGTAGTAGGAAAAGCAGAACGAAAAAGAAGACGAAACATGAAAGCAGGAGCAGACAGAACTAATCAAGAAGAAAAAGAACGAACGGAATGAGAACCAGAAAAGCAGAAATAATAGAAGAAAAAAAAGAGGGAGAAACAGACTTCAAAAGCCAGAGAGAAAGAAAAAAAAATATAGTATATGAAAGCCGTACCTTTGATATGTGTTTACATACGAGAGGAGAGAGAGAGAGCGGGAGCATAATCCCTGATAGAAACAGGGCCAGTACCAGGAAGGGACCAGACAAAACAGACATGAAATAAAAGGAGACATGCAGGACGAAGGTTATAGTCCAAACTATATTGAGGAGTAAGCTATATAAACTATATGAGCTATATAAACTATATAAGCTATATAAGGAGAAGCAACAAGCTATTACGACTATATAGCACTTGGAAGGGGTCAGGATAAGGATTTGGGATGGGACGGGAGGGAGGGGGGGGGGGAAGGAATTATGCCCAACCACTTGAACGGTCGGGGATTGAACGTCGACCTGCATGAAACGAGACCGTCGCTCTACCGTCCAGCCCAAGTGGTTGGGCTAATGCAAACGGGAGGCGGAGGACAGTATTGAACACAGTAAAGCTGCTCATACTAGTAAAGTTAGTAACTTTATTTATAAAGTTAATTTATAAATAAAGATCTGCAAACAATATGAATAAAGAGGAGCAAACGAAACTGATAAATGCAAGACAACAACATCTTCAAAAGGAGCTAACTAGATGAATAAATAAATGAAAATAATAAAATATAGCGTTGTGAAAAAGATGAATGAAGCAAAGGAAATAAAAAAAAAATCACTTTCATAAACAAATAAAATTCCAAGTATTTGACGAAATGATCACAGCGTAAAGAAGGCGGTAAAGCGTAAACAAGTTATAAATAAAGTGAAGCAAACAAGAGAAATACAGCGGGACAAAGACGACTACAAAGTGAACTTAAATGCAATAATAGTCATAAAACACGTGTCACCAACATGGCCAAGAAAAGGTCTGAATAATGAAAAAAAAATGTTGCACGTGAACTGAATAAAGCCCAAAAGACACATATGTTTAAGTGCAGTAATCAGATAAATAACTTGATATACTAAATGAGAGAGAGAGAGAGAGAGAGAGAGAGAGAGAGAGAGAGAGAGAGAGAGAGAGAGAGAGAGAGAGAGAGAGAGAGAGAGAGAGAGAGAGAGAGAGAGAGAGAGAGAGAGAGAGAGAGAGAGAGAGAGAGAGAGAGAGAGAGAGAGAGAGAGAGAGAGAGAGAGAGAGAGAGAGAGAGAGAGAGAGAGAGAGAGACAGAGAGAGAGAGAGACAGAGAGAGAGAGAGACAGACAGACAGAGAGACCCTGCAAGATCGTCTACAATGTTTCTAAGTCAATGCCTAGTGTCGACCTTAAATCTGATACACCCATGACCTTCCTTGAACGATGACGAACCACTCCAATGAGCCACGGATCACCCTGTTGGGTCTTACTTCTCCCTCACAAAACTCTAATGAATTCCAGAGAGACCAGATGTAGCTCTCAGACGCGGTGTACCTCCGTTACAGATCTGACTCCATCATCGGGGTCAAATTAGGTGTCGGGCGAGACAGAATCCTTGGTGGTTATCCCCGCCAGTAGCAGCGTGAGGGAGAGAGGGTTGGTGGGGTCCTCTCACTGGATGTTGGTTTGTGTCTCTTGAATGGAATTAGGCGCCTTGAGTTTATGGTCATTGCGTCTTGGGGGTACTGTCTTCTGCGGCCTACACTCGACTCTATGTGGCTTTCTCTCTCTCTCATATATATATATATATATATATATATATATATATATATATATAGGGCTCCATCAAGGGCTCCACCCATAATCTCCTCACACAACCAGACCATCACTAGAGACATCTTAACAAGCAACAGAGAAATAATCAACAGGCAACAGAAGACTGGACAACAGAATACTGGACATCAGAATACTGGACATACTGGAAACTGCAGAAGGCCTAACGACCCATACTTGGCAACTACCATTAATGTTTCTCTCGCAATGTGAATTGTTCTCTAGTCATCTTCTTACTAACACCGTTTTTAATTAGATCAAATATAAGAAAAAAAAGTGTACAATCTAATATTCATGTTTCGCGTTTTAGTATTCTAAATTAAGGAGATTCAACAATGTTATTTAAAATGCTCTGACAATTGGTTATGTAAAATGAATCCTTCCGACCAATCTGGTGAGAATTTTCAGATATGAGTACATAGACTAACAGGGCATTAGGCGCTTGTCCACTGATAGATGGGATCATCTTGGCCACTGATAGATGGGATCATCTTGACCACTGATAGACAGGATCGTCTTGGAAACGATAGACAGGATCATCTTGACCACTGATAGACAGGATCGTCTTGGAAATGATAGACAGGATCGTCTTGGAAATGATAGACAGGATCGTCTTGGAAATGATAGACAGGATCGTCTTGGAAACGATAGACAGGATCATCTTGACCACTGATAGACAGGATCGTCTTGGAAATGATAGACAGGATCGTCTTGGAAATGATAGACAGGATCGTCTTGGAAATGATAGACAGGATTGTCTTGGAAACGATAGACAGGATCATCTTGACCACTGATACACAGGATCGTCTTGGAAATGATAGACAGGATCGTCTTGGAAATGATAGACAGGATCGTCTTGGAAACGATAGACAAGACCGTCTTGACCACTGATAGACAGGATCGTCTAGACTACTGATAGACAGGATCGCCTTGACCACTGATAGACGGGCCCGTCTTGACCACTGGCATACAGAGTCGTTCCGTCCACACACTGACGGATCCGTCCTTACACGGTATAGATTGCAATGTCCTAACAACAGGGAGACACGCCCAGCCAATTACCTTATATCAAGGTCGGCCAGCAAAACCAGATCTGAACTAACGAACCAGCTTTCCAACCCGGCAGATATGCGGCCAATCAGAGAGGCAGAGTGGTGGGTGCCCATCAGCCAATACGTCGACGAGGGCTGGAGAACAGGCTGGCGGTGGGAGAATCACAAAGTGAACGGGAATGTCGCCAATTAAATGGTAAAATTCCTGAGCCGCTACACAAACCTAGCGACCAGCGCTAGACCACGGCGTTCTGGGGGCCCTCTGTGTCCTGCAGGGGTCCTCGGCGTCCTGCAGGGGTCCTCGGCGTCCTGCAGGGGTCCTCGGCGTCCTGCAGGGGTCCTCGGCGTCCTGCAGGGGTCCTCGGCGTTCTGGGGGGCCCTCAGCGTCCTGCAGGGGTCCTCGGCGTCCTGCAGGGGCCTGCGGCGCCCTGGGGCCCGCGGCACTGCCTCCAGGTTTCAAACAATTCTTTTATTGGACGCTTCGTTGTGTTGAGTTAGAGAGGAGGTCTGGTGGCACCCTATGGTCGTCTGCCTATAGGTAAGGACCAATATATCTCTGTTGTTCTTGATGATCCAATGAGTGGGTGAGGGAGCGTGTTGATGACTCTACGTGTTGATGATTCAGTGTGTTGATGATTCAGTGTGTTGATGATTCAGTGTGTTGATGATTCAGTGTGTTGATGATTCAGTGTGTTGATGATTCAGTGTGTTGATGATTCAGTGTGTTGATGACAGCGTGATGACAGACGCACTACTCAATAGAACACCACTAGCGGGAGGACTGGAGGAACACGGCAGAACAAAACACACATGGCAGAAGAACCCTCCGTCAAAGAGAACAAAAGTCTGGATAAAAGAACACGCTTGGCAATGGGCAAAAGAACACCCAAGAATGGAAAAAATGAACACCCGGGTCAGTCAAACAAAGGCTGAAAAAGAGAAAAACATTGAACAACAGCGCAATATAACCCAGGGAGCCAAGAAGCAAGAAATATCTCATAGGCTCCTGGGACGTCTTTTTTAATCAACGGGAACACAAAATATAAGTGACAAATCTTAACGATTGAACGCTCCGAGTTGAGTACAAGTTATGTACCAGTCAGCACGTTAGTTTCCCGGCCTCGTTGTCTCTCCATTTGCCACTACGTACACAATCCAACGTCCTAACTAGCAATCCACGAACCTTAACCCCATCCACCTAACCCAACAACCCGATGCATAGTGAACGTGGATTTCTGTGAACTTTGCATAACAGGTTGCATATCGTACGTTGGTTTCTTTAACGTACCGTAACTCTGTATTAGTTGAGAGGATTGGTTGATCCGAGTTGCGTGAACATAGAAGGTTGCTTCCTCTGCAACACAGCAAGCGATGGAAGCATTGTTGATTAAAACCTAGTTGCAAACAGGAGCCAAGGCCTGCATCAACGGAAGGCGTCCAATACTCCAACACCATTGGACAAACTCCTATAGACACATCTATAATAATAGTCATGTGAAAGAGGGCGGGGGACCAGCACACAAGTAATCTTATCAAAAGAAAGCATTAACAACCATTGCTGACCAACTCTCAAAACAGTGACACACTCTCCTTACTTGCTACCTCCTTCCTCCCCCCCACACACACTCAACAATCAACGACCCTATCTTCAATTACCACTCGCAAACACCACTAATTGTCTACCCCTAAATCATCCACCTTCATTCCCGCTCACTCAATCCTCAAATCACTCTCTCCTGATTGATTGATAAAGCCACCCAAACGGTGGCACGGTCATGAATAGCCCCTGCACACACTCCCCTGCCCACAATCACCTTTCTTCAATACCATCAGAATTACCCATCTTCAAACCCCATCCACAATTGCCCACACACAGTCATATCGTCCCTTAGCTACAATCCCTGACATAACCACTCACAATATCTCCCAAACAATCCTGCTATAATTCTCTACCCACAATCCCCAAACACAGCTATACCCCCACCCTTTCCACAATATCCCCAGCCAACAATCCCCCCTCCTATAAAATCCCCACCCCCTCCTCTCCCCACATAGACAAAAAAAATTATATAAAACCCCCATAACAGCTTTGACAGGTGTGTTAAAACAATGCTTAAAACAATGACAGCACGTGTAGTGTACTAAAATTCCTGCCCATCTCTGCCAAAAACAAGAATTCCATTTTAAAATGTAGTAAAAATAAATAATTTAATAGTCTGAGTGTCCACGGTACTGTGAGGAACGTTCAGAGCGACAGATTGGAAAGCCGGATCTGCATTTACCAATTTCGAGAGCGAATCTCTGGTTCTCCTCTGCATTATCTCGCTTGTTGCAATTGACGGAGAGAACAGATTGTATTTTAGTTGGAAAATCTATTATTGTGGGTGGTGGGGTCCACATATTGCCAAATTGAGCTATGCATTTGCAAACTCATGGGAGTGTGGGTGTGTACTCACCTAATTGTTGACCAGACCACACACTAGAAGGTGAAGGGACGACGACGTTTCGGTCCGTCCTTCGGCCCTTCACCTTCTAGTGTGTGGCCTGGTCACCTACATAACAATTCATACATTTACGCTCGTCCTACATAATTTGGGCTCAAGATATGTCCTCTTACATATAGTGCAGTTGGTTATTGAATACTCAACTAAAAAATACGATAAATACTACGGGCTCACCATAGCCCGTGCTATTTGGAACTTTTTGTCCCAAGTAGCGAATCTTAAACGACAACAAACACAATTAATGTTCGTATGCAAAGATGAAATGCAACTTTAAACAGTTTTCACTTACACGCATACATATAACCACGTACATATATACACACACGTACATATATACACACATATATATTTGCATATTTCCTACTTTGACAGGGTAAGATAGTTGCTATAAAAACCACCACTCAACCACACAAGTCACTTGAGGTGGTTTTACAAGTTCAAGTTATAATTACATCACATATAATATATAACTGATGCATTACATAATATATCTTGGGTACAGGTCCAGTATATCATCAAGTGTTCCAGTATTCAGACAGTATTTACAGAGTTTAGCCTATCTCAACCCAGGGGGGTCTGTAAGTCAGTATGTGACATTCTACTATATAACGCTCAAGGAAATGTAGGATTTCTCTTTTACAAAGTTGACACATTGTGTATTCGACACTTTCACAAAGTTGACACATAGTGTATTCGTCACTTTCACAAAGTTGACACATAGTGTATTCGTCACTTTCACAAAGTTGACACATAGTGTATTCGTCACTTTCACAAAGTTGACACATAGTGTATTCGTCACTTTCACAAAGTTGACACATAATGTATTCGTCACTTTCACAAAGTTGACACATTGTGTATTCGTCACTTTCACAAAGTTGACACATAATGTATTCGTCACTTTCACAAAGTTGACACATAATGTATTCGTCACTTTCACAAAGTTGACACATGGCGTATTCGACATTAGAGTTTTGAGAAAGCTGCCAGATACGTCTATATCCCAGGCGTATTCTGGCCACTGTAACATCACATTGCCGAGTTCTTGTTCTATTAGTTGCACATATATCTCCTCGCGGTATTCATCATAACGTTTAATGCTACAGCTTTCAGGTCTTTGTGAATTGGTTAGGTCAGTAAAATTTTCATTGGATACTCGTTTCAATATTCTCTTTTGTCCCTGCTAATGAAATTCCTATATTAATTTCTACTATTGGTCTGTTACAGGCTGTCTTTGCAAGCATGTCAACAGTATCATGCTTCGATATATATATATATATATATATATATATATATATATATATATATATATATATATATATATATACATGGTATCCAAAGGAATTCAACATAGATGGTATCCAGTGGAATTTTAACTTAAATCTATTTTCTTTAGCAGCTAAAATATTCATTTAAATATTACTGACTAGTTTCTGCGTGTTACTACTGCGTGTCAGAAGTGCACTCTGCGAGTCACAGAATATAATTCCACTGCCTTGGCCTTTTAAAAATTCAGTGGGAAGGTAGTGGTGATGGTAGCAGTAGTCAGTAGTAGTAGTGGTGGTGGTAGCAGTAGTGGTGGTAGCAGTAGTGGTGGTAGCAGTAGTGGTGGTAGCAGTAGTGGTGGTAGCAGTAGTGGTGGTAGCAGTAGTCAGCAGTAGTGGTGGTAGGAATGATGGTTCCTCACAGTCGAACCAGCAGTCATCAGGCCATGGTAACGAGCTGAACTATTACTACAATTCCCGATAATCACATAATTGATTCCTGGGGCCTGGTGCAACCTTGGAGACCCTCGTGGATAACTTTGACCCTCCTTCACCTTCACCTGAGCATTGATATCCATTTAACCTTTACCTGATCTTCATTGTTAATGACCGTTAACCTTTACTCTCATCCCAGCCAATTTGACTTTAAAAGTTGATCCTGACGTGAGTTGATTTCTTAAAAAAAGGCACATTTCTCTCCATATCCGTAAATACTGTTTAAGGCATTAATTCATGTTTATATATTCAAGAATACTCACCGTGGAGTTCATAGAGTGAGTAAGTGAGAGTTCCGAGTACCTGATTCATAAATAAGTCTTCTTCTGCAGCTCGTCCTCATCAATGAAGGCCAAATGCTTGTTAATCAACCCACAACCCCCCCCCCCTCTTTACGAATGGAAAGCACTTTTACGAATGGACCTCCGACACAATGGTCGACGAGTCAAAGATATTCAGCAGTCTCTATGTCGCAGGAGCGGGGCCCAGCTAACGCTAAGTTGAACTGTAAAGTCAAAGTAAAGTCTGTTGGCTTTATCTCTGCTTCCGGAGTGGGTAAACACGAAGGTAAATTTAATGTCAAGTTAAGGGTACGACTTTGAAGGTCAAGACTCCAGAGGCAAGTCGGAGGAGCTGTTTGGTTCTCGGTGTTGAACTCTCACTCTTCTCTACCTTTTCTCTCTACTCTATCTCTCCCACCTTCCCTCCCTCCGTCTACCATCCCAGGTCAACATTCTTCCTTCCTTCCCCAGAGTCAAGATGGAAAGGGGTCACTAAACATAAGAACATAAGAATAGAGGTAACTGCAGAAGGCCTATTGGCCCATACGAGGCAGCTCCTATCTACATACACAGTACCCAGCTGAATGGAGCTGGGTACTGCTGCAAAGTGAAGCAGAAGGGTCAACAGATGTCTTTCACACCAACACACACTTACACAACAACTCAACACACACATTACCCCTGTTACACTCACCCACTACACTTACACAACACTACGTGAACGACACTCTACATCACTCCCGTCAACACCCTCGCAACACCCCATTCAACACGACACTCAACAACTCACACCGACACCAGTAACAATCTTTCTATTCCAATCCTAATCACCCACCTAACATGCATTAGCATGATTACAGCTCTTGCAAATGGGATAAATACAATAGAAAGACGCAAAATTAGTCCTTTGTAAAGTCTACCCGCATGACCCTTGACCTTCAATGACGTCACAGTGTTCTTGAAGACGACGGGACAGAAACAGCTGAAACGGATTGTCTTATTGATGCAATCACGTTAGTGAGACTACTCTCTGTGTATTGAAGCAGGAGCGTCAGAGGTAGACCATTCCTGGATGACAGAACCACAGTGCATAGGGGGATTGTGTGAAAATCCTGGTCCGGGTTCATTTGAAGCCTCAGGAAACCCTTGTGTGTTCAGTAGAACTCCAGGTTGCAATCCTTTTTACCATGTCGTGGTCTAGTGGCTCGAGCGTGTGCGTGGGAACACCCGCCTTATAGGTTCGAACCGTCATCACGGCTCCTTCGGATTTTCTCATCTCTGCAGTCACGTTAGTGGGATGACTCTGTGTGTCATATGTTCAGTTTTACTGTCAAAGAAAATAAACATTGATAATCAAACTGCATTTCAATTTGTACGTGATAATATATAATCAATTACTTGAATAAATAATGCTTTGCATTTGAGTATGTTCGATGACACGGACAATTGTAGCGATTATGTCGTTGACGGAGTCAGTTTGTAAGTCTTCCAGTCGTCGTCTTCAGCCTTTAGACTTGTTATCAGTTGTTACATGTTATATGTAGACTTGTTATATGATAACATGGACAAGTTACACTCACTTCCCGCTACTCATACACCAGGAACAGTGTGGGATCAACAGGTGACCCTTCATACTGCATCAGACAACTCATCACAACAACGTCTCTT
This sequence comes from Procambarus clarkii, assembly GCF_040958095.1. NCBI lineage: Eukaryota > Metazoa > Arthropoda > Malacostraca > Decapoda > Cambaridae > Procambarus > Procambarus clarkii. Next base: position 29,397,995 of record NC_091172.1, read on the forward strand.
GAGAATGACTCTCCTGAATCGACTTGAGAATGGTCCAGGACGGACCGAAACGTCGTCGTCGTCCCTTCACCTTCTAGTGTGTGGTCTGGTCAACTCATCACAACACTTTGTCTTCTGCTCTTCGGGGTCTCTACTGTAGCTGCATACGGGCCAAGGAAAGGGTGTTGACTCGCCCCCTTTACGGGTCTTGAAGAAGCGGAACGCACTGAAAGAAGACGTTTGTGGAAGCCGCCTCCGTCTACAGTTCTTAAGCTAAAGTCGACAATGCATTCGAACATTTAAATATTTAAATTTCAGCACTACAGGTACAACCAGGCTAGACAAGGAGGTAGACTCTCCCGGAGACACTGACAGGTAAGTCCACCTGCCAGTAAGTACTTACACCACTTTAGGAAGACGTGCTGAAGGTAAGTACTTCCAGGACGTGTTCTGTGAGGCATCGTATTAAACATCTTATTAGCCAGAGTGTCTTGTCAACAAGAGACCCTCGTGAGTCCCCGTTAAGCTTACTGGGAAGAGCATGTCATCCATCTGGAGCGAAAGAACTCTGGAACACACTTCAGGAACTTCAGGAACACACCAAACAGTTGAGAGTGTTTGGTGATGAGTTTCCTGCGATGCATGTTCCAGGATCCTCATACTTTTGATCTCTTTCATCTTGCATCTTATGGATTTTAGGGATGCTGTTCCGTTATTTAGCAACTCCTGTTTGCTTCCTTACCTGAAAATTGGTACTATATTTAATGTCTAGCTGGAGTAGAGCAGTTCTTTGGAATGTATGACTTATGGCTTGAGCTCATTCTTCCAGTATACAGGCGAATATCTTGAAGGGTTCCAAAGATATTAACGAGGCTGATAGTCTCAGGGGAACTTACCATTTACCCGTTTGGTATTTCATTAGAGGCAGATATGACCTTCCTTGTATTAATCCAGCTACAGATTCCTTTTAGGGTTGAAGGGACAGGGTTTTAGAGGTATTGGATCGCGGAAGGAGGTTTTCACCTCCCTCTTGTGACATCTTACATGACAATGATCCAGTCCTTCTTGATCCTGGCGCTAATGTGGGGTGGTTAGCCACCATCCACTCTCATCAAGTATCTTTTTCTTTCTCTTGTCTCTTTCTCTTTCTTATTTCTCTCCTCTCCCTCGTATCATACCAACACAACTCCTCCTCTTCCCTGACAACGCTTTTGCTGGCATTAATAAATCTGTTCAATAACCTCTCTCTCTCTCCTCCAGTCCCTTCAGCTAACGTAATTAACATTATTGATGGACCTTTGAACAAAGGTCATCTCAGAACGTCGACGCCCGACCACCACCTTACTGACGCTTCCGGTCCGTCCAGTGCTCCCGGTACACTACTCTTGTTGTGCACCGGTTATATCTTAACCCTCATGTGCACACAGTACACTACCTTGTGTCGCACAGTGTACAACACCCTTTATGTGCACATGTACACAGCCCTCAAGTACACAAGATGTAACACCTAGTACACAGGATATGTTACCACGTACACAGGATACACCACAGGTACACAAAATACACCACGTACACACACAAAATACACCACGTACACACACAAAATACACCACGTACACACACAAAATACACCACGTACACACACAAAATACACCACGCACACACACAAAATACACCACATGTACACACTACACAGGAAAGGGAGTGAAAGTCGCGTGGGAAGAACCAAATCAAAGACTAAATCTTGAAAGAGAAACAGAACAATTTTAGCAACGAACTCAAGGCAAAGAAGAGAGGGGAGAGAGAGAGAGAGAGAGAGAGAGAGAGAGAGAGAGAGAGAGAGAGAGAGAGAGAGAGAGAGAGAGAGAGAGAGAGAGAGAGAGAGAGAGAGAGAGAGAGAGAGAGAGACGATGAGACAAGAGATAAGGAGAAAAGGTATTAAAAGAGTGAAAAGGGTTTGTGGAATAGGGTGTTCAAGCAAGGGTGAGACGGAGTGTATTTAATAGGGGGCAGTGGAAGAGAGAAGAGAATTTGGAAGGGGGGGAAGGAAAAGTGTCCATGAGAGGGGAGGAGCCTCTTGCTTAAGGAGGGCAATGTAGTCTGCGAAATTACATAAGAAACAAAAGGCACTACGGGCTCACCATAGCCCGTGCTACTTGGAACTTTGTTCCGGGTAGCAAATCTTTAACAACAACAACAACATAAGAAAATGGGGATTTAAAACTGGGGATTATTAAGGTGAAAGCAGGTGTGTGAAGTGAGGGGAGGGAGGGGGAGGCAGGCTTGTAAAATAAGGTGAAGGCAGGCTTGAGAAGTGAGGGAAAAGGCAGGTAATAGCCGGCTTGGGGAGCAAGGGGAAGAAATGGAGAAATGCGTGAGAGTTACTGAGGGGAGAGAACAAAAGGGGAAGAGAAGTGGAAAATGCAGGAGAGGAGGGAGAGGGGAAGGAGTGTCAAGGGGAGAGGAGAAGTGAAATGCATGAGAGAGAGAAAATATCGGAGAGGCTGAAAATGGTGGGTACGGAGAGCAAGAGAGAGAGAGAGAGAGAGAGAGAGAGAGAGAGAGAGAGAGAGAGAGAGAGAGAGAGAGAGAGAGAGAGAGAGAGAGAGAGAGAGAGAGAGAGAGAGAGAGAGGGGGGGAGAGAGAGAGAGAGAGAGAGAGAGAGAGAGAGAGAGAGAGAGAGAGAGAGAGAGAGAGAGAGAGAGAGAGAGAGAGAGAGAGAGAGAGAGAGAGAGAGAGAGAGACATACATACATGTACAAAAAGAGTTGATTCTATAAGTTAATAATTCAGCTAACATGTGTTACAATGTACACAGCACAATCACAACCACCATTACAATATTGAATATATTTTGGCAAGACTTTTGCCTCTCCTGAAGACACGAATCCCTCACGAAACTCCCCCTCCCCCTCTCCCCCCACGACCCACAAAGCAGTTACTCACAAAATATTGACTCACAAGACAGTGACTCACAATACAGTTACTCACAAGACAATTCAGGTGAACAATATGCCACACTCTCCCGTATGGGTGCTCGTCTCATCACCTTTACGAAACAAGGAAGAATCCGATCTCACGCAGTATGCAAATTACCTCGAGACGCCATCTGACCAGATCTGGCGGAGCATCGAACCTGATTCCCCAAGTACCTACGAGCTGGTTTTCATATGATGTACCTTTTAATCTCCCCCATGGCTTAGGTTTAGTCTGTATTTACTAAAAAATCTGCGAGATCCAAAGCCCTACGAGGTCGTTCTTAATCCGGATTTACTGTCGTTATTCACAACCCGGCGATGATTTGGAGCTCGTAGTATGTTTAGTGAATATAGACTAAGCGCCATACTTACGATAATACTTACGATAGCCGTTCTTATACCATCTACCTCGCCTCTACGATCACGTCTCTTCATGATACATGAAGCAAGCTATATGCTACCTACGATACCTTGTTCCTTATCACGATAATGGCTATTGTAACTTTCAGGTACTGCGAAAACCCTGTTTACAAATGACTATTGATAAAATGTATATATATTTTACTAACAAATAATTAGGAATTTTCTAAAATAGCGAATGACAAGTAGGTACCAACTTACCAAAAATACCATTCGGGTATGATGATCCACTGATATACTACCCCCACATTTGTTTCCACACACGCATATCAACACACACACACACACACACACACACACACACACACACACACACACACACACACACACACACACACACACACACACACACACACACACACACACACACACACACACACACACACACACACACACACACACACACACACACACACACCCACACACACACACACACACACACACACACACACACACACACACACACACACACACACACACACACACACACACACACACACACAGGGACAGTAGGGGCTGGGAAGAGAGAGAGAGAGAGAGCAGGGAGGGTAATCATCAGTCAAGGCAAGATAGCTCCAGCATCCATCCAGCGAGGCTTCACTTCTCATATATTTACCATTAACTCCATCGTCCTGGAAGTTCCCGGCCAAGATAGTCGCCAGATTAATTACCTCAATCCCTCACCCACAGCTCTGAGACCTTCCCTGCCCCACCCATCCTCAGTCTCTGTTGCTCCAGACCCTGGCCGCTGTAGGCTACCTGCTCTCTCCTGTTGCTCCAGACCCTGGCCGCTGCAGGCTACTTCCTCTCTCCTCTGTTGTTCCAGACCCTGGCCGCTGTAGGCTACCTGCTCTCTCACCTCTGTTGCTCCAGACCCTGGCCGCTGTAGGCTACCTGCTCTCTCCTGTTGCTCCAGACCCTGGCCGCTGTAGGCTACCTGCTCTCTCACCTCTGTTGCTCCAGACCCTGGTCGCTGTAGGCTACCTGCTCTCTCACCTCTGTTGCTCCAGACCCTGGGTGCTGTAGGCTACCTGCTCTCTCCTGTTGCTCCAGACCCTGGCCGCTGTAGGCTACCTGCTCTCTCACCTCTGTTGCTCCAGACCCTGGTCGCTGTAGGCTACCTGCTCTCTCTCCTGTTGCTCCAGACTGTGGCCGCTGTAGGCTACCTGCTCTCTCACCTCTGTTGCTCCAGACCCTGG
>NC_091172.1:29407569-29545069 GCF_040958095.1 Procambarus clarkii
CATGTTGGATTACAAAATCTCACCTCAACATGACCAACATTATAAGGTTGAATCCTGTTATGATATCACCCAACCTCTATATTTCTTTATCCTTTAGTCTGATCTAATGTTTCATAGGCCTACGCTGTTGAATCATAGGGCTAATATAACTAATTGAAGTACTTTATTAGGCCTGTCGCTATATTTACAATTATTCTGGAGGATGAGTCGGTTTATTAACATGAAATATTTTGGTGATACTCTAAACTGTATATTTATGTGTATTTTGGCCCAAGGATAGTTTATCTACTGCTCATCGTCAGTATAAAAATGCAGATGATTTAAATGCCAAAGAGCTGAAGAAGTTTACATGTATAATGTGAGTTATATGTACATATACATATATACATTGTCAAGAGTTGAAAATTTCACCGGCACTATGATTGGTAGACCTCAAACTTTCTACTATGTGACTGGCTACTTAATCAGAGGCGGGATAGTTACAGCTTCCAGTACTCTCGGTTAGATAATTAAGGAAACTGGACAATGGTACTAACGAAGGTTACGAGTCATTAACAGGTATTTTGTTCCATCTCATATTGTGTACAAGACGCGAAGCCTCCTCCTAAGTGCCTTTGAGCATTATTTCTGAAAGCAGTTTTGGTCGGAGTAGCTGTTTATGAACCTTCTATGAAAAGATATCGTTGCTAAACGATCACTGGCGATTGAGAGGTTAGTAAAAATATGTCGATGTTAGGTAACGTTAATTTTTACAATTTAATTGCATGGAAACCGATGTATTTGAGCTGATATATTTGACAAATACGTTACATTTAACGTACTTGTTCAGATGTTGCTCTATGATGTATGTGTTTGTTCAGACGTTGACTTTGACGCACGCGTTTGTTCAGAGGTTGTCTTGCATCGTACACGTTTGTTCAGGTGGCACACACTCTCCTACAGATCTGCCTGGCAGGTAATCTTCCATGTATAGGAAAAGAAGTCAGAAATCAAAGCGTCCAGCAGCACTGAACTCCCCCCTGTCAACGGCTCATAGGATCAACACGTCCAGGAGCCTATCCATCCCTCTCTCTCTCTTTCTCTCTCTCTCTCTCTCTCTCTCTCTCTCTCTCTCTCTCTCTCTCTCTCTCTCTCTCTCTCTCTCTCTCTCTCCCTCTCTCTCTCTCTCTCTCTCCTAGTGTCACGCCTCCTCAGGATCATGTACCGAGGAGGGGAAGAAACACAAGCCTTAATGCAACAAGCCTCGAACGTAATGAGATCTTATGCATTTTCTCTTACCATCTTCGACCTTTGGACGGATGCCACGAGTGCCTCATGCATCTCATTCCCCCTCCTGTGGTGGGCAGCTAGAGCAGAACACATTATCCTTGGAGTGAGTCTTATCCACTCTTTTCCCACTGCTTACACTCACTTCCATTAGCTGTCATCCTCTAAAACTTGTCAAGCATCTCATAAGAGTTTTAAAACATCTTTGCGAGTGTGGCCAGAAATGGACATGGATGCCATGGTCCAGTGTGGGTGGAGGCAGGGTGAGAAATCCATGTTTTCATTATTCATGGGGAGGAGAATGAGTCCTTGTTAGACGACAGAAGGGGCAAGAGTTGCCGTAGATAATTTAAAAGCGAGTCTCAACTTGCTGGAAGGGTGAGGTAGATGTGCTGATTTTATCACACGGTTCACTCTCTCTCTCTCTACACTTCTTTTCCTTTTTCCTTTATCCCTTTTTTCCGTCCTTTCTCTTTTTCTCACTTTATGTTTAACTGTAATTTCTCATCCTTTTCTTCCTGTCTTCAATCTTTTTTTTTTCATTTTTTCTCTTTTTGGGTAATTATTGCCTCTATTTCTTTCAATGTTTTTGCGTTTCTTTTTGCGTCTGTCTATCTGTCTGTGCATCAGTATATTTGTAATTCTCTTTCTCTCTCTCTCTCTCTCTCTCTCTCTCTCTCTCTCTGTCTGTCTGTCTCTCTCTCTCTCTCTCTCTCTCTCTCTCTCTCTCTCTCTCTCTCTCTCTCTCTCTCTTTTTCTGTCTGTCACTATCTTCCCCCTTGTAAGCGTGTGCGGCTCAGTCTCCCCTCGTGTTCCACATCACTGCATCTCTCTTGTATTTCTTTACCCTCCAGAAATCTCTTATCCTCTTGTTATTATTTTATTTTATTCTCCTGTGTCATGATATTACTTAGTGCTCTCTCTCTCTCTCTCTCTCTCTGTCCTTGTCTCTCTCTCTCTCTCTGTCTCTCTCTCTCTCTCTCTCTCTCTCTCTCTCTCTCTGTCTGTCTGTCTCTCTCTCCCTCTCCCTCTCTCTCTCTCTGTCTGTCTGTCTCTCTCTCTGTCTCTCTCTCTCTCTCTCTCTCCCTCTCCCTCTCTCTCTCTCTCTCTCTCTCTGTCTCTCTCTCTGTCTGTCTGTCTCTCTCTCTGTCTCTCTCTCTCTCTCTCTCTCTCTCCCTCTCCCTCTCTCTCTCTCTCTCTCTCTCTCTCTCTCTCTCTCTCTCTCTGTCCTTGTCTCTTGGTTACTTCCCTCTTAGACTTTATCTTTGCTTGCTTAATCCTCCCTTCTCCTTTCCACATGTTTCCCAATCTCCTCTTTATTTCCCTTCCCTCATTTTTTCCCTCTTCGTTTTCCCCTTCACGTCTCCCTTTACCTCACTTCTTTTCCATCACTTACGTCATTTCTTCCCGCACCTATCGCCTTTCAATTCTCTCACTTTCTCCATTATTTCTCCCTCCTCTTCCCTTATATTTTTTCCTTAGCTCACCTGTTCCCCTTCATCACCTTTCTCTTTCTTTATCCCACCTCTCCTTCCTCTCCCTACCTCCTCCTCACCTCTCCCACCTTCTCTCGCCTCTCCCCCCCTCCCTACGCCCATCCAGGCCGACCTACGACATGAATAATGGTAATCGAAGCCCCAGAAGCCCCCAAATACTATGATGATAAGATATCTGGTGGAATTTTAGGAGCCAGAGTGAATGTGGAGTCGAAGCCAGAAGGAAGCTGGAGGTGTGATGCTTGGTGCTTCATGCTGCTGCCTCTGGTGATGCTGCCTCTGGTGATGCTGCCTCTGGTGATGCTGCCTCTGGTGATGCTGCCTCTGGTGATGCTGCCTCTGATGCTGCTGCCTCTGGTGTAGCCGGTGTTGGAACCACTGTAGCTGGTGCCTGAACCACTGTAGCTGCTGTTGAAACCGCTACCAGTGTTGGCAACCATTGGACACATATAGACACGTATCCCATGTGGGATAAGCCACATATTTTCCAGTATACACGAGGACATAATTATCACTCAAAGATGACAGTAACAGCGCATTACGCACCATTTGCAGTAACTCCTGGGAGGACAAAATATATTATAATCGAATATTTATAAGTAAGTGTAAGTCGTGAGGAACATGACGTATAGTGATAAGCTTTAGTGTAGCAACGATATCTTAATACAGTGGGTCATACATGCCTGGTGTGTATGTGTGTGTATGTGTGCGTGTGTGTGTGTGTGTATGTGTGTGTGTGTGTGTGTGTGTGTGTGTGTGTGTGTGTGTGTGTGTGTGTGTGTGTGTGTGTGTGTGTCTCACACACACACACACAAACGCTCCCCGCTTCTTACCAATTTAACTTTTTAATGTATATTTCTATCGTTCTCAGACCCGGGCGTCTGACTAGCGGAAGTTGTGAAGTAAAATAACCCCAGAAGTGTTTTTCAGTATTCTGCCTCTTACCAGGACGTGATTCATGCATTTGGCTTTATATTCATTTATAAAAGTACATATTTTTTAACCGGAAAAAGAAAAGCAATCTTGGTGCAAGATATGCTGGTCGACCTGTCGTGTTGGTCGACTTGTCGTGCTGGTTGACCTATCGTGCTGGTCGACCTGTCGTGTTGGTCGACTTGTCGATCTGGTCAACCTGTCGTGTTGGTCGTCCTGTGGCGTTGGTCGACCTGTCGTGCTGGTCGACCTCGGTCGACGTGTGGTGTTGGTCGACCTGTCGCGTTGGTCGACGTGTCGTGTTGGACGTCTAACAAAGACATACCACAACTGATGTCATTAAAACATAATCCCTCTATGTTATAGAATCGACACATAGGGATATGCTACAAAGTATTACGTTACAAAATACGAGATAAAAAAAATGTACATTTTACCTATAAACACAAAACACAAACCCCACCAACGCACAAATACACACAATTCCACACCAACCAACACACACAGACAAACACAGACAAACACAGAACAAACACAAACACTGAACTACAGGCCAGTGTCCCTAACTTGCATACCATTCAAGCTAATGGAGAAAATTGTGCGAAAAAAGCTAGTGGAACATCTGGAGCGAGGAAACTTTGTGTCACAACACCAACATGGTTTCAGGGATGGCAAGTCATGCCTCACAGGGTTAATTGAATTTTACGACCAGGCAACAAGAATCAGGCAAGAAAGAGAGGGGTGGGCAGACTGCATATTTTTGTATTGTCAGAAAGCCTTTGACACAGTGCCACACCAGAGACTAGTGCGAAAGCTGGAGGTGCAGGCAGGAGTGAAAGGGAAGGTACTCCATTGGATAAGGGAGTACCTAAGTAACAGAAGGCAGCGAGTCACTGTGCGGGGTGAGGTCTCAGATTGGCGAGACGTCACCGGTGGAGTCCCGCAGGGGTCGGTCCTTAGACCTATACTGTTTCTTATATATGTAAATGATCTTCCAGATGGTATAGAATCATTTATCTCATTGTTTGCTGATGATGCAAAAATTATTAGGAGGATTAAGACGGAGGACAACAGTATGAGACTACAAGATGACCTAGACAGACTGCATGAATGGTCCAATAAATGGCTACTAAAGTTCAACCCCGAGTAAATGTAAGGTAAGGAAACTAAGCAGAGGAAACAAGATACAGAATGGGAGATGAAGTCCTTCATGAAACGGACAGAGAGAAAGATCTAGGAGCTGATATCACACCAAACCTGTCTCCTGAAGCCCGCATCAAAAGAATAACATCTGCGGCGTATGCGAGGCTGGCTAACATCAGAACTGCTTTCAGGAACCTGTGTAAGGAATCATTCAGAACCTTGTATACCACATATGTAAGACCAATCCTGGAGTATGCGGCCCCAGCATGGAGCCCGTACCTTGTCAAGCACAAGACGAAGCATAAAGTTCAGAGATATGCCACTAGACTAGTCCCAGAACTAAGAGGCACGAAGAAAGGCTGCGAGAAATGCACCTCACGACACTAGAAAACAGAAGAGTAAGGGGAGACATGATCACTACCTACAAAATTCTCAGAGGAATTGACAGGGTAGATAAAGATAAACTATTTAACATGGGTGGTACGCGAACAAGGGGACACAAGTGGAAACTGAGTACCCACATGAGCCACAGGGACGTTAGAAAGAACTTTTTCAGGGTCAGAATAGTTAACAGATGGAATGCATTAGGCAGTGATGTGGTGGAGGCTGACTCCATACACAGTTTCATGTGTAGATATGATAGAGCCCAGTAGGCTCAGGAATCTGTACACCAGTTGATTGATGGTTGAGAGGCGGGACCAAAGAGCCGAAAATCAACCCCCCCCCCCTCAAGCATAACTAGTTGAGTACACAAACCCATAAACCCACAAACACACACACACGACCCCACAAACGTTGAAAAGTGATTGAAACTTTGTTAAAAAGAGAGTGGGAAGTTATTACATCTGTTGACAGGCCACTGAAAGGCGGGGTCCAGGAGCTGGTGATCTTCCTGAATCAAAATACAGATTAGAAGTCACATACACCTTTGGATATTCAAATAAAATTAAAAAATATTGACGAATAGTTAAAACTCGAGTTTAACAACAATGTGCAAAACTACACAGATTATAGGGAATTTTGAATAAATTATAGACATGTATAAAGTATTGACAAACATGTATAAATTATAGACAAATATGTATAAATTATAGACAAATCAGCATGAAAAAACAATGGCTAATGAAAGGCTTCATTAGTGCAATTATTACCCTCCTAACAGCTGGTTCATGAATATTAATGACAATTATAACGTGCAAATGAGATGTAAATATCATCACCAATTTAACGTTAACGACCCTGATAGATATTAGCGTCTTTATTACTGCACAATTGCCTCCACATTTGGGGGTATAAAGTGTTGTCGTCGTCGTATTAGAAGCAGTGGAGTTGACCGCTGAGGTCTGGTCCAATGGGCTTTGGTGTTAGTCAAGTCTGGTCAACTGGGCTGTGAGTCAAGTCTGGTCCACTGGTCTGTGGTGTAGCTGGCTCAGGTCTGGTCCACTGGGCTGTGGTGTAGCTGGTTCAGGTCTGGTCCACTGGGTTGTGGTGTAGCTGGCTCAGGTCTGGTCCACTGTGGCTGGCTCACTTTCGGTCCAACACAACATACACGACGTTCCGCACAGTGAAATCACAAAAACGTAATAACTCGACCAAAACAAAACTTCAGGCAATGCGATGGGAGTCCAGGGACACCAGTTCGATCCCAATACATGTCCCCCAATATTTTTTTCACATTAAAAACACTGTTAAGTAAGTAATTTAGCACTTCCAGACAGACAATCTTAGCGCAACTCCATAGTCTCCTGGGACTGATGTTGGGTAAGTACTCGAAGGTAAGCAATGCTAGGCAGGCATTGAGGGGTAAAGATTAAGAGGAAATAGTTTCCTCGTGAAGGGAAGAGGATTAGTGGGGGATGAGATGAAGGCAAGAGTTAATCAGAGAGATGCTCGAGAATACCTGTAATCAGGAGGAGGAAGTAACCAGGTGGAACGAGCTTGAAATGGAGGTCATGGAAGCCCCTCAATCCACAGCTTCCAGGGGAAACTGTTGGGATATCAGGTGGTATACATGCACCAGTGTCAATGGTCGTGGGGCGGAGCTCCGGAGCTACAGCTTGATCTCCGTGGATACAACAAGATGATCATGATTAAGTGAACACACACACACACACACACACACACATAGGGGGGTCTGGTAGATGAGTGGACAGCGCACGGGACTCGTAATCCTATGGCCCGGGTTCGATTCCCGGAGCCGGCAGAGACAAATCAGCAGAGCTTCTTTCATCCTGATGATCCTGTTACCTAGCAGTAAATAGGTACCTGGGAGTTAGACAGCTATCACGGGCTGCTTCCTGGGGTGTGTGTGTGTGTGTGTGTGTGTTGAAAAAAAATTGTTAGTAGTTAGTAACAGTTGATTGATTGACAGTTGAGAGGCGGCCCGAAAGAGCAGAGCTCAACCCCCGCAAGCACAACTAGGTGAATACAACTAAGTAAATAGTTCACTCACATTGAAGGAAAGAAAACACATTGAAATAAATATTTTTTTCAGTGTCAGGGCAGTTGAAATGCACTAGGCAGTGATGTGGTGGAGGCTGACTCCATACACAGTTTCAAGTGTAGATATGATAGATCCCAGTAGGCTCAGGAACCTGTAAACCAGTTGATTGACAGCTGAGAGGCGGGACCGAAGAGCCGAAGCTCAACCCCCCCCCCACAACTCGAGGTGAGTACACACCCACACTTCCTGTTAACGGTAGTGAGTAATATCACCTCACTAACTGTAACAGCCAACCGGAGGAATATTACCTCACATGAGTAGTTTCGCAGCGATGAAGGGGGCAATATTGTGTCCAAATTTACTACCTAATAGCGGGTATATTATCGTCCTCCGGCACGATACATAACGGCCGCTGTCGGGAACAGTGTAGTTGGGCTCGCCCGCTGATTTGTCACGCGGCATTTCCTGATGAGGCAAAATTATCATCGTTCAGAGATAGTCACTAAATTACGACAGTACCACCATCCAATTTAGGCTTCGTGAATATAATTTAATAAATTAGGACAAATATCACTGTTCAAAGGGGGGAAATATATATCTTGTTATAATGACAGTATGTAAATGTCGTCATTGTAGCCCCCTGTGAGAATAACAGAATTTTCACTATAAATTTTTAGACTAGCGTAATAGTCACTGCGGCAGTGATGAATGTGTTTACATCAGGGCTCTTGGAGCTCTTACTAAGAGCTCTTGGTGTTTGTTGACAACTGGGATATATACACCGAGAGGTATACCCGCTTTCTAGGTATGTATAGATAGTTTGTCTTAATTATGGACTCTGTTCAGGATTAATTAATATGTGTTGATTGCTCAGTAAGCTATTGTGGTGATCTTCATAACCCACCAGAGGTTGATAGGCCTTGAGCCCAGTACCAAACCAAGTATTGAAAAGGGATATACACGTAGAAGTTTACTCTGCAATGATTGGGCTAACCACTGTGTTTTATACGGAGGGGAAGCGAGGGACTGGACTCTTTAGACACACACACACACACACACATATATATATATATATATATATATATATATATATATATATATATATATATATATATATATATATATATATATATATATATATATATATATATATATATATATATATATATAACTGAAAACTCACACCCCAGAAGTGACTCGAACCCATACTGCCAGAAGCACTCAGCAACTGATGTACGGGATTCCTTAACCACTCGACCATCACGACCTGACAAAAGAGGAGTCCCATACTGAACCCATACTGCAGAGTGCTTCTGGCAGTATGGGTTCGAATCACTTCTGGGGTGTGAGTTTTCAGTTATATATATTAGGTGGTTAGGTTATGTTAGGTCAAGGCCACAACCCAGAATATATATATATTCTGGGCTGTGTAGTTTTCAGTTGCATATTGGCTTGAGACCCATTCAAGCTTGTTCGTGTGTGTGTTATGTAAACTAGTTAAGGACAATAGATTCTTGCACCTAATTATAATACAAAGCAACTAATTGCGTATGTTTATAAAGCTTATTGTTAATATATTTGATAATTTAATAGGAAATTAGAACAATTGTGTTGATTAGCGTAATTGGAGTGAAGGAGCGGTTGTTAACAACATCAGTGAGTGGGATTACACGGATTGTTCTTGTTTCGTACACATTGGGACGGTAAAAGCCAAAAGATCTTACGCTTGTTTCATCGTGACGTCTGTCTGTCTGTCTGCTCTTTGCTTCACCTGTCTAGATTTCCGCCACAAACTGTCAGTATTTCAAGATCGCTGTTGTTATCAGCGCTAACGTAGCACAATACTAAACAAATTCGGAATTAAAATGCGTTATCGCATTTTTAGGAAATCAGTTACACGCAAATGCCACCTTCGATTAGCTCAATATGGAATGTAATTGAACATTAGAGGATTAATGTAAATTGGAATGAGTCAAAAGGTAAAATTTTTAAGGCAGTGATGACCAGACCACACACTAGAAGGTGAAGGGACGACGACGTTTCGGTCCGTCCTGGACCATTCTCAAGTCGACTGTGACTTGAGAAATAGACAATCGACTTGAGAATGGTCCAGGACGGACCGAAACGTCGTCGTCCCTTCACCTTCTAGTGTGTGTGGTCTGGTCAACATACTTCAACCACGTTATTATGACTCGTCGCTTTTTAAACCAGTCCTTCCTCTACACTCGTGTGATTGGAAGCTTTGACTGGAAGTTCCGGGCTCAGCCCAGGTAACCAGTCAGTACAGTTGGCGAGGGAGGAAAGGCAGTTACGTTCACTAGGAGTGGAGTGGAGAGCAAGCCCTCGGTGCCAGGCAAGACAAACAGCGCAATGATTGGTCGCTGATGGTGGTTGTGGTAGTATTGCTTAACTACAGCAAAATGTCAACAGTGCGCCAAGGGGGTGGTGCTAATTTCTGAGCTACCACACCATCAAAGTTAAAAATAAAGTGATGTTGATGTCTGTAAATGTCGGGCTGTTAGGGATTGGAAGACAGGTGAGTCTTACTAGCTTCGCCTAATTTTTTTTTTCCAAGTAATTGCTGTTAGGTACGTGCACAACATGTCCTTTCTCTCCATATCTCTGTTCTCTTTTCCTATGTTCCTCTTTCGGTTCCTCTTCCTTCGTCTCTCTCTCTCTCTCTCTCTCTCTCTCTCTCTCTCTCTCTCTCTCTCTCTCTCTCTCTCTCTCTCTCTCTCTCTCTCTCTCTCTCTCTCTTTCCCTCTCGCCTTATTTTTCCCCAATACCCTCCTTTCTAACCCTTGGTTCCAACCAACTTCTCTCTCCCTCTCTCTCTCTTCCTCTCTCTTTCTCTCCTTCCCTCCCTCCCTCTCTCTTTCCTTTTCTTTCTGCTTCTCCCTAGCCGTCTTCCCCCTTTCTCTATATAGGCTAAGGTTAACTAGGAATATCACTTATGCTCCTAGTGAAACTTCAAGCACGAGCTGTTATCCTACACCAGCTCATCTGCAGCCTCTCCATCACTTCTCTCTCCCTCTCTCACTAGGGAGAAGGGTGAGTGGTCACTGGACAGTGGGACGGGACGTGTATGGTGAGGGAGTATAGGTGGTGTAATCACTGCTTGAGGCAATTAGTTTATTGTGTGATGGTGGGGTATCCTGTGCTGATCAACGCCACACAAATTTGCCTATTGTGGCCAAAGTCTGATAGGTATTTTTTGTAATTTTGACGTGATCAGCGCCTAATGTTTTATGATATGACAAAAAATAATAATTAATCTCATGAATGGTATTGTGAGAGTTTCACGTGACAGGCTTTTATTTGTGCATGAACTCAACAGCAGTTGCTGGGAACAGTTGGGTGAGACTAGCCCCAGGCGTCGTCCTCCAACCTAGAACAGACATTATAAATGTATATAGATTTACAATTATACATAATATAATTTCGTCTTACCATTCGATCTTAGATGCAGTAACACCCGCTGCACCTAGAGCTTCAGCGATTGCCCTTCAAAGCAGTGTGATGTTTGGGGCACCTTTGGGTTCAAATATGATTGTTATAGATATCTGTTATCCTGTCCTCGTCCGACAGAACAAAAATACGAGAATATAACAAACTTATGAAAGCATTATCAACGAAAGAACTAAACTCCTTGGAAGAGGAAGAAGACTAATCGTTGATTGGCCAATGGGACTAAGACTCGGTCTTATTCGTGAGGAAATGCCTGCGTTCTTACCCTCCAGCACCCAACACTCCAGGTCTACCCCTTGTAAGTGTTGGATGGTCGTGTAATATCAGCATGTCAAGTCTATGCAGGAACTTCAATCATGCAGATGGACCAAGGTAACGGTGCAGAGTTGACAGGAAGTTGAGCCGTCTTGCAGACGTCACTTGAAGGCACGCAACCCAGAGCTCCTCATTTACCGGTTATTGGGTAAGTTTCCTGCTATATTATCCAGGAATATGACTTGTAATTGCTCCAAAATCTTGGGCCAACTTCACTTGGAGGACAAAGTTAGTGGAGACGGCGCAGGAACTTCCAGGTACATGTTACTTACTTAGCGGTTTATCTTACCTCCTGGAATGCTTTCTATAAGGATTTTCGCATTTTAAATGTTATCCAGGGTAATATTTTGTAATATTTTTTAGGTTTGATGCCTGAACTCTCCACCCTTGCAGCGTTACCAATGATTTTCAAGAGGAAAAGATCTGAAGACGCATAGAAAACAACTACATTACAATTGTTGACCAGACCACACACTAGAAGGTGAAGGGACGACGACGTTTCGGTCCGTCCTGGACCATTCTCAAGTCGAATGGTCCAGGACGGACCGAAACGTCGTCGTCCCTTCACCTTCTAGTGTGTGGTCTGGTCAACATACTTTAGCCACGTTATTGCGACTCATCGCCTGCACATTACATTTGTCTATGTTATTTTGGCAGACATAAGAGTCGCCGCTTGTTAGAACTGCGACAAGAATACGGATGTAAATAATGGAAACTGTCTTTCTTTGCTGACGCAATTGAAAATGTGAAAGAAGACATTTCTTTCTGACATTGAGAAAGAAAGAAGACCACGAAATGAGAAAAGGAAAGAAAAGCAATGTTTAAATATAATGTAATAGACGGATATTGTAGTGTAGAGCAAATTAAGGGAAAGGTTACAATGAGAATGACCGTAGCGTGGAGCCATGGGCCCCTAAGATCACCTAGTCTTGGACTACCAAGGCAAAACTGTCCATCATGTTCAGCAACAGCGCTAAGATTACCTGTGTGTCTTCAGAGATTCAGGTGTTGCGAGTGTACACCTGAGTATTGATCGGGTGTTGCTGAGCTCTACACCCCCCGAAGGCCAGTGTAGTGGAGTATACCTCGTGTATGCATACGGGAGGAGACTACGAGGCCACCTCTGGCTATGTGTGAGAAGATAGGAACCACCTTTGTAATTATGAACGTATGTATGAGTGTGTGTGGGGAACAACCTCTGTAATTATGTATGTATGTGTGAGGAAACCACCTCTGTAATTATGAGAGGAGGACTGAGACAGCCTCATCCACTTAAATCAGGAACGAGAGAGAGAGAGAGAGAGAGAGAGAGAGAGAGAGAGAGAGAGAGAGAGAGAGAGAGAGAGAGAGAGAGAGAGAGAGAGAGAGAGAGAGAAGAGAGAGAGAGAGAGAGAGAGAGAGAGAGAGAGAGAGAGAGAGAGAGAGAGAGAGAGAGAGAGAGAGAGAGAGAGAGAGAGAGAGAGAGAGAGTGTAGGCAATATTGCCTTAGTTAGCTTCGCTCTCAGCCCTTCACCTGAGACAGAAGAAAGCCACCAGACAGAGGAGACGGGCAGACGGGTCTACGTTCTGTAAGGTGAGATTTAACCTCAGAGCGACTGAGGTTAGCACCGGTTGCCACACCTTGGGACACACTGTGAGGGGTGAGGATAAAAGTCTAATATATCCTTAACGAAGTACTAAATAATAATAATAATAAACCCGAATTCAGATTTTGAAGAGTACCAACAAAACGTATGTGGGTGAGGTGGTGTGGTAGTGATCACGTACAGTCTTACATGATGGTTTGTGGTAATGGGTGTTTACGGCGTCTGTGTCTCGCATACACCCCGTCCTCCCATACCCACACCCACACCCACACCAGTCCCACACCCCGCCCCTCACACACCCATCATTTTCTTCACCAACACCCACCTCTCCCACACCAACGCCAAGCACGACCACACTCACACAAACATACACACAATTAAAGTACAAACAATGGTAAACACACACACACACAAGATTCAGCGGTATGCCACCAGGCTCGTCCCGGAACTGAGAGGAATGAGCTACGTGGAAAGGATAAAGGAGCTGAACCTCACATCCCTGGAAAACAAAAGAGTAAGGGGAGACATGATAACTACCTACAAAATTCTCAGAGGAATTGACAGGGTGGACAAAGACAAACTCTTCAGCATGGGTGGAACACGAACAAGGGGACACAGAATTTTTTCAGTGTGGGAGTAGTTGACAGATGGAATGTATTAGGCAGTGATGTGGTGGAGGCTGACTCCATACACAGTTTCAAATGTAGATATGATAGAGCCCAATAGGCTCAGCAATCTGTACACCAGTTGATTGACAGTTGAGAGTCTGGCTTTCATATTCCTGCGGCTACTGAAAACTCGCGGGGGAGAAAGTTTCAGCCTTTTTCAGGAAAAGTGTGGTTTAGCTATCATCCTTTTCCTGCCCAAACTGAGCTCTGTGACATAGTGTCACGTTCATTACATAGGGAAGCGTCTTCACCTGACTCACACTATGGTATTCTAAGGCATTTTTTAACCCCCAATTTACTCGTCGATATTCACCTGTTTTGTCTTCATATTTAGCATGTTGAACTCATATTGCTTCACTGTTTGCTTATAGCTGCCTCACTGTATTATCGTAGCTCATTCACTGCTTATTTGCAGCTGGCTCACAGTGGGTGAGTTATGAGGGAATGGTAATATAGCTTTCAAAATGAACCCACCCTCACACACACTAATATAGTGTAAGATGAGTAGAACCTGTCAGATTATATCAAATACGTACACACGCACTCACTCACGAACGCGCACTCACACACGCAATCTCAAAAAACGAACTCAAGAATGTATACACAACCTCTCGCTTTCTTCCTCCTGTATAAACTATGTATCAGTCCATTCCTCTCCTCCATGTATATCAAACCTTCACTCCCCCTCCATGTATACCAGACACTCTCCTCCATGTAGACCATCAACCTCGTCCATGTATATCAGGCCATATATTTCCTCCGTGTATATCAGGCCATATATTCCCTCCATGTATATCATTCCGTCACTCAAATTCAGTTTCTTTTATTTATTCAGTAAAGATGGATATTTGGAATTACTAATCGTGAAATTTTAATCCGTTTGGATAAAAAGATGATTATCCGTTATCTGGTTGGCATCTTTCCCTCTGTCAGGAAATAAAATGTCACTGAAAATGGGTC
This sequence comes from Procambarus clarkii, assembly GCF_040958095.1. Lineage (NCBI taxonomy): Eukaryota > Metazoa > Arthropoda > Malacostraca > Decapoda > Cambaridae > Procambarus > Procambarus clarkii. The sequence continues at coordinate 29,421,848 of NC_091172.1, forward strand.
ATAATATTTTCCATGCATAGTTAATTAAGTAAGGTCGGAGATGTTGAGAAGAGCAAGGCGAAGGAGCTCTATTTTTACCATAAATATTTTGATATTTTCAAGGGGGAAAAAAACTGCAAAAGAATGACGAAAAGCCGAAAATATTTTGATTTGAAATTTGATATTTTGATCCCGTTATTATGATTTTAAAGGTGCACTAACGTAGTAGAGATTACGAGGTAGTGGGATGAATTGTTTTTCTCTGTCGTAATTAGCATACGACTGTCACTTATAATATGTTCTGTTGAATTTTTTTATTTTTTTTTCAAACACAATCAATTTTTAATTGTTATTATGAATTTTATTGCAAGTCAATTGTTGACTGCATACAAATTGTACAAAATATTGACTGTATAGCACTTAGAAAAAAATATAATTCAGTTGTTTTGCTCTATAGGGAAGGAAAATAATGAAGATTTTAAACAAACTTCAGCTAATAAACACACACACACACACACACACACACACACACACACACACACACACACACACACACACACACACACACACACACACACCAACACAACCGGTGAGCCGGTGTCAATGGTGGCCCTCGTGTGCACTTAGGCTCATAATACGTATATTTCTGCAGGGATCACGAGGCACTTAGCGTTACGCCGCGGCTGTTACTGCTATTGCTGTGGTTTCTGCTCCAATTGGCGGTGTCGTTACCCTGAATAGTGTAATGTTTTCCCTGCACCCTCTGTTGGCTGCTTGCTCTCGCTCTTGTTTCTCCTGTTGCTCTTGTTGTTAGTAGAGCTCCTGTTGCTTATCCTGTTTGTAGAGCTCCTGTTACTCTTGCTATTAGTAGAGCTCCTGTTGCTTATCCTGTTTGTAGAGCTCCTGTTACTCTTGCTATTAGTAGAGCTCCTGTTGCTTATCCTGTTAATAGAGCTCCTGTTGATCTTATTTTGTTTCTGTGGTTGTGGTAAGGCAGCTACTGTTAATGGTATTTTGCTGGTTATGAGATTTTCAAGCGGAATCGATGGTAGAGTTAGCGTTGTTCTCTCTCTCTCTCTCTCTCTTTATATAAATATATATATATATTTTTTTTTTTTTTTTTTTTTTTTTTGTGCTTAAAGGTTATGGATCTCTTGAAAAACACAACAATGGGAAACATTGATGAATGTCACAGACGGGTTCGATCATTGTTGCAAGTCAAACACTTCTTCGAATTCCTCTGAAGTTGGACTAGTGCCCAAGACGCAACAGGCATTTCCCCTCTGAATCGCAACACTGAGGCGCTGGAACAAGAAACTTTTTGCTCTCTGGTCTTTTGTAGCGCTGATCAATTTGTCCCCCAATTCCTTCAGGAACTTCAATGCACATTTTCCCCACGAACCGAGGGTCTCCGAGCCGATCGGAACAAAGCTGTAGCAGTGTGCTAGACCTCTGTATTTAATAATTTTCTGCGATTCCCTGAAAGAAGCAGCACCACCGCTTTCACGTGTGCTGTAGTGGAGGTAGGTACTGGTCAGTGTGGCAGCGCACGTGTAGTCCCATACCACTTGCTTACCATCCTTCCAAGGTAGCAAGGTGACCCCATCAGGGCGCTTCTGAGGGTCGTTAGGTCTGGATAAGTGTGGTTCTCTTTGTGCCGGGCACTGGCTGTGGCGAGGCTCCTCTTGATGATGTCGTTGACTTCTTCATGTCTTGCGATTTTACCCTGTGATTTACGACATACCAGACCATGACGACCATATTGGTCTGCCATCGCAGTTCCGCAGATGCACCTATGTTCGGTGAGGATCGGGGCGGCAAGGCGAAGGGCAACTCCAATGCGGAGAGCGTCATGACTGAGGCGAGTTCCCAGGGCTGCATTGGGCACAGCAAATAAAAAATCCCCGGCGTGGGGTGCTGTTACCGCTAGGAGGCGGGCTTTGTTTTCAGCATCAGCGTTGTCAATCATTGCTGTGACAGTCTTTTCCATTATGGGGCTATCCCAGTGGGCCTGCTTGTGGTCTTTTGGGACTTGTGGTCGGGGTTGAGGGTGTGCAATGGTGTCCCATTGTCTGGCTGCTTCGATGAACGTTTGATCATGAGTTCCCGCTGTCTCTCTCATACGCTCTGGTAGGATCTGCCCTACCAATTCGTTGGCTGCTGTACATGAGGATAAGAATGCTGGAAGTGCTACCTCAGTTGCCTTTCGTATGCCTATCCCTCCAAATCTCACTGGTAGTGTTGCTTGGTCCCACTGACTGTCATCTAAATCTAGGTTGAGCGCCTTCCTGAATATTGACCTGAGGAGCTCATCATATTGATTTAGAAGTGGGTTGCCAAAAGTTGGTGCACACCTTAAGAAGTATGTTAGCCTGGGCAAGGTAAGGCACTTTGTGAGAAGGTAGAGGGCATCGTGGGAGTCCAAGTCCCCAATTCTCTCTTCCATCCTCTTTAGGTCTCTAAACTTTTCGTCAAGGACTGCAGCAATGGCATTGTGGCCTAGAGGTGCTCCGAGTAGTGTGCTGTCGGTAGGTTTAACGACTGAGGCTATATATATATATATATATATATATATATATATATATATATATATATATATATATATATATATATATAGGCTTTATATAGGCTGAGGATATATATATATATATATATATATATATATATATATATATATATATATGTCGTACCTAGTAGCCAGAACGCACTTCTCAGCCTACTATGCAAGGCCTGATTTGCCTAATAAGCCAAGTTTTCATGAATTAATTGTTTTTCGGCAACCTAACCTACCTAACCTAACCTATCTTTTTCTGCTACCTAACCTAACCTATAAAGATAGGTTAGGTTAGGTTAGGTAGGGTCGGTTAAGTTCGGTCATATATCTACGTTAATTTTAACTCCAATAAAAAAAATTGACCTCACACATAATGAAATGGGTAGCTTTATCATTTCATAAGAAAAAAATTAGAGAAAATATATTAATTCAGGAAAACTTGGCTTATTAGGCAAATCGGGCCTTGAATAGTAGGCCGAGAAGTGCGTTCTGGCTACTAGGTACGACATATATATATATATATATATATATATATATATATATATATATATATATATATATATATATATATATATATATATATATATATATATATATGTCGTACCTAGTAGCCAGAATGCACTTCTTGGCCTACTATGCAAGGCCCGATTTGCCTAATAAGCCAAGTTTTCCTGAATTATTACATTTTCTCTAATTTTTTTCTTATGAAATGATAAAGCTACCCATTTCATTATATATGAGGTAAATTTTTTTTATTGGAGTTAAAATTAACGTAGATATATGACCGAACCTAACCAACCCTACCTAACCTAACCTAACCTATCTTTATAGGTTAGGTTAGGTTAGGTTAGGTAGCCGAAAAAGTTAGGTTAGGTTAGGTTAGGTAGGTTAGGTAGTCGAAAAACAATTAATTCATGAAAACTTGGCTTATTAGGCAAATTGGGCCTTGCATAGTAGGCTAAGAAGTGCGTTCTGGCTACTAGGTACGACATATATATATATATATATATATATATATATATATATATATATATATATATATATGTCGTACCTAACAGCCAGAACGCACTTCTCAGCCTACTATTCAAGGCCCGATTTGCCTAATAAGCCAAGTTTTCATGAATTAATGTTTTTTCGTCTACCTAACCTACCTAACCTAACCTAACCTAGCTTTTTTTGGCTACCTAACCTAACCTTACCTATAAATATAGGTTAGGTTAGGTTAGGTAGGGTTGGTTAGGTTCGGTCATATATCTACGTTAATTTTAACTCCAATAAAAAAAAAATGACCTCATACATAGAGAAAAGGGTTGCTTTATCATTTCATAAGAAAAAAATTATTGTAAATATATTAATTCAGAAAAACTTGGCTTATTAGGCAAATCGGGCCTTGAATAGTAGGCTGAGAAGTGAGTTCTGGCTACTAGGTACGACATATATATATATATATATATATATGTCGTACCTAGTAGCCAGAACTCACTTTTCAGCCTACAATGCAAGGCCCGATTTGCCTAATAAGCCAAGTTTTCATGAATTAATATATTTTCTCTAAATTTTTTCTTATGAAATGATAAAGCAACCCATTTCATTATGTAAGAGGTCAATTTTTTTTTATTGGAGTTAAAATTAACGTAGATATATGACCGAACCTAACCAACCCTACCTAACCTAACCTAACCTATCTTTATAGGTTAGGTTAGGTTAGGTTAGGTAGCCGAAAAAGTTAGGTTAGGTTAGGTTAGGTAGGTTAGGTAGTCGAAAAGCAATTAATTCATGAAAACTTGGCTTACTAGGCAAATTGGGCCTTGCATAGTAGGCTCAGAAGTGAGTTCTGGCTACTAGGTACGACATATATATATATATATATATATATATATATATATATATATATATATATATATATATATATATATATATATATATATATATATATATATATATATATGTGCATGCCTGGGGACCATTCAGGCTTGTTCGCATTTGTGTTCCTCACGTGTGCCCCAAAGAATGAGGTGATAGGATAAAATGCTATGCCCAAGATTACCATCAGAGTGCCAGCGGGAAGATGGGGAAATAGCCGACACATCCAATATTTCTAAATAAATAGATATAAATAGAGTGAGATCAATGAATCTAGCACAAATCTCAATTTTCCTTGCATTTTCCTTTACTTGAGAAGGAAGTTGGAAAAATAACTCTCCAAAGTTAATTTTCACAGTTTAATTTTCCCCGACGTTAATAGTTGCGTTTCGTTAACTCTTGTTAACATTGTCAGAGGCAGAGAGTGAATGATTACAAATTGTCTCGCTGCATGACATGTACCCGGATGATCAGGAGAAGGTGTTGAGGTGAATGGGATGAGCTGCTTGCTGCTTGGGTATTGTCTGACGTCTTGAAAAGGAAGTTGGTGTCTTGCCTATATATTGGATACATTGGGGCTGATACTCCCCAAGTGGGCAGGTGAAGGCATATAGGCAATATCCGTCTGTTTCAACGGGTTATGTTTGGATTCAGGAGAGTTCTACGTGAGCAAGTTGGCAGTCTTCTTGTTCTTGTAATATATTATTAGTTGAAACTTCTGGTTGGTGTCAGTAGGCGGTTACATTTCTATCAATAATGTTCTTCAGGACTCTGTGAGCTGTGGAGAAGCTCACAGAGCTTCATGTAGAATAAAATATCTATTCAAATATGAATATAAATATTCATGTAGAATATTTTAATTGTAGGGACCGATGATGTACTGTTGTCTGTTGAATGTGAAGTCGCATAGCGGCTACCCTTCCGCCATTCTGAGGTCTCACCCCTCACAGTAACTCTCTGCTGCCTATTGCTTAGGTACTCCCTTATCCACTGGAGCACCTTACCAATTACTCCTGCCTGCTTCTCCAACTTATGTACGAGCCTCTTATGGGGTACTGTGTCAAAGGCTTTACAACAGTGTGTGTGTGTGTGTGTGTGTGTGTGTGTGTGTGTGTGTGTGTGTGTGTGTGTGTGTGTGTGTGTGTGTGTAAGTGTGTTTGCGTGTGCAGGAAAATGTGTCTGATCGAAATATACCCAGTATTTATTTATTTATAAATATCTAGAATAAATGATTGCCATCTTATAGCGCACGAGAAAGGGTAAAAAAACGCATCAATTTAGTGCGTCAGGAGCAGAGCAATGTTTTCCCCACACTTTATAAACCCATCATCGCCCCAAGTTGGCCATCACTTGGCAAATTCCTCAGCGCCGCGGGGAAAATTTTGCCCACAAAATTATATGAATTTGGCAGCTGCGAGGCGCTCCTGGTCTATTTCTCGCATGTAAATTAACAACGTTAGTTAAGTTTGTGTGAGAGAGAGAGAGAGAGAGAGAGAGAGAGAGAGAGAGAGAGAGAGAGAGAGAGAGAGAGAGAGAGAGAGAGAGTATATTGTAAACAAAAATCTTTCAGAGTAATTAGGATGCGCTATTTAAAATCACGCAGTTAATTCATTATGTATGTGTTTGTCTTATGAAGAAAAGCAGGCTACAGTGTCCTCAGAATCACGTGTGATCATAGTACACTATTAAAGAAGAGAAGGAGGAGGAGGAAAAGAAGAAGGAAGAGGGGGAGAAGGAGAGAGAATTACGACACATCCAAGAGATACATCACAGACCTTGGAACTATAACCAACTACAAGCTGAAGGATCACACTGGATTTTCTCCTAACACAAACAAATGGAATATCACGTCATGGGAAAAGCCAGTAACGGCGAAATTTATGTGATGGTTAGGATTGAAAATGTGACTGTTCGGGTCGGGAACTGACTCATATATTTGGAGGTGGGAGCAGGTAGATGAGTTAGTTCCTGCCAGACCTGATGAAGTTACCCGTCTCGGATATTTGGTCACTCACTACGTATCTGGTCACTCACCAAGCAGTGCCTAACAATAATGATACTGGAGAGAGAGAGAGAGAGAGAGAGAGAGAGAGAGAGAGAGAGAGAGAGAGAGAGAGAGAGAGAGAGAGAGAGAGAGAGAGAGAGAGAGAGAGAGAGAGAGAAAGAGAGACAGAGAGAGAGAGACAGAGAGAGAGAGAGAGAGACAGAGAGAGAGAGAGAGAGAGAGAGAGAGAGAGAGAGAGAGAGAGAGAGAGAGAGAGAGAGAGAGAGAGAGAGAGAGAGAGGGAGAGCCAACGTCCGACACAGATCACCATGTCCCCTGTAGAGCCACTAATCAACGTATCCACCATCAGAGAATCACTAACGTAAGCCACTTTGATACCAAAACACTGACCCATAAAGACCATTAATATCCAGACCCAGTAAAATGGTCCGTGTGAGCACTGGTCCAGTCCGCTGGTGTGTGGCAATTAGCGATGGACATTAACTGTGACTGTGAAGGATGGTGTCAGTCTTATGGGAGAGTATTGTTCCGTGGGCCCCTGTTTGTCAACACCGTAGCTGAATTGGGTTGGGGTGGTGGTGTGGGTGGTGGTGTGGGTGGTGGTGTGGGCGGTGGTGTGGGTGGTGGTGTGGGTGGTGGTGTGGGTGGTGGTGTGGGTGGTGGTGTGGGCGGTGGTGTGGGTGGTGGTGTGGGTGGTGGTGTGGGTGGTGGTGTGGGTGGTGGTGTGGGTGGTGGTGTGGGTGGTGGTGTGGGCGGTGGTGTGGGCGGTGGTGTGGGCGGCCACATCACCTAGCTATGCATAGGATAGAGTATTGAAATCTCATGAAGTTGTGATGTCGCTGGAAGGAGGATAATTCCGACAGAGATCAATTATTTCATTAAGTATATTTTGCACTATGACCATCACAGTGTCTACCACACTCACTCTACCACACTACTACCCCTCACAGTGTCTACCACACTCACTCTACCACACTACTACCCTCACAGTGTCTACCACACTCACTCTACCACACTACTACCCCTCACAGTGTCTACCACACTCACTCTACCACACTAAAATCACAGTGACATCGAGTGTGTGAGAAAAACAAATTTTCTGATGAAAAATACGAATATCAGAAGCTTTCTATATAACCTGTTTTGATTACCCTTTAAGTAGACGATGCCTATAATTCTATTTATATATGTAAATGACAGCAGCTCCTCCGTTTTTATCTAATTTTTTTTGCTGTCAGTAAAACCCCAATTTTTAAAAATAAACAGGTAAAAATTTCATTGATAAAAAGTAAAATGCTGGAGAACAATTTGAGTGTAAAATTTTACTCAAGCTTTTATAGGAAATTAATTTAGAGCAACATGGTCAGAACAACATGAGGAGAGCAGCATGTGGCACAGCAACATGCGCAGGACGTCTCAGGCAGACACATAGGGAGCCGGTCGGCCGAGCGGACAGCACGCTGGACTTGTGATCCTGTGGTCCCGGGTTCGATCCCGGGCGCCGGCGAGAAACAATGGGCAGAGTTTCTTTCACCCTATGCCCCTGTTACCTAGCAGTAAATAGGTACCTGGGTGTTAGTCAGCTGTCACGGGCTGCTTCCTGGGGGGGTGGAAGCCTGGTCGAGGACCGGGCCGCGGGGACACTAAAAATAAACCCCGAAATCATCTCAAGATAACCTCAAGAAAGGGCAGCAGCTGCAACAGCAACATGGACAATATAAATTGCGAACAATGCAAAACTAATGAGAAATATCAAGAGAGGAAGATTGCAACACCCCTGCAAAGGAATGTTAACACTCCAAAAATGGTGTTAAAAATGGCTGCTAGACTTTAACCCCAGTCAAATGCAATGTTAGAGGATTGGATCCACAGTGCGAAGACCAGTATAGCAGTGAATTATGAAGAGAAATTCCATCATGCTGCAGGAAAGGAGCAAGCCCAAGGAGTCGACATAACCTAGAATTGACCTGCAGAAGCACACGTTAGCAGAACAAGGTAGGCAGCATTCACCCCCCCACTCATCAACGTTTGGGCAGCCTTTAGAAACTTGGACAAGTGAGAATTCCGAACTCTCTACACATCCTACGTGAGACCAGCTGTAGAATATGCAGCCCCGGGCTACAGTTCTCACCTCCAAATCGACAAGTGACAACTAGAAAAGGTTACAATGGACGCAGGAAGTCTAGAGCCAGAGCTGAAGGGTTTTAAACTACGTGGAAATACAGCCCCACAACGCCCAGCACTAGAGAAGTTGAGTAATGGATTAAGATCTAGATGAAACCAAGCTAGATGAAAACTAGAGTATAAATATGTCCTACCTTGAGGTGCTTTCGGGGCTAAGCGTCCCCGCGGCCCGGTCGTCGACCAGGCATCCTGGTTGCTGGACTGATCAACCAGTGTCACACAGATGTCAGAAAAAAATTCTTTAGTAAGTGAAAAAGTTTTGACGAAGAAGTCGTTGAAGCTTACTCAATATGTAAGCTAACATGTAGATGTAAATGGGATTGTATTAAACTACGAACGCGTCCAGAAGGCTTGTGAGTTGATCTCGCCCCCTGCAAGTACATCTAGGTGAGTACGTGAGTACTGAGTGCAATATTCGGTTGAGTGACAGCCCTCGTGAGTGACAAAGACACCCGGTGACATCCGGCCAGTTGACACCCGGCCAGTTGATTGACAGCTGAGAGGCGGGACCGAAGAGCCAAAGCTCAACCCCCGCAAGCACAATTAGGTGAGTACATGTGGGAATATACAGGTGTTTCAGCCAAATATTATATCTGTCTTACCTGGCTTGTTCAACCCACCCCAGGGTCCGGAGTGACTCTTAATGCCTTTGTGGTTGACAACTCACGATTTGATTATTGATTTCGTGTTAAAATTAGAAAGCTTATCAACCACGGGAGGGTCATTAAGGTCACAAGAACAGCTTCATGACCAAACTACCCAGTGGACACAATACCCAAGCCAATTCAACTCAGAATCAACGTCTTCATCGTTGATTGAGCGTCGAACCAACGCAAGGTTCCACAGTTCAACACTAGGGAACGCGCTTGGCGTATATTAGAGTGTCAGTCAGACCCACATCCAGATGGATGATCCACAACCGTACACATCATCCACCGAGACACAGTACTGCCGAAGCCAGTCTATAATGGATGACCGTCGGGGACTTCAAGCAGACCCTCAGAGCAACAGTCGACCCAAAGGGTTTACGTCTAATCAAAGTGATTTCAGAGGTGATTCAGGCGGCTTTATGGTTGATAGACAAAGCTCGATATCTCACCAATTCTGTTTTGTGGGTTATACCCACGCTCGCCGTGCAGCTGGTGACGTGTTGAATTTAACACGATGCAAGCCATCTGGAGAAGCGCCCCGCTCAACACACACCGAAACTACGACGTTGGTACAACGTTCGAACAAGTTTTTAACACCTCCTAACTAGTTATAACAACCTATATAGCAAGTTGTAACAACGTTCTAATACATCATAAACACGCTAAGCCAAGATGTAACAACTTTATTACAAATTGTAACAAGCGGAAAATAGAGACAGTTACGGTTTGTGTTTCCAGGGCTAGGTGACAAGGCTATCAAAAGGAAAATGATAAATAATAACCATGATGTGAAGAAATAAGGTAGAATGACACCGTAGTAACGACTGTTACCAATGATTAATCAGTGACGTGTCATCCGTAACACCAGCCAACAATATGACAACTACAACTGGATCACCAGTCGACAGTGTGGCGAAGCACCACGCCCGGACCAATCAGCTGGGCGTGGCAGCCAGTGAGTCAACAAGCAGCAATTAGTCGGTGTAAGGCGGTCTAGACAGGAGGGAGCACCGTCGGTGATTCTTCTCAGTTAAGACGGAAAACTTGTCCTTGAGTAGCGGACACTTTGTCCCATAGGGAGGACGACACGGAACAGGTAAGGGATCACCCACTGGCTGTCATCAGCGGGACCGGCCAAGGGGGAAGCTGGTGTCCCATGGAGGAATGAAGAATCTCACCTTCTAGTCAGCTAGCAATGAAGAGATAAGGATCAGTGCTAGTAGAACGAAAGGTATGTCTCCAGGACGTGTTCAGATGTAAGAACTGATGTTCCAGGATGGGGGAGCATATCTGGAGAGCGTTCTAGGAGTTCTTCTACTCCCTGAGCCCGGCCTGAGGCCAAGCTCGACTTGCGAGTCAAGGAGAGTGAAGAGAGTGATTACATCTCGACTTACACTCCCTTACATCTCAGGATGGAGGGAATTATCAGGGGAAGGCTTAAAATGCACTTATCCTACACACTTTGTGGCTAATCCTGCTTCTTCAGTTACATTGTTCAAACTCGATTATTTTAATTAAGAGCATAGAGTAGGGTGAGGGGCTATAAATTGACGCTATTTATTAAATGCTAATATTAACGCAGGTACTAATTAGGCAGTTATATATATTTCAATGACGCCAAGGGGGATTGTAGAATTTAATTGAAAAGTTTGGGATTAATTTTAATATTTTTTTTTAAGTTTATTTAACACAATCCTGGCAAATCCTACTCAGGTAAAAGTAATGAAGAGAGATTATATTTTAATGAAGGAATCAGGGTACATATACACGTAAGCAGGAAAACAGCATCTATGATCATTTCCTCGGGTCTGTGTCACTTGGTTCCAATCCTTAAATTTGCACTCCTTAAAAATAGCCGAATTTCCCAAACCAGCTTACAAGTCACTCTGATGAGAGTAGACAACTCTTTTTCACTCTGGTGACTTTTATTAAATGAATCCAGCCACAGCACCTCGAAAATAGACCACACAATAGAATTATCTAATTTCCTTTGCCTACTAATGCCTAAACCAATCAGACTGGGGCCTCAGCTGGGTTTGATATTATTACTAGAACCTCGCTTCAGAGGTTTCAAAGAACGCATTATTTTCATGCGCTGGACATGCGCAATTCTAAATCGTTTTCAGTGTGTCTAATCATCCTGCAGCTGTTGACTAACCATCCTTCAGTGTGTCTAATCATCCTGCAGCTGTTGACTAGGCATCCTTCAGTGTGTCTAATCATCCTGCCGCAGTTGGCTAAGCATCCTTCAGTGTGTCTAATCATCCTGCACCAGTTGACTAATCATCCTTCAGTCTGTCTGTCATCCTAATGACTGAGAGAGCACAACACCGCCCCCCCCCACCCCAGATACACCATCCTGGCATCCTCCTCAATGACCCGGACTGATTCATGACACCAGCGCTCCTTAGGGGCTGGACCTAAACTTGACAATACCTCAACTGCCCTATAAAGAGCGACAGGGGCGATAAATCTAGTGCGGGGGGCCAGCAGAAGCCGTCAGTAAGGGCCACTGCCATCCCCTCCCCAACCCCTCACCGCCCTTCTCCACAAGGGCCAGCATAATCCACCGTCTGGCCCTGCGCCAAACACCTAGTTAACTCGCTCAAAACTCATTCCCCCGACAAATGTTTGGACAAAACTCGTGTCTGATTGGAGCTTTTGTGTTTCCAACACGAATGAATCATTGTTTTGTTTCAGGTCAAGAGAAAAGGTATGTGAGAATACGTTGGTGGGTTGGAATGCACGCACTCACAGTTTAATTGTTTTGCTCTACACGGGCTCTACACGGAGCTCTAACGAATGGCAGTGGGTCGATAATAAGTTGGTGAAGAACAAGGCATTAGAGCAAGATACTGATGGCGGATGACCCAAGCTGCTATACGATAAATACCTGCTATAGGTACTACGACAGCTGCTACAAGGCCTACCAAGTGCCTCAGAACTCACAAAGTGCCTCAGGGGCCCCACAAAGTGCCTCAGGGGCCCCACAAAGTGCCTCAGAACTCACAAAGTGCCTCAGGGGCCCCACAAAGTGCCTCAGGGGCCCCACAAAGTGCCTCAGGGGGGCCCACAAAGTGCCACAATGGCGTCTAGGAGTCACGGCTCCATCCAATCTCGTTTATCTGCAGATTTAGAGGATCTGGAGGTCGCGTACCAGTGTAAACCCTGATTAGGACTTCAATACCATTTGTTGGTGCCCCGGGAGCTGGCACTATCTCTGGTGCCAACCATCTCGCTGATCAGGCTCGGAGGGCCAACCTTTACTGACCTAGTCGAATGTGAGGGGAGGGTTAACACGCTCAACACTACCAGTGTCACTATTACCACTCCCCCCACCACAACCACAACCACCACCACCACCACAACTATCACAACTACCACAACCACCACCCGTACCACCACCACCACCACAACTACCACTACACTATATGTAAGAGAGAAGATCTCCATCCATGTCTCCGTAAGACAGGTAAGAGTATATATATATAAACTGGTCAGTATCGTAAAGACACCTCAATCACCTCTCTTTGAGGTGATTGAGCCTTAACAACAACTACTACTACACATATTACCATCTCCTCCACAACTCTCCACCACAACCACTACCACAGTACCACCACAACATTCAAACAAGACTTTCCAAGGCGTAATAGATAGCTTTAATTAAATCATCTCTCGTCTATTTTAGAAGAATGAAATTCTGAGTTTTCCTTCCCGTCATTCTATGACCCTCAAACTCCGGACTCCAGGACAGCAAGGTCACGCGGGAAACGACCCAACAAGTTATCCGACAAAGGAGCTCTTTTTTTACAAGTTCACAACATTAAAACGAACAATGTAAAAAGTTGTAATCGTCTCTGCTTTAATTGGTTCCCAGTTTCTAGATCTCTTGTAATTATGAGCCATAAAGAAAAGGTTAGAGGGAGGTGTCTCCTGGGGTCCCAACACGTCAAGATGTTGGCTGAAGGAGATAGAGAGAGAGAGAGAGAGAGAGAGAGAGAGAGAGAGAGAGAGAGAGAGAGAGAGAGAGAGAGAGAGAGAGAGAGAGAGAGAGAGAGAGAGAGAGAGAGAGAGAGAGAGAGAGAGAGAGAGAGAGAGAGAGAGATATTGCCTCTTACTGAGAGAGGCAGTAAGTCCCAGTCAAGTGAGAGTGAGGCGATTGAGTTAGAACTAGAGACTCCCAAGACCTGAGTGTGTGTGTGTGTGTGTAGAGTAAGTGTGAGGCATAGTGTGAGGCATGAGAGTGAGAAAGCAGACAGTCAGCCCTAAGTAGGAAACATGATCATGCCTACCGCCTCACAACTTCTTCAAGAAGCAGTATATATATAAATGAGATTAAGAGAACAATGCAGCACAACCTGAGACCACACGAACGAGGTGGGACCATGATTGTTCATTGTGTTCTCTCTTCCATTGTGTTCTCAGGCGGGTTTTCAGAAATCAGAAACCCAGGCTGTAACGCCCCCAATCCGTCAGGCTGAGATATGGACTTTTCGGTATCGTATTTTTCTGCATTTTCCTTCCGTCAGCTGGTGTTTGGGGAACGAGGCTAGAGCGCCAGGTCCCCGGCTTAACTATAGTGCCTGGGGGATTCGTTACAATGCACCATTCTCCATAAAATGAAATCCAACCAGTTAGACGAACCGCATAGTTCAGCCAAATAGGAGTTTAAAGCGCGTTTACCTTTATTCGTGATTACAGGAGGTAAGTTTGATAGGCACAGACAGGGACAAAGAAAGGAGCAAGATGGTGGTAGGTACCCATTACTACCCATTAACGGAGCATGATGGTGGTAGGTACCCATTAGTACCTATTAACGGAGCATGATGGTGGTAGGGGACCCCATTAGTGGCCTCTACACCCCCGTGGCGTAGTGTTGTGAGGTGTGGAACAACCTTAACTAGACCCAAACATGTTGCAAATACAGAAATCACAATAGCGTGATGCATCAAATGAACAAACCCACAAGGGCCGTGACGAGGATTCGAACCTGCGTCCGAGAGAATCCCAGACGCTGCCTTAATCGATTGAGCTACGACATGGTCAAAAGGAGTTGAAACCGAAGTTCTACTGAACTTACTGGATCCTGCAGCCTCTCCGAGACACAAACCAGGGTTTTACACAACTCCCCCGTGCACTCGAGCTATGTCAATAGGCCGTTCTCCCTCTTCGCCCTTACTTCATTACACACAGAAATCACAATTGCGTGATGCATCAAATGAACAAATCCACAAGGGCCGTGACGAGGATTCGAACCTTTAGTCATCTTTTCAAAAGGTTTCGACTCCTTTTGACCATGTCGTAGCTCAGTCGATTAAGGCTGGGATTCTCTCGGACGCAGGTTCGAATCCTCGTCACGGCCCTTGTGGATTTGTTCATTTTGCAAATATCCCCACCTTAGCCCTCAGCGGTCAACGTCTCGCATCTCACACAAGGATCACGGGTTCGATTCCCTGGCAAGACAAAGACGATTTGGCACATTTCCATTTACCCGACGCACCTGTTCACCTAGCAATAAATAGGCCTAGGGGGTGGGGGGTAGACTTTGATAAACCTAGTTCCTAGTTCCAGTTCTGACTAATTAATTTAAAATAAGTGAACAGAGGCAGATCCTGAAAAATTGCAATCATAGAGGCAGATCCTTACAAACTGGCACTTCGAGAGGCACAGAGTAGTTAGTGACGCCATGACAGTTAGAGAGGAACTAACAGGAGAGTACTCCTTAAAGGAGCAATGTGACAAGAGGAAACATCAAAGGGTAGAGTGTGACAAAGCGCTACTCCTTGAGACAGAGCGTGACAAGGCGGCATTACTGTTAGAAACAGAGCGATCTATTTCGAGGGTAAACCTGTCGACGCTGGAGAATCATTCTCTAATAGCACTCATCACGCTCAACTGAACTGGAACATCATAAAGGTGGAGAAACCTCACGATCTGGAAAATATACAGCATCGCTACTGGCTGTGTATCATGGAAATTGTGCTATACCAGACTGAGTAGCATAGAGATCCATCTATGTCAGGCTATGAGGCATAGAGATCCATTTATGTCTGACCGAGTAGGAGAGTATCCATCTATACAAGGCTGAGTAGCATAGTGTCCATCTATGCTATCTATGTCCATCTATGCCCTGTACAATAGATGGGACAGTAGCACAGCCGGGAACTGCAAATCCCGGCTGTGTAACATAGCTATCATGTTATGCTCGGCTGTGTAGCACAGAGACCTTGCTATACCAGCCCTATAATTTACTAGTAATGAAGAGGTAATCAAGTAATTATTGTACTTAAGTTATTCTTAGCATCGACTTGAGAATGGTCCAGGACGGACCGAAACGTCGTCGTCCCTTCGCCTTCTAGTGTGTGGTCTGGTCAACATACTTTAGCCACGTTATTGTGATTCATCGCCTGCAAATTTTTCTTACTTAAAATTTAAAGGTGTGGAAAAAAGCAATGTGACAGTAAGTGAATTTTCATATAATTAAACTTGATAAGAAGTCCAGGAGAACTCAGATGAACGTGGAGACAATTGAATTTTATAGAATGCACGCGAACAAAGTTATTTACTGAAAGCATTAAATAATGTTTCAGAAACAATGAAACTATAATTTTGTACGAAAAAATAATTACAGGATGAAGTAGATAGATCGCCCAAATAGGTGCTAAGAATTTCACAATATTAATGACGAGTAATCACTTGATACAATTTCATGACTATTTTAAGATCAACAAACGTTGGTAATACGAAATACCTGAAATATATTCACTTAATTGGTACTTCCTGGCGTATAGGAAGCACTTATTTTGTAAGTATATTTAGTGGGAATCTTTTTTTTAGTATGTTTATCAAACATTTCTTGAAAGTAATGTTCAATTGATTTGTTCAGGAAAACATAATCTAGCTTATATAAATACAACACAAGGTTGGTGGTGGACACAGATTAGTTAATAACTAATTAACTAATTTACATAGAGTATACTAATTTACAGCTTGTTAAATGCTTAATTTAACAACATTACGATTTTATGTCAGTTATGCATCTCATGACAGACGTAGTTAAATAAGCAGAGGCTGAACTCTTAAAAAGAAAATACTTTTACAGGTAAAAGATATTTTTAAGACAAGGATTTTTCTTGAAGACTATTGCATAGTTTCTGAAGGTTTTGTGTTACTACGGCCGCCTTTGTGTATACCTTAGTCTCTCTTTATTGCTTTCTATCCCCCCCCCCCAACCGACACAAACACATCTAGCCACCTTAACAATACACTCCAATAATCTCCTCAACATACACAGCTCCAGAATCATTCAACATACACAGCTCCAGAATCATCCAACATACACAGCTCCAGAATCATCCAACATACACAGCTTCAGAATCATCCAACATACCCACCTTCAGAATCATCCAACATACCCACCTCCAGAATCATCCAACATACACAGCTCCATAATCATCCAACATACACAGCTTCAGAATCATCCAACATACCCACCTTCAGAATCATCCAACATACCCACCTCCAGAATCATCCAACATACACAGCTCCAGAATCATCCAACATACCCACCTTCAGAATCATCCAACATACCCACCTCCAGAATCATCCAACATACACAGCTCCAGAATCATCCAACATACCCATCTCCAGAATCATCCAACATACACAGCTCCAGAATCATCCAACATACCCATCTCCAGAATCATCCAACATACACAGCTCCAGAATCATCCAACATACCCACCTCCAGAATCATCCAACATACCCACCTCCACAATCATCCAACACACACAGCTTCAGAATCATCCAAGATACCCACCTCCACAATCATCCAACACACACAGTTTCAGAATCATCCAACATACCCACCTCCACAATCATCCAACATACCCACCTTCAGAATCATCCAACATACCCACCTCCAGAATCATCCAACATACCCACCTCCACAATCATCCAACATACCCACCTTCAGAATCATCCAACACACACAGCTTCAGAATCATCCAACATACACAGCACCAGCCACCACCACCACAGTCATACCCCTGCCTATCCGTTCCATTAGGGTATGGGGTCTGCAACATCACTCACCCCATCCCCTTAAAATAGGTAGTAACCCAGGACGTCTGGGTGAAGGAATATTTATAGCCAACTCTGATCAAGCTGCACGTATCTTTTCCACTAGGAGTCGAGTGCATCCACCTTAAGGCATGATGATAAAAATACATGCCTGACATTATCAACCTTTCAGGCGTGATAATGAAGGTGGATTCAAAGTATTTTACCGACATTGTAGCTAATGCTGTCACCATAATGTGGCGTAGAGACGAATTACAGTGAATCCAATTCCTTTCCCTCCGGTAGAGTGGATAAACTGATCGTATATTGACTTTAATTTATTCTGTGAGACTGTTGGACTGAAGAGCCTGTGAGATTGCTTCTTAATTATTGATAAATGATGATAGTGAGTCAAGATGATAATCAAAATGATTCTCACGGGAAAGATATGATTACACCCTAAAATATTTGTTGAATCTAAGATTAACTTTCATTCTGAATACTTCTGAGGAGAGTTAATTGTTTTCCAGAAATGATGATGGATGATTATAAGAATTGTAGCTTTGCTGCCACAGCTCATCGGGCCTCACCAAGCTGTCAAAAACCATCACAGTCATCGCCTTTACCTTAACCAAAAAATAAATTGAGAGTGACGGCTGCTGCAGTTCCTTGCCACCACACTGTCAAAAATTTACAGTGATTGCTGTTACATATCCTCCCCTTGACTACAGAACTGTTCCACAAGCTGTCAGTGATGACTACTATGCAGCCGATGAGTCACAATGACCTGGCTGAAGTATGTTGACCAGACCACACACCAGAAGGTGAAGGGACGACGACGACGTTTCGCTCCGTCCTGGACCATTCTCAAGTCACAATCGACTTGAGAATGGTCCAGGACGGACCGAAACGTCGTCGTCCCTTCACCTTCTAGTGTGTGGTCTGGCCAACATGACTACTATCATTACCCCTGAACGTATGAAACTCTTGGCCAGAGCTGCTGCCACGAATCATCATCAATCAGCCCCAAAATGATCAGATCGATGAGATCTAAAACTTATCTCCCACAACAAACATATTCCACATCTCCATCTGCCGCTAGCCACACACCTCATCCAATGCAGTTTTAGCGTGTACCGACAAGTTAAATTCTCTCCCCCCACACAGTTCTTGATGAAATACCTCCGGGAACACTGAAGCATATTAACGAGCCACTGGAGAGGGTGACGGGAACCTTAAGACGTTACTGAAGAAAGAACAGTTGTGGAATAACAGATCAGGGAAGACGACACACAAAGAGAAGAGGAGAGAAGACATATTAAAGACACTCGAGACATATTACAGACGGGATGGGGGATACAGTGGCTCCGTCTCCAGGAAGAACTGATACAGTGACTGTATGACACTTTGTATATAAGTGAGATGACTGTATGACACTTTGTATATAAGTGAGACGAATATATGACACTTTGTATATAAATGAGATGACTTTATGAAACTTAATATATAAATGAGATGACTATATGACACTTTGTATATAAATGAGATGACTTTATGAAACTTAATATATAAATGAGATGACTATATGACACTTTGTATATAAGTGAGATGACTTTATGACAGTATATAAGTGAGAGGACTATATGACAATATATAAATTAGATGACTATATGACACTTAATATATAAGCGAGATGACTGTATGACAGTATATAAGTGAGAGGACTATATGACAATATATAAATTAGATGACTATATGACACTTAGTATATAAGGACCCACGAAAATCTGTGTTATAAAAAGTGAGTGAAGGAATGTTGTTAACCACTTGGACAATGTTATACAACGCCGACCCTACATGAAGCAAGGACACCACTATGCCCACACACGATGCCCAACTTGCCATTCTATACTCTAGACGACAAAGTTTACGTGAACCGAGTGTTCGAAACTCTAGACGTACATCGAGTGCTCGAAACTAGAACACAAGCCCCTCGATGATGACCGGGAAATATATAATTTTCCTATAAATCAGATATATAATCCTAAATATTTAAAACTATACGAAACATGCGATATCAAAAACAAATAATCACAAAATACACCAACGAAATTGTCCACGTTATTCGTTATGTAGTGACGCTTAGATACCGAATTAACCTTAACCAAGTAGCGAGGAATTATGTTAATCTGAGAACATGAAATTAACACTGTGGGCAGATCCATCACACACACACACAGAGTCTCTCCAGCTGTGTCTGTAGCAGTAGTGACCGAGGGATTAATGACCACCTAAACCCCTAATAGTGATGCTCACTGCTGAGGATCAAGACATCACAGGCATGTGAAATTGCAAGTGTCTTCCTCGAGAACCACAGGTTCAACACCTGCCAGAGTCATCATATAACCAGGGGTCACTACAGCCAGGGGTCAGCACAGCCAAAGTTACCACAGCCAGGTCAGCACACAGCATAGACACCACAGCCAGGGTCGACACAGACCCGGTCATCACAGCCAATGGACCAACACACTTCCAAGTCATTATTGTCAGGTCATTATTGTCATGGTCACTATTGCCAAGACTCACCATATAAACCTTATATATATGGTTTATCAAGCATCATCAATTCGATGAAAACATATTTATACCATAAAACAAGACAGACAACTAATAATATTGTTCTAGAAACAGAAAACTAAGATCACAAAATTCATCATTGTGTTGATGAACTTTGTGTTCTAACTTTTTTTTAAACAATTCAACAAAAAATACAGCGACATGAATGTGAGTATTCCGAAAGCTTGTACAAGAGGACCTTTGTTTGGCCCCTTCGGTAAATGTGCCTCATTAAATGTGCATTAATATCCAAAGCTTCTCTATAATTGTTTTGTGAAATGAAGGTGAACGCTGTAGGTAATCTATTATGTTGAACGTATTCTTTCAATTTCTTTCTTTCAAGTATTTAGGGCCTTTGCCCCCCAGGCCTGTCTGGCATCTTAGGAACTGATATCGTCTCTAACAATCCTCTTTCTCCTTTTAGGATCTGGTTATTTAAAAAATACAAAAAAGTGAAGTTAATGAGCGAGTGATGGAAACTGACTCGCAAATAAAAGAGTTCACTTATTGAATGGGTGCCATTCAAGCGCTTTGATCTGGTAGTGTAAGTGATTCAAATGGTTATACATTGTTATAGTGGTAGAAACGATTGAAACCACGTGTGTCACAGTTGAAACATGTGTTACTACTGAAACAGTGAATATTACAATTTCAACACTGTGGGCAAAACATTAAAACTACAAATGTAGTTAATGATCTTATTGTAGTTAATGTATCATTTTAATGATCCATTAAAACAACAAATGTATGTCACAATATAAACACGTGTCACGTTTTAATCAATATGTGTAACATTGGAGTCACGCGTTTCATAACTGAAACAACCTGTGTCACAATTGAAGCAACCTGTGTCACAACTGAAACAACCTGTGTCACAACTGAAACAACCTGTGTCACAAATGAAGCAATAAGTATATGAAACACAAAAATGCTTCGTTATGTAATTTGGCAGCATGTTGAAGCCTCTGTATGTTGTTGCGAAAACAAACAGATATACAACTCTACGGACTTCAATAATCACATTTCACTACAGTGGCGCCTACTTAGCCACCACGTATATTTATCTTTTTGTTGAACGACAACTGGACGCAGCAAATAGATAAACCATCCATTACACCTAGATGTTTACGTGTGTTTACTGACCAAACTGGCTCACCTGGTTGTTCTCACATAGTTGTGTTTGCTGGAGTTGAGCGTCAGCTCTCGGAACCTCTCTTTGCCATCAGTCGACTGGAGTCTTAACTCTCTCGAAGGCTGTATTTTGTTTGAATAGTAACGAGAATGTGGTGTTAGTCTCCAGTAGCTTGTCCTTCCATGTATAGTGTTGGAGTGTCGCGGCGTACAGGTTGCAGGTATGGTCAGGGGGCCTCGTAGCCTGGTGGATAGCGCGCAGGCCTCGTAATTCTGTGGCGCGGGTTCGATTCCCGCACGAGGCAGAAACAAATGGGTAAAGTTTCTTTCACCCTGAATGCCCCTGTTACCTAGCAGTAAATAGGTACCTGGGAGTTAAGTCAGCTGTCACGGGCTGCTTCCTGGGGGTGGAGGCCTGCTCGAGAACCGGGCCGCGGGGACACTAAAAAAAAAAGCCCCGAAATCATCTCAAGATAACCTCATGATAACTCAAGATGGTTCGTGTGTGTGTGTGTGTGTGTATATGTGGTGGTGAGGGGCATCGTATATACGTGTGTTGTATAGCCGGGGTTGTATGTGTGTTTCTGTCTAAGCTTAGGTCCAGAGCCAAGCAGCGGGAGGGAAGAAAATCAATTATTACCCTTCAGTTTCACAACGCTTGGGGGGAGGGGGGAATTACATAGCTCCCACCTTACCCTTGAAATGTAATCAAGTAAATCACTGAACAATAATACAATAATGTAAAACAAATAAACGAATAAATAACTAAAGCACTAACATAACAAAATTATAACACTATCAAGCGATATATATAAACATTCAAACAAATACATTAAAAATAACAAAAAATAACATTATTAATAAACAGATATATACATATAAAATGTGTACACGTGTTCCGATTTACACCTCAGACGACCAAACGAACACAACCCAAAAATTATTTACACACATACAAAAAATAATAATAATAATAACGAATAGTTTTAAAAACTAACTTATTTTTGAACTCCGTTACTATCGCGTAATTATCTTTACTGAAAACACGAGTTTAAAAACGACCCCAAAAAACGTAATATCACCCGCCCGCCGCTGCACAAAATTGTTTGCATACAAATTATGCACCAGGACCATGTTGCATAAACTAAATACATGCAATTATGGAATATGAGCTTATAAAGGGAGCCCGATATTGTGTGAGGATGAGTGAGTGCCAGTGTTGAGTACTTGTGAGTAACGAATGAGTACAGTCAGTATGTGTTTGTGTGCGTATTATGTTGTGTGTGTGTATGCGTGCATGCATGCGTGTGTGTGTGTGTACTCACCTAGTTGTGCTTGCGGGGGTTGAGCTTTGGCTCTTTGGTCCCGCCTCTCAACCGTCAATCAACAGGTGTACAGGTTCCTGAGCCTTTTGGGCTCAATCATATCTACACTTGAAACTGTGTGTGTGTGTGTGTGTGTGTGTGTGTGTGTGTGTGTGTGTGTGTGTGTGTGTGTGTGTGTGTGTGTGTGTGTGTGTGTGTTTGTGTGTGTGTGTGTACGTGCGTGAGTGTGTGAGGAGAGAGTATAATATGTAGCATAAACAAAACAGAAAAAATAGGTCAGGAGATAACCAACGTTTAGAAAGGCGGGGTCCAAGAGCTAACAGCTCGATCCTCCAAGCACAAATGCTAAATTCACACACACACACACACAAACACACACACACACACACACACACACACACACACACACACACACACATACACACACACACACACACACACACACACACACACACACACACACACACACACACACACCCACACACACACACACACACACACACCCACACACACACACACACACACACACACACACACACACACACACACACACACACACACACACACACACACCCACACACACACACACACACACACACACACACACACACACACACACACACACACACACACCCACACACACACACACACACACACACACACACACACACACACACACACACACCCACACACACACACACACACACACACACACACACACACACACACACACACACACACCCACACACACACACACACACACACACACACACACACACACACACACACACACACACACACACACCCACACACACACACACACACACACACACACCCACACACACACACACACACACACACACACACACACACACACACACACACACACACACACACACACACACACACACACACACACACACACACTTATTTATTAAATAACCTAATGATTAAAAATAGAACTTAAGGTTTTAATTATCGTGTTTTTTTCCTCAAATAAATTATCGTATAAGTCCATTTTATATTTTTTCAAGGAAAACAATTTTAGATTACATGAGGGAAAATAACCATGTTATCTTAAATGTTATCTTGAGGGATATAGCCACGTTTTGTTGTTATGTTGAGGGATATAGCCACGTTGACATGTTATCTTGAGGGATATACCAACGTTGACATGTTATCTTAGATACAGCTATGATGACATGCTTTCTTACATGTTATCTTGAGGAAAATAACCCTGTTGATATGTTATCTTGAGGGGTCCATTCATGTTTACATGTTATCTTCAGGGATAAAGCCATGTTCACATGTTATCTAAGAAATTATTTTGTTGAATATAACCATACTGACATGTTATCTTGATGGATATAATTATATTGACATGTTAATTTAATGGATATAACTATTTTATCCCGATAGAGATAACCATATTGACCTGTTATCTTGAGGAAGCTGACCCTATTGACACTATCTTAATAGAGGTATTCATATTGATGTGTTATCTTAATGGAGGTAAAAGTATTGACATGTTATCTTGAATTTGTTAAGGGGAAATATCAAGGGGGTTGAACTTGACTCATCTTCTTAATACAAATCAACAGTCAGACAACCTCTTGATTCGTCTTCAAGATCATGCAGAGGTTAAAAAAATAAATATAAGTGGGAAGAGAATTAAGATACTAATTAACGATTCAAATATGTAAAGTTTTTTTATTTTCTGAAATTGTATTCTGTATATATTAAAAAAAATATAAAAAGTCGTGGAGGCTAAAGGCGACGTCGTTTCCCGCCTTAACGAGGAAACCAAGCAAACGCCAGCTTCTGGAATTGGACCATCATTGTCCCCTTACGAGTTTCATTTCTCGTCTGGAGGGGAAGACCCAGTAGAGGTCCCCCAGTCAGTCCCCCCTCCAAGACCCCCACATTTGTAGCGTCTCCTATTCCAAGTTGAGATGCAGGCTCCGACGGGGACTTAAAGTTTGTACACTTAAAGCTTATAGCAACATCCGTGGATTATTACATAAGAGTAATTATATCTTGAAGATGAGTGGTCATTTTCAACGTGGAATTGGTCATTTTCAACGTGGAATTGGTCATTTTCAACGTGGAATTGGTCATTTTCAACGTGGAATTGGTCATTTTCAACGTGGAATTGGTCATTTTCAACGTGGAATTGGTAATTTCTCACGTGGAATTGGTCATTTCCCACTTGGAAGTGATCATTTTCTACGTGAAAGTTATCATTTTCCACGTGGAAGTGATCATATCCCTCCTACATGTTTGAATGCTAAACGAAACAATCATCGGTCGTACCTCGCAAGACGGACGCCTTGCGTAACACATCAGACGCAAAACTGACGTATAGGAAGACCATCGCATATCTCCCTGCCTCACCGCAATAGAAAAAATAAGAGGTTAGTAAAAATGCATTTTTGGTACTAAGCTCCCTTGCCTGGTCCCAGTCGAGAAAATAATAACATAACGCGAGGATACGATGATGGCTTTCCTGTATCCTGGTCTGGCTCAGGTTGCAGCTTCCGCTCTTGTCTAACCACGTCACAATAACGTGGTTAAAGTATGTTGACCAGACCACACACACTAGAAGGTGAAGGGACGACGACGTTTCGGTCCGTCCTGGACCATTCTCAAGTGACTTGAGAATGGTCCAGGACGGACCGAAACGTCGTCGTCCCTTCACCTTCTAGTGTTGTCTGGTCAACATAACAGGCTGTTCTGCTGCTTGAGTTTTTATTTCACGTTCGGGTGAATTATGTTGTCCTTTCACACCAACACTTCCCACACCACAGTTCAGGGGTCATGATAGAGCAAAAAGGGACAAAGTAATGTAAGTTTAATAATTCAATTTCGTATAAGAATCCAGATTTCTTGTCTTTTCAACAGAGTGAGAGAGAAAACGGAAGATGGAGAGAGAGAGAGAGAGAGAGAGAGAGAGAGAGAGAGAGAGAGAGAGAGAGAGAGAGAGAGAGAGAGAGAGAGAGAGAGAGAGAGAGAGAGAGCCACCGTGCAAGTTGCAAGCATTGCTAACTGACACTTTTCAGTAGTAGCAAGTATTGTGAACGTTTTTATACGACCATTTTCTATATTTTATGGAGCTATTCCAAGGCACGTCAACGATCCTGCATAAATAATGTACATACAAAACAACGTATCATATTCAGTACACTGAAGTGATGCCATATATCTTATATACAGAATGTTTATCATGAGAGCGTTGGGGGAACGGGTTTCCACCAGGGCGAAACTCTCAAATTTCACCACGACAAAATTATTAGTTGTTTCAAGAGCTTCTAAAGTAAAGCTCTTAGTTTTGATCGGTCAGTTGTGTATAAGAGCCTTGTCTTGTATTCAGCGAGAATGTGGTCGATGGAGAGAGATATTTCCTACTCCTAAGCCTCCGGTTACTTGTGTCGAAATGGTGGTGGTGTCGATAGCCACTCCACCTGGTCGCCAGGTCGATAACCACTCCGTCTGGTCGTCGTGTCGCCCAGTCAACAACCACTCCACCAAATATATAGAATCACTCACACCTGCGACAGCTTTCCTCGCGAAACAGAATTAAAACTGGTCATCCGTGTCTATGGACAAGTTTATATAATTTGATATAAGCACAGACTTCGTCGAAGCTTATTTGTATACAAATCGAAATACATTTCAGAATATTCTGACTTAATTTAAATATTAATATAGATGTTGCCGGACCAAGTTATATACAGGCATTGCATATTGAGATGCAAACATGAAGAAAATATCCTTCCTGTGTATATTTCATATCCGGCCTGCAAGTATACGAAGAATACCGGGGACCAATACAAATATGCAATGTTGGGTGTAATTTTGGTAGTATACAGAGGCACAGAAGAGAGTTGGTCTTGGGAGTCTGCAGACCTGGTGATCTAGAGCAGACCAGATCACCAGGTCTGCTCCATCATCAGGTCTGCTTCATCACCATGTCCAGGATTACCAGGTCTGCTCCATTACCAGGTTGAGGATCACCAAGTCTTCTCCATCACCAGATCGACGATCAGTAGGCTGGCAGTGAAGGACAGAACGACAGTGAAATTGTTACGGAGAGAAAAGGATCAGTACCTCGTTGTGAGAGACACAGGTAACACTCAGGCACGGCCCTCTGCAGTGTCCCACTGTCTTGGGGATCAACACTGAGAAATTATCCTTTAAATCTTCCCTGTGCGCCTTTATCCTCGCATTTAAGTGAGCACTGAACACCGCCTGAGCACCAGTCAAACCACAGGGACCTCAGCAACTCTCCCTCAGGTCACACTAGGTTAGCACTCTGGCCCCTGAGGGTAGGAGGTAGAGTGGTAGGTGTCAAGTTGATTGTGACAATCCTGGTGACCTGTTTCACCCTGTTACATCGGGGTAATTAAGTGAGTTCACTCTCAAAGTCCACGCAAGCATAGGCTGACATATTCATATGCATATATATAATGCTAAAGCATCTTGGCACATAAGATTGATATCAATGAGATTCCTACCAGTTCCCTTTGCTTCTTGTAATCAACAACAGCAGAAGGGGAAGGCAGATTACTTAGCTAACAGCTGATGTTATCCCAGCGCCTGAAGCTCCCCCCTTGTCTCGCTATGCTCACTGCTGCCTCTATGACATCACTGCCTTCTCAGCTAATCCGTGACATCACACGTAATCCTGATGTCTTCCTCACTCCCACACTACAGGACGCGGTGCAGATCATCCAGTTGGTTCCTCTGCCACAGTAATCTTCCAAATGTTTCTGCCCCTTTGATCGTACTAGAGAGACGTGGTTTGGGCGAGATCCACCAAGAGCAAAAGCGTTCAATTCCCCTAATCTCTAGTCGCTCGGGGTACCAGCCCCTCCTGGTAGCCTTAGACTAATACCAACTGCATTAATTTGCTACCTCAGTTGAAGACTTTATGATGTCTGACCTCACTGGGTGAGTCAGCTTTGATCTTATGCAAGATCACTGTCTGTTCACTTTTATTCACTTAATTCGCTGACTACTAGCAGGTTGCCAGTGAATTAAATCATTCACTGGCAATGACTACTCATTCGCATTGATGTACGATAGAGATAAAGGACACTTGGACTCTACCTGACCTCAGGCTTGCTGTCAGGCGCCAGCATCCTCAGATGATACAAATCTCTTCAAATTACCATCCAAAACTTCTCCAAAAGCTTTTCAGACACTCAGTAACAGATCAGAGTACAATGCTGCCTTCAATCTTCAGACTCAGCTCGTCACGTGATTCGCCAATCAGGCCGAATCTCACAGCAGTTCCGGCGTCACAGAAAGATCGTCGCTGATTGGCTTAGCACTTGTAGGCCACTATCCACTCCCCTGTCTTGTTATGCGATCTCAAGGCGGGCGTCGTCGCGTTGTGTGCGTTCCCGGATGTTCTCCCTGTCGCCCAGCGCCATCTTGTTTCGTAAATTGTCCCTCACACCTTTACAACCGAATATACCTCAAAATCCTGCATGAGACGCGTTCCTTATTAACTCAAAGTAAAGTCTGGGCCGTCTGCGATCTTCTTAGGTGGGGATAAATGACTCGTAAGGTCAGATAGGTCTATTGTTAGTCGGCGATGGTATTGGACGACAGGGGTGACAGTGGAGGACAGGGGTGACAGTGCAGGACAGGGGGTGACGGAGGTGGACAGGGGTGACGGTGGAGGACAGGGGTGACGGAGGTGGACAGGGGTGACGGTGGAAGACAGGGTGACAGTGCAGGACAGGGGGTGACAGTACTGAACAGGGTGACAGGGGGATAGAAGTGCAGCAGAACAGCTCTCACAACGGAGGACAGACTCTGGTCACAAGCAATTCGCTTCACCCATAAACAAGTTGGTCATTACAAACCCACAACGCATCCATTAGCCTCGTGTGACAGGCGCTCCAAAAAAAACGAACGCGGCTAGCATGCTATTAATATCAAAACAAATTTACATCACAATCTGTGTTTTGGTATTGCGGTGGCGGGCAGGAATGCCTGTAATACATAACAAAATAATAGCCACATTTTGTATTGGTCAACTATATCGCACGTTAAAGTACACTACAGTGCCAACGCTGGTTGAAGGGGAAGACCCGTGCAAACAAAGAGGCCCAAAATTCGACATTTTGTACCTAGGAAAGTGCTAAGTTCAACCAGAGGCACTCAGAGCAATAGCCATGTGAAGTCACTACCAAGTTCAACCAGAGACACTCACAGCTATAGCCTAGTGAAGTCACTACCAAGTTCAACCAGAGACACTCACAGCTATAGCATAGTGAAGTCACTACCAAGGCACAAGAACTGGTCTTGTGCCGTCAAACTATTACCTTTTCTGTATGTTGATATCATGCAGTATCTGCTCGATGCTAACCTGGGTATTACCTGGGCACGACTCGTGTGAAGAGATGCTCTCTTACCTGCAACAGAAAAGAGGACTCATTTAAGGGGTTTTGAAAAAAATGCACTTATTCTCAATGGGCGATTGCATGAGTTGAGGGGTGGGAAGGAAGATGGAACATAAGGGATGTGACGAAGAAGAGGATGAGATGTAAATATAATAACAGAGGAGGAACAGGTATAAGATGAGTACGAAGATCAAGAGAAACAGACCAACTGAACAACATGAATCGACTTGAGAATGGTCCAGGACGGACCGAAACGTCGTCGTCCCTTCATTTTCTAGTGTGTGGTCTGGTCAACAACATGAATGACTGGAGAAGATATAAGGTAACCCGAGGAGATAGTACTACTCACTACACACACATGATTACCGAACACCAGGATAAACAAGCTAGAACATGACATATAAAATGGCACAAATATATCATGCTAAAGCAGGAATACCATGGAAAAGTAGTGACCGAGGCTCACAGGTTGGGGACGACAGGTGTACCAGTACAATGAAATATAATGTTTTGTGAAGGGTCTACAAAGTTCCTTAACACTGGGACAATGGGACATGTACTCCAGGATGTGTACTCGGAGAGTGTATTAGGTACTGAGCTATGTTAGTGGTCTTTAAACTTAATGATCTAGAAAGACTTGATATCTTTGATCACCTCACATCCCAAAGATACCGGGTTCGATCCCAGAAGAGGGCGAGATGTTTAGGCACGTTTCCGTGTATTTCATACTTCTATTTATCTATCAGTACATAGTAATTTTACCAGGGAGTTAGGCAACTGTATTTTAATATTTTTTACGGTGGAATAAAACGTTTGAAATTATTCTTAAAGATGTCTGTTTAAGGAATCAGTAACTCTTCTGAATGTTTTGTTTAAATGGTATAGATTAAGAATTATGTTATTAATAACTACTAATTCCCAAGAGGTCAAATTAACGAATTCGTAACAATAATAATGAACTTAAAAAATGCACTCTTCCTTATTTACAGCGTATTTAATGTTTTACCATTGACATAAGCATAACAGAGAGAGAGAGAGAGAGAGAGAGAGAGAGAGAGAGAGAGAGAGAGAGAGAGAGAGAGAGAGAGAGAGAGAGAGAGAGAGAGAGAGAGAGAGAGAGGGAGAGAGAGAGAGAGAGAGAGAGAGAGAGAGAGAGAGAGAGAGAGAGAGAGAGAGAGAGAGAGAGAGAGAGAGAGAGAGAGAGAGAGAGAGAGAGATAAATTAATGTTTTTTTTAGAATAGATATGAATGAAAGCGTTTTATAATAGATATAAATGACAGCGTACTAAAAAAAACTGTTAAATTATAATTATTAAAATTTACAACAACACAATTGAAAATAAAAAACAATTTATTGATTGTATTTGACCATATAAGGAACAAGAAATGTGAACCTGAAATTATAAGCCTTGGTTCATATTATAAAACTTCACAAACTATAAGAGAAGAGAAAATGAGGTTATTATACTCTCAGTGAGACTTGTGTTCCTCTATAAGGCATGGAACATATTTTATATCAGTCTTATATCTTAGTTATTTTTGAGAGCTATGCATATAGCACTAGTTTCATCAGTACGTCTACTAGCTACTATAATTAGGCTTCATCAGTTCATCATTGGAAACAATGATTCGCATGAATATGTCGATGAAAATACTGTTAATGTCAGATTTCAGATTTTTCTAAAGTCAAAAGTTTCAGGAATGAAATTCCAGAGTTTGAAAAATCTCATTTTAAGCAGTTTTCTTCGTTAATCTTAGTTACTAATTGATCTCTCAATAATTTCTAATTCAACTTGTTAGTCGACAAAATAGTGTCACTAAATTAGTCGACAAAATAGTGTCACTAAATTAACCTATGTAAGTAAATCAGTTTTATTTCAAAATTATCGAAATCAATCCACTGTAACATTTGCAAGATCAATTCTTCTAATGTTACACTGTCTGTACATTTTATGAATTTTGCTGTTTCTTCAAATTATCTGAATTA
The DNA here is from genome assembly GCF_040958095.1 of Procambarus clarkii. Classification (NCBI taxonomy): domain Eukaryota; kingdom Metazoa; phylum Arthropoda; class Malacostraca; order Decapoda; family Cambaridae; genus Procambarus; species Procambarus clarkii. The sequence goes on from NC_091172.1 coordinate 29,452,619, forward strand.
AGAAAATCTTTACAGAAAATTGATCAGCATTTGAATCAATGAATTTCGAAAATTGCATCTGGAAGCTCTGAATGTCTGCTTTTCTCATGAAATTCAAGATCTGTCAGGTGTTTGTTTAGGTTTGGAAAATATTTAAAAACACTACTGTTAAAATCACGTTTAAACAATGTCAAATTTTTTTTACAATATCTAACATAAAGTCAAGTGTTTTGCCAAATCCCTGTAAGTTGGAGTTCAAGCCATATATATATGAGGAGAAATCTGTGAAAAACATCAACTTACGAATCTTACGAATTATCTTACGTCAGATAAATCTCGACGAGAAAATCTTTCATTTGTCAAAAACACACGAATTTCATCTGGACACAATAAATCGTTTAAGGGTGAAATCTCTACTAAGCCAATGAACAGTTATACATAAGTAGTCCTGTGAATACTTAATTCACCTCACTCAGTGAATTCTGAATTTGTTCTCAAAACATAAGCAAAAATATAATGAACTATCATATGTAAAAAAAACTTCAGCACTTATTCAGGTTCCTTAAAGCCTACATTTACACACAAAGCCTGCTCATATGCAATAAAACAAAAGTCTAACAATGGATGTCCAACATATTTTTGCAAACACATTTACAAAACCAGCTTCTTTGCTAATTATGGGAAGAGCCGCGTGGCAGGAGAATTTGCTCGCGTGCCATCGTGGGCACGTATGCCATAGTTTTGCCACCCCCTTGGCCTAGGGGTACCTCGATAAGCCTAGCATTCTTCCTGTCCTTAATAACGATAAACTGGAATCACATGTGAAGCGCAGATGATTACATAAAAATGTTGTATTCTCTGACGGTTATGTAATTTGATTGTTTGAGTGTTGCTTGTGATCTGGGAGACATAGATGAACAGACAGACAATAAGGTCGGAGGTGATGCCCACCATTGTTGGTGTCGCTAAAACCGAGACAAATGAAGCAGAATGACGCCCCGTTGAAGCATTACGACAGCCAATTGTGTTGTTAAAATATTACGACAGTTCGACGGAGTTTAGGGAGGATTATGTTGTTCATTCATTGTCACAGTTAGAAGGTGTTAAGAGTTTTATGAAAAGTTCAAGAGTGTTGAGAAATTTAATAAATGGGGGTAGAAGCAAGTAACATCCATTAATCGATTCAGAATAGGATCAGAACACATATTACGACCATAGGTGTTTTCACTTTTCACTTGGAATCGAGAATATGACATAGAAGCTTTGCTACTGTTTAACAGCATGTCAAGAAAAAAACTGAGAATTTAAGTTTCCGCTCTACATGCTAAATGGTCAAATCAAAGCACGGAAATAATTCCCGCAACGCCATTTAATGGAATAATTAATTATATTAAATGTTAGTGGCCACATCGGAGCCATATGGGGAGCCGGTCGGTCGAGCGGACAGCACGCTGGGCTTGTGATCCTTTGGTCCTGGGTTCGATCCCAGGCGCCGGCGAGAAACAATGGGCAGAGTTTCTTTCACCCTATGCCCCTGTTACCTAGCAGTAAAATAGGTACCTGGGTGTTAGTCAGCTGTCACGGGCTGCTTCCTGGGGGTGGAGGCCTGGTCGAGGACCGGGCCGCGGGGACACTAAAGCTCCGAAATCATCTCAAGATAACCTCAAGATAAGATAGTGGGGGCTTGGATCAAATTTGTAGGAGACATGTTCATTATGAAACACATCGAGGGAATATGTGGAAATAGGTTGGCAAAAACGCAGCGATCTCAGCCCAGCTGCATAATTCGTTGCGAAACGAAGCGTTTCGAATCCTAGACCACTCATGTCGCTTCATTCGTCTCTTGAGTATTTCTTTCCGTTCATTATACCTCGCCAATACGTTAACCGGAGCGGAGAACCAGGCCCCCCGGCGGACGGCTCATTAAACCCCTCCTCCTCCTCGTTAGCGCATCTTGGAACTGCGCACGCTTCATTTCTTGGAGTTCGAAACTCGAGGAGAAGCTTTTGAGTTTGCTCGCGTTGTGGCAGACACGAGTGACGGAGACCCACAACGATTGGGGCATAGTTTGTTGCAATGGAAATGTGTGAATTGCAACGTCACTCCAGCTTGTTGCAGGGCAGGGAAGGTGAGGTACGGATGGCCACACAAGCATACTGTACCATTCAGGCACTGATGCTAAGTATCGTCTCATGAATTCTTGAATCAATCTGATCGCTCTGAAAAGCTCAGAAGCAACATTCAGTAATGTTTAACATCGCGGTCATTTCTAATTTAGCATGAAGGAGACATATATACATCGAGATGTGTACTGGGTTTCTGTGTATACATACATACATACATACATACATACATACATACATACATACATACATACATACATACATACATACATACACACATACATACATACACTGTCACGTTGTTTTGGTCCTGAGGGTGTATTCATGACTACCCTGGAAACACAAACCGTAACTGTCTCTATTTTCCGCTTGTTACAACTTGTAATAAAGTTGTTACATCTTGGCTTAACGTGTTTATGACGTATTAGAACGTTGTTACAACTTGCTATATTGGTTGTTATAACCGGTTAGGAGGTGTTAAAACTTGTTCGAACGTTGTACCAACGTCATAGTTTCGGTGTGTGTTTGGCGGGTATATATATAGTTGCTTAGCAAGCTTTTGTGGTGACCTTAATTACTAACCATTCCGCGAAGGACAGACAGTAAGCCTAACACCAAACCAAAAGCCAAATTGTATAGTTATGGTAACTTGCCCTGATGAGAGTGGCGGCGGAGTGCTAGCTTTAAAACTAACTTTTATGGACGGAGCTTAAAATATTTATTCAGTTTATTATTAATTTGGGTTCTGCTGGTATCCATTTGTTCATAATATAAAGACAGGATACAATTATTATTATTATTATTATTATTATTATTATTATTATTATTATTATTATTATTACACAGAGAGTAATCACAGTACCGTGATGCATCAATAAGCAAATCTGTAGACGTGTTGAGAATTCGAACTTATGCTCTGGGTGCTCCCAGGAATAGGTTCGAACCCTCATCACGGCACCTACGGATTTGCTCATTATTATTATTATTATTTTAATTATTTTCATTTTATTATTAATATTTTTGTTGTATTCCATCGACTGGTGGCTTTTCGATAATTGTTCCGGTGAATTTGTTCGATTCACAATACTTTAATCTCATTTACGTATTTATTTTTAATATAAATTTGTGAAACTTTAAAGAAATAATAATGTTTATTTTGTGTCCACTTTCATAACGACGGGACCCAGGAAGCGGAGCTTAACCGACCTCTCTCAGTGTTCACGTCGCCATTGTTGATATGTCCGCCCGCGTCGCTCTCTCATTCTACATTTACAGCTGTAGAATGTTAGCCGCCGCGAGCAAACATGAGTGGAAAGCGTTCAGCAAGCAATAGTGGCGCCTCAAAAGCAAAGAGAGCCGAAGCCATCAGTCTAAAGTAGTGGTGAGAATGAAAAAATGTTAAATCGCATTGATGGTTGAGAACCGTCTGTACACATTGCTGTCACTCTCAGCTGGCCACCTGCCACTCTCAGCTGGACACCTGCCACTCTCAGCTGGCCACCTGCCACTCTCAGCTGGCCACCTGCCACTCTCAGCTGGCTACCTGCCACTCTCAGCTGGCCACCTGCCACTCTCAGCTGGCCACCTGCCACTCTCAGCTCGCCACATGCCACTCTCAGCTGGCTGGCACCTGCCACTCTCAGCTGGCTGGCACCTGCCACTCTCAGCTGGCTGGCACCTGCCCCTCTCAGCTGGCCACCTGCCACTCTCAGCTGGCTGGCACCTGCCACTCTCAGCTGGCTGGCACCTGCCACTCTCAGCTGGCCACCTGCCACTCTCAGCTGGACACCTGCCACTCTCAGCTGGCCACCTGCCACTCTCAGCTGGACACCTGCCACTCTCAACTGGCCACCTGCCACTCTCAGCTGGACACCTGCCACTCTCAGCTGGCCACCTGCCACTCTCAGCTGGCTACCTGCCACTCTCAGCTGGCCACCTGCCACTCTCAGCTGGCCACCTGCCACTCTCAGCTGGGCACCTGCCACTCTCAGCTGGCCACCTGCCACTCTCAGCTGGACACCTGCCACTCTCAGCTGGACACCTGCCACTCTCAGCTGGCCACCTGCCACCTGCCACTCTCAGCTGGACACCTGCCACTCTCAGCTGGACACCTGCCACTCTCAACTGGCCACCTGCCACTCTCAGCTGGCCACCTGCCACTCTCAACTGGCCACCTGCCACTCTCACCTGGCCACCTGCCACTCTCAGCTGGACACCTGCCACTCTCAGCTGGCCACCTGCCACTCTCAGCTGGCCACCTGCCACTCTCAGCTGGCCACCTGCCACTCTCAGCTGGCCACCTGCCACTCTCAGCTGGACACCTGCCACTCTCAGCTGGCCACCTGCCACTCTCAGCTGGCCACCTGCCACTCTCAACTGGCCACCTGCCACTCTCAGCCGGACACCTGCCACTCTCACCTGGCCACCTGCCACTCTCACCTGGCCACCTGCCACTCTCAGCTGGACACCTGCCACTCTCAGCTGGACACCTGCCACTCTCAACTGGCCACCTGCCACTCTCAGCTGGCCACCTGCCACTCTCAACTGGCCACCTGCCACTCTCAGCTGGCCACCTGCCACTCTCAACTGGCCACCTGCCACTCTCAGCCGGACACCTGCCACTCTCACCTGGCCACCTGCCACTCTCACCTGGCCACCTGCCACTCTCAGCTGGCCACCTGCCACTCTCAGCTGGCCACCTGCCACTCTCAACTGGCCACCTGCCACTCTCAGCTGGCCACCTGCCACTCTCAACTGGCCACCTGCCACTCTCAGCCGGACACCTGCCACTCTCACCTGGCCACCTGCCACTCTCACCTGGCCACCTGCCACTCTCAGCTGGCCACCTGCCACTCTCAGCTGGCCACCTGCCACTCTCAACTGGCCACCTGCCACTCTCAGCTGGCCACCTGCCACTCTCAACTGGCCACCTGCCACTCTCAGCCGGACACCTGCCACTCTCAGCCGGACACCTGCCACTCTCACCTGGCCACCTGCCACTCTCACCTGGCCACCTGCCACTCTCAGAATAATTTAAAACACTGACAGTATTAGAGCAAGTGCTAAGTGTGTGACTCCAGGAAGTGCTTCAAAAGTTATACAACGCTATAAAAGGCAGATGTTTGATTTGTTTTTATTTTGAAAGTTGTTAAGGGTACTTTTTTATCAAGATTATGTAAACATTAACATTCCCCACCTCACCAATCGTGAACAAGTAACATTCCCCGCTCATCAAGCCTTTAACACACTAGGCTGCTACGGCAAGTACAACTTTATTCTACAAGTGCTGAGAACTTTCAATTTGATTTCATGTATTTTGGATATAATTTATATTGTCCCCCCCCCCCAACCCTCGAAAAATACATCCAAACAATACATCATTGAATCATATGAGAAAATAGATGTCGATTTTCATCGTTTCTATTTAAAGTTAGGTTTTAAGGGACGCGTGCTGGACATAAGAGGGATTACAGTAAACATTGTTTTCACTGTTGAACAAACACAAGCAGTTCCTCCAGTGCTTTATCTGCTCGTCGTAGACCCGAGTCGTCAAGAACTAGCACCACCAGCGAGGAGCACCAGGCACTCCCTCAACTCGACAACAAGGACTTGGTACTAGCAGTACCAAGTCCTCGACCATTTTCAGATGCCCTTCACGAACCCTTGAGTGTCTCCAGAACGCCTTCCGCTGGACCGATAGAAGGGAGCATCAGAGGAGTGTCTGGGAGGCCAAGAGATGCAAGAACCTCAGTAGCGTTCTCACGTTCTTCTTAATGCCAAAAGTTTGTTGACATTGATGAGAAAGTTTGCGTGTGGTGCGGTTATGGGATTCCTGGATCTCGCGGTACTCGGTTTTGTCAGCCTAAGGCGCCAAGATGAGGGTCTGTCTGTCTCTCTCTGTCTCTATCTCTGTCTCTATCTCTGTCTCTATCTCTGTCTCTATCTCTGTCTTCTCGCAGCTAACTAGATGTAATAGAGTTAGGGACAATGTGTGCGCCGCTGGAGCGACAGGCAGACAGGAGAGGTGTCCAGGATGCTGCTGATGAATACCTCCAGCAGACAGTCTAATGGTGCCGACACAACAGTCTACCAGTTACCCCTAGCCCCACCACTCTCCCAGTTACCCCTAGCCCCACCACTCTCCCAGTTACCCCTAGCACCACCACTCTCCCAGTTACCCCTAGCACCACCACTCTCCCAGTTACCCCTAGCACCACCACTCTCCCAGTTACCCCTAGCCCCACCACTCTCCCAGTTACCCCTAGCACCACCACTCTCCCAGTTACCCCTAGCACCACCACTCTCCCAGTTACCCCTAGCCCCACCACTCTCCCAGTTACCCCTAGCCCCACCACTCTCCCAGTTACCCCTAGCCCCACCACCCTCCCAGTTACCCCTAGCCCCACCACCCTCCCAGTTACCCCTAGCCCCACCACTCTCCCAGTTACCCCTAGCCCCACCACTCTCCCAGTTACCCCTCGACCCACAACTTCTGCAGGCACTCTAAACCTTTTCCAATGACCTTTAAGTACACTTGACTTCTAAGTCTATGCCACAAAAAATTTAACTTAGGTAAACATGGTTTTCAGTTGGACTTAAGGCCTATCGACCTCTGAAAGGTTGTCAAGGCCACCACAAAAGCTTACTGAACAACCATAATATATATACTGCCAAGTATACTTCTGAACAAAGTCCGGGACTAAAGCAAACTCCCATTAACTTAATAATTGTCGAGTGAATATACTCCGAGAAGCTGAGTATATTCACTCGACAATTACAATCACTTCGACATCTCTTGATTAATATATCCCTGTCGAGTAAGCAGTACAAACATGGGACTTTAATATGTCAACGACCAGCACTCTAAAACGGCCAAATTTGACTGATATTGGAAAGGTATTTCTCGTTATATTTCGTGAAAAACTTTTAATGAATAAATTTCATCGTTTGCACAAGATTTAGTACCAAGCTAGTTTGGTTCCTGCTTGAATGCATGATGTATAATGCATATATATATTTCAATATTTCAACATTAATTTTCTTGCAACATTTCCGCAATTTCTTTTGTGTTTTCACAATACTGAACACAAAGGCTCCAATCCTTTTTACACTTGAATCCCACAGATTGGGATTTGTGATCCACACAAGGACACTTCTCTAGCCAGTGATTGGGGAGAAGCCGGTCGGCCGAGCGGACAGCACGCTGGGCTTGTGATCCTATGGTCCTGGGTTCGATCCCAGGCGCCGGCGAGAAACAATGGGCAGAGTTTCTTTCACCCTATGTCCCTTTTACCTAGCAGTAAAATAGGTAGCTGGGTGTTAGTCAGCTGTCACGGGCTGCTTCCTGGGGGTGGAGGCCTGGTCGAGGACCGGGCCGCGGGGACACTAAAGCCCCGAAATCATCTCAAGATAACCTCAAGATAGGTCGAGCAGGTAGTGGGTGGGATCAGACTGCTGAAGGTAGAGTTAATCTAATAGGAATATTACGAGTTTCAGCTCAAGTTATCTTGAGCTGATATCAAGTTATCTTGAGCTGATATCAAGTTATCTATATCTGGTTACGTGGGTGTGGATGAGCGGAGCTGATGCCAAGGAGGCGGTCGGAAATTATCTGGAGAAAGCCCTATGTCAGTATTACGACATATCACTTTAATTAGATAAGGGGGATCGTTGAAGGGACTGGAGAACCAGGGTGAAGAATCTGTATGCGACTACTTGCACTATCGGGGATCGAACGGCGACCTGCGAGATGCGAGGCTTTGCTGTGGCAATCAATCCAGGTGGATGGACTTGAGATGTTGGGAAGAGTCGTCAAGAAACATATCACCATTGGTGAAGTGGTGATTAGGCTCAGGCACAGAGTCTCAACCTCCAGGAACCAGACGACTGGCGAACAAGAAAAACAAAATAATGTATTTGTCGTATTGTATTGTAATTTATCCGACCTTCAAGCTCACTGTAAAGCTCAGATTGATGTTGTGTTATTATTCCCTGCTTCTTTGTTTCTCACTCCTCTCTCATCTCTTCATTCTTCCTTATTCCTCTCTCCTCTCTCTTCCTTCTTCCTCAATCCTCTCTCATCTCTTCATTCTTTCTTATTCCTCTCTCCTCTCTCTTCCTTCTTCCTCAATCCTCTCTCATCTCTTCATTCTTCCTTATTCCTCTCTCCTCTCTCTTCCTTGTTCCTCAATCCTCTCTCATCTCTTCATTCTTCCTTATTCCTCTCTCCTCTCTCTTCCTTGTTCCTCAATCCTCTCTCATCCTTGTTTCTCACTTCTCTTCCATCTATCCTTCTCACCACTACGTTCCCTACAAGCTCTCATACCTCCAGTCATCTTGCTCGTCCATCTTGTTTGTCTCCCTATGTCCAACCACTTGCGCTGGACGGTAGAGCGACGGTCTCGCTTCACGCAGGTCGGCGTTCAATCCCCGACCGTCCACAAGTGATTAGGCACCATTCCTTCCCTCCCCCAGTCCCATCCCAAATCCTTATCCTGACCCCTCCCCATTTGCTATATAGTCGTAATAGCTTGGTACATTCCCTTGATAATTCCCCTTCCGTTTCCTACCCCACCACATTCTGCACTTCCCCCATTACCCCCCCCCCAATCCATCTCCCTAATCCACCTTTACCCATCATCTCCCCCACCGTCTCCTCATCTCCCAGCACCACTCACCACCCACTCATGGAGGCACCGAGGGCCACTTGGCACTATCGCAGACACCTGGAACATGCCGTAACAATTCCAACTCCAGCCATTGTCTCCCTAACAGCAAAACTCCTTGTTAATTGCCGGATTATGAATAACAGACGCTCCATTCGTCCACGTTCTCTTATCGCTACATTTCCTGATTAACTACACCGTCAACCATTAGTTGTTTATATATAAAAAAAAAGGTCTTCATAGACAAAAGCTACTTATTAAGGAATAATGCGGGGAGCTTGTACGAACAAGCTGCTGGAACAAATGATGACCAGTACGATGTTTTTTTTTTTATTGTGGTTCGTAACACGTCTGAGAGGGGGAATATGTGAGCAAGGCAAGTGGGTAGGAATAGTCAGAAACGTTTCCAAACGTTTACAGGGTAAGGTTCTGAAAATTGAGAGGACAAACTAGGAACTAGGAACTGCCTCAACTAGGAAACAGATGTCACAGCAACTAGCAGTGAGGAAACAGGTGTCACAGCAACTAGCAGTGAGTAAACAGGTGTCACAAGCAACTAGCAGTGAGGAAACAGGTGTCACAGCAACTAGCAGTGAGTAAACAGGTGTCACAGCAACTAGCAGTGAGTAAACAGGTGTTATAGCAACTAGCAGTGAGGAAACAGGTGTCACAGCAACTAGCAGTGAGGAAACAGGTGTCACCAGTGAGTAAACAGGTGTCACAAGCAACTAGCAGTGAGGAAACAGGTGTCACAGCAACTAGCAGTGAGTAAACAGGTGTCACAGCAACTAGCAGTGAGTAAACAGGTGTTATAGCAACTAGCAGTGAGGAAACAGGTGTCACAGCAACTAGCAGTGAGGAAACAGGTGTCACAAGCAACTAGCAGTGAGTGAGGCAGTGCCACAAGCACCACAAACACAGCAAGATGAGGTCAAGCCAGGTCAAGTCAAGCCAAAGGTACAGTAAGAGTCAGACAAGGTACCACAGCAAAGGTCAATATTCACCAACCACTTACGTATCCACTTATAAGCTCCGTTACCTCTTACGTGTCCAGTTACGAAGACATCTTAACTTACGAACTCCGTGCCTTATACATACCCCACCTACGAGGTCTAATACCTGTTACCTCCATCATGATGGATAAGTCTTCTTTGCTAAACAGCTTACGATCTTCAAAGTGCTACGAGATTGTCCTTATCACAAGGTTATTATCCTTATGGACGACCTCGTAAGAGCTTCGGAGCTCGTAAACAGTTTATTGACTAGCGACAAAGCCGCCATGATTGAGGTAAGAGGCAGGACGGGCCTCTTGACGGGCCCTGGTTCGAGAACCGTAGCCACAGTGATGGTTCACAGCCACAGTAATGGTCAGGGTTCACAGCCACAGTAATGGTCAGGGTTCACAGCCACAGTAATGGTCAGGGTTCACAGCCACAGTAATGGTCAGGGTTCACAGCCACAGTAATGGTCAGGGTTCACAGCCACAGTAATGGTCAGGGTTCACAGCCACAGTAATGGTCAGGGTTCACAGCCACAGAGAGACACAGCTACAATGACAAACCCCCAAATAGTAATCCATTTAAGTGGAGACCCATCAGCACAGAGAGAGAGAGAGAGAGAGAGAGAGAGAGAGAGAGAGAGAGAGAGAGAGAGAGAGAGAGAGAGAGAGAAGGTGCTCTCTCCGAATAGAGCTATAATGGGAAGGGGTGGAAGGGGTAATCAAAAGGAAATGGGATGGAGGAACGCAGAAGCCTGTGGAAAAGTGACTCAAGAACCAGCAAAAATTAAAAAAAAACAATAGAAACGTCCCCTATTCCACTATTCCTCTAGGTAACGTATTTATGATAGCACAAATAATTACAATTCCATATATACAAGACAAATATACCTTGCAGATCTTAACAGCGAGTAAGGAAGAGCCTCACATTACGGTTCTTTACTCTAATGGAAGAACAGGAGCCTCCTGAGCCATAATTAACAATAAGACTCACTCAAGAGCCTCCCTCTAATGTCTGAGGGAGAAAAGACTCGTATTAATAACATGAATAAAGTCTATGAAACCAAGAGAGCTGTGCAAACCCCTAATCAACAGGGCAAAGACGATTAAATATCTATAAATCTCAGCCTTTCTTGGCAGATAACGAAGGAGGTGCCCTTGTTTGCTGCTGAAGGTGTAAGAAAAGATTATATTGAAGATTGTATCCTCAAGACGCTACTGTAAATAAGAGACTTCATCAGAAAATTGCATTGCAATATGGAAGATCAGTAAAGGATATCGAAACTGTACGTTAGATTTTCGCTCAGTAAAAGTCTATTTTACGCTGGAGGAAAATGTTTTCCGTCCACTGAAGCGAAATATATCGTGTCTCCTGTCTAGTGGCTACGAGATAAAGAACTACTTCAGGGTAATCTTATCGTGCAACACGCTGCAAGGTGTCTTAGGCTCTTAGGCGTCGTCTTAATGTAATTAGTAGAGGCTGTGATGGGTATGTGGGCCTGCGGGCAGCTCCAAGCAACAGCCTGGTGGACCAAACTCTCACAAGTCAAGCCTGGCCTCGGGTCGGGCTTGGGGAGTAGAAGAACTGCCAGAACCCCATCAACCAGGTGTCAACTAAGTATCAACCATGTATCAACCAGGTATCAACCAGGTATCAACTAAGTATCAACCAGGTATCAATTAAGTATCAATTAAGTATCAACCAGGTATCAACCAGGTATCAACCAGATATCAACCAGGTATCAACCAGATAGATGTGGGCGACGATGCACAAATAGATTTCAACATTAGCACAGCTAGAAATCTCCCGAACTGTGCCTTGTATGGATTTAGTTCGCTGAAGTCTGTTGCGTATTTTGTCGATAAGAACTCTCCGCTTTTATGTCGATATCGACCCTCCGCTCTTTTGTCGATTACTATTCTTTCTTCTCTTTGTCGATACAGACCCCTTCCTCTCTTTTGTCGACTCTTTCTCTCCGACTTTTGTCGACTCCTCCCATCTCATCTTCACGTGTTGCCACGCCTGGGTAACACGTCTATACACGTTCTTATGTTCTCCGTAATCCAACGGAACCAGTTGTTAAAAGCACAGTAGTTTGAGACCTACGACCAGAAGACTTTTAACCACCCTCTTTAACCCGCACGACGCGAAAGTTATATACTTTATAATGTCGTACGTGAGGTGATGGGAGCTTACCTTCACCACCAGAGAGGAATGGGTGGACTTGAGGTGTAAACTAAGAAACTGATAGCAAGTTTAATGTCTTAAACAAGTGTTTAATCCTCAGGATGATGCAGAGACCTGTCACATTATTTTTTTATCATTCTCTGGTCTTCAGTTCAGCATCATCTCCTCACCTGAATCATTATTCACTATCTTCTCCCTCACTTGCCTCCACATTCACTATCCTCACCTTCACCCGCTCACAACAATTCCCACTTAGCTGGGGCTTGCACAACCATCACTATAAATATATTTAACATTGCTACAATACGTGTTAAGCCATACCTGACCCTCGATCCTGATGCGTTTGGCAGTCAGTCATCTCATTATTATTTTGAGAACCATTTGTAGAGGCTGATTAGGGGCTAGTTATTATTACTAGTCAGAGTCTGCACTGAAAAGAAAAGCACGCACGCACACACACACACCCACACACACACACACACACACACACACACACACACACACACACACACACACACACACACACACACACACACACACACACACACACACACACACACACACACACACACACACACACACACACGCACACACCCACACACACACACACACACACACACACACACACACACACACACACACACACACACACACACACCCACACACACACACACACACACACCCACACCCACACACACACACACACACACACACACACACACCCACACACACACCAACAAGAACAGAGAACAACGACAACAACACCACGCCCAACAACTTCCAAAACAAAAAAAAATCCAAATAACAAAAAAATTCTTGAGAGCGTGCGGATGCTGGTGGTGGAGGAGCGAGAGAGCTCAGAGTCCGGTGGTCAGGGAGAACAATGATGCTATTTAGTGTTAGTCCAGTCACTGGGAAAAACAATTTAGCGAGCCGCACTTAGTCAGAGGGGCGGAGAGGAGGGGGACAGTCCACGAAATGGGCTTTATAATGTAAGTGATTAAGTTTGGTGGTGTGGGAGGGGAAACCACGACCCCGATGTTGTTAGCGAGGGGAGAGAGTGGTCACGGTTCGAGGTCACCAGCCGCAACGCTTATGGTAATGTTGCCCGAGCGGACCTCCACATAATTTGGGATGGGGATTGAGGGGTTAAAAGTAAGGGGAAATCGTGCGAAGGGGGTGTTGAGCAGGGAGGTTGACCCCATACCCTCAGGAGGGCAGTGGGCCACACCTGAACACCCTGGCCAGGCAGGGTGAGGGCCACACTAGATCACCCTGGCCAGGCAGGGTGGGCCACATCCAGCGCCACACCCTGAGCCACACCCGGGCCACCCAACCTTCGGCCTCTCTCACCGATAATCAAAACACATTAAAGTTGCTGAATGAGTTTAGGAAAGGCCGCGCCACTATGCCAGGCGGCAAGCTGGAGAGCTTATTAAAGTTTCCGAAATAAAATTATTGAAAATTGTTGAAAGATCCGGAGTCAAGGGATGAGGCGTCTTACAAGATCTTGCAGACGCTGTATACTCTCCTTCGTGGTGTGAAGCAGTCTTGCAGGATCCTGGTTCCAGGAAGCCAAGTGCTGGATTATCTTGTGTAATATCAACGATGCAATTTAGATGATTTCTTGCTTATTGCATCCATTGTTTGACTGTACTCGAAGGGACACAGCAGAGTCTACTCGGAAGCCGAAGAGAGTCCCTCACCACGACCTCAAAAATACTCAGTTTCCCATGTGTAGTTTTGTGATTTCATATCAATAAAAAAATCTTTACCCTCTCCAGAGGTACTCTCATAAGTGTTAATAAAAGTCTGAATTTGTTCTGATTAAGATAAAATCATCAAAATACTTTTTAAATCTCTTAATAGTTCTCTTCTGTCTGTGTCTGTCTGTGAGACGTCACCCCAAGTGACAGGTGTGGCTGTGAGAGGTCACCCAAGTGACAGGTGTGTGGCTGTGAGACGTCACCCCAAGTGACAGGTGTGGCTGTGAGAGGTCACCCAAGTGACAGGTGTGGCTGTGAGACGTCGCCCAAGTGACAGGTGTGTGACTCTGAGACAGCTGATTCTGGGGTCATTACACTCCGTATTTTGATTCAGTTGGCAATTGTTTGCATTTTACAGTGCGTGGGGTAAAGTGTTTTTCATTCATAAACAGGTTTATTTTGTGCAGCGAGATTAACGAGGATCTGGACATCGTTTATTTGGATTAACTGAGGATTTTGACACTGTTTATGAGGACGAGCTTCTACAATGAGGTGATTGAACCTGAGTTCCTGGAACCCCTTCTCGAATCTCCATGGACAAGGAGCATAAGGATGATCAATGAACATTGATCATTCTCATGCTCCCAGCTCCCCTATCTCCTGGGGGAGGAGTGTAGACGGTGGTACTCGAAATGACACAGCCCCTACGTCTCCTGTACCACAGCCTAGACAGTGATACAGGAGAGGATGACACAGCTCCCCCGTCTCCTGGGGAGGGACTTAGAGACGGTACAGGACAGGGGAAACAGGAAAAAAAGGGGACACTGACCGGGGGGAAGGGTGAATGAGTAAGGGGAGAGCTTATCTAACGGAGAGGAAGAATCAATCGTCCGGAAACCTTGAGGGGAAACTTAAAGAAGAAGCCGCAGTTTGAGGAGGAAGATGAAACAGCAATGGTGTGTAAAACAACGTATTGGAGAAGCTAAAGCAACTCCTGTTTTCTGTACCTGGTAACACTGTATTTTTGTAAGCTATTTAGCTCTCTGGTGCTGATTACAGTGAAGGGAGGAGGTGACATGGTTTATGTTTCCTGCGCCCAGTATGGACATTGCTTCGCGGGGCATCTGGTATGCCCAAACTAATCCTGTATGTGATTGAACATGAAATTTTCCCCATATATCCAGCTTGAGCACCTGAAACATTCGTTGTAATAGAGAAATGTTTCTGCTGTAATGCTGGATGTATTGGTTGTTCTATCAAGAGCTTTTGGATAATGATACTGGATTACAAAGGATTGTTTTCCTGAACGTGTTTGTCTTTGAACAAAACCATCGTTTGAACAACCACCTGGTATGGTCATTTAACACGGGTAGTGCTTTCCGTGTTCCTTTCTCGTGCATTTTATATTAATATCACCCAAGCGTTTGGACTGGACGGTAGAGCGACTGGTCTCGCTTCATGCAGGTCGGCGTTCAATCCCGGAGGTCGTGCAAAAAGCCGCCAGAGTTTCAATCCTTTTAACGATCTGAGGTGTGGCCTATTGGTTAGTGCTCTGGCCAGCCACGTTTCGATTCTCTCATAGGGGAAGTGTTCTATATATATATATATATATATATATATATATATATATATATATATATATATATATATATATATATATATATATATATATATATATATATATATATGTCGTACCTAGTAGCCAGAACTCACTTCTCAGCCTACTATTCAAGGCCCGATTTGCCTAATAAGCCAAGTTTTCCTGAATTAATATATTTACTATAATTTTTTTCTTATGAAATGATAAAGCAACCCTTTTTCTCTATGTATGAGGTCAATTTTTTTTTATTGGAGTTAAAATTAACGTAGATATATGACCGAACCTAACCAACCCTACCTAACCTAACCTAACCTATATTTATAGGTAAGGTTAGGTTAGGTAGCCAAAAAAAGCTAGGTTAGGTTAGGTTAGGTAGGTTAGGTAGACGAAAAAACATTAATTCATGAAAACTTGGCTTATTAGGCAAATCGGGCCTTGAATAGTAGGCTGAGAAGTGCGTTCTGGCTATTAGGTACGACATATATATATATATATATATATATATATATATATATATATATATATATATATATATGTCGTACCTAGTAGCCAGAACTCACTTCTCAGCCTACTATGCAAGGCCCGATTTGCCTAATAAGCCAAGTTTTCATGAATTAATGTTTTTTCGTCTACCTAACCTACCTAACCTAACCTAACCTAGCTTTTTTTGGCTACCTAACCTAACCTTACCTATATATATAGGTTAGGTTAGGTTAGGTAGGGTTGGTTAGGTTCGGTCATATATCTACGTTAATTTTAACTCCAATAAAAAAAAATTGACCTCATACATAGTGAAAAGGGTTGCTTTATCATTTCATAAGAAAAAAATTATAGTAAATATATTAATTCAGGAAAACTTGGCTTATTAGGCAAATCGGGCCTTGAATAGTAGGCTGAGAAGTGAGTTCTGGCTACTAGGTACGACATATATATATATATATATATATATATATATATATATATTGCACATTGTTGTATTCTTTCGCCTCAGTCAGAAAGATATATACAATCCCTTGTGGAGTAATGCATTTAGATTCGATTGGCAAGCCACATTGCCCTTCAAAAAGAAAAAAATATCATTCATCGTTTCACACCATTGTAAACATCAGTTTGATTGACAAATGGAACAATGCGGACCACGCAATTGCTGTATCCGAGCGGAGGGGGTGGAAGGGGGGAGGGTCAGGGTGGAAAGGGATAGGGGAAGGGGTCACTGATGAGGGAGAAGGGTTTATGGGGGTAATACATCAATCACTACAGGAGGGAGGGAAGGGGAGGGAAGCTATATAGCGTGATATAGCTGCTTACAGCTCACTCTAAATTCACCGCTATTGTTTCGCTATTGATTGTGATTTGCGTCTCTGGTGAAATTAAGAGCACCACAATGTTGACACTTTGTTGACACAATGTTGTCAAATGATAGAGGTCAGTAGGCTCAGGAATCTGTACACCAGTTGTTCACCAGACAACATACGAGAATGTGAAGGGACGACGACGTTTCGGTCCGTCCTGGACCATTCTCAAGTCGATTGTGAATCGACTTGAATTCAATCAATCGATTGTCAATCGTCGTCCCTTCACCTTCTAGTGTGTGGTCTGGTCAACATACTTTAGCCACGTTATTGTGACTCATCGCCTCTACACTAGTTGATTGACAGTTGAGAGGCGGGACCAAAGAGCCAAAGCTCAACCCCCGCAAGCACAACAACGTGAATACTTTCTGGGACTAATCTCTTATTTAGCTTGTTTTCTACCACAGACGAGGCCAGTTGTCTATAATGCTAACCAGAATATATTATATATTACCTCGTCTGTCTTACATAGACAGGGTTAGAGGTCAGCTCTCGTACGTATTGTGCTCTGGGTTACTGACCACTCAAACACAAGTGATTGAAGACTACTGGCCGTCAGCCTTTATAGGTTAGGGGGGATTGTGTCGTTTCGTATGTTTTTTTTACATAGGCAACGCAACTTCAAATTTCACCAGGGATCCAAGGGCTGCTAGTTTGTTGCTTCAGCGCCTGAGTGTGGCGATCCAGAGGGGAAACGCCTGCTGCATCCTCGGTTCCTGTCCGGAAGCGGAGAAGCTTCAAGAGATCCATAACTTTTAAGCACTCATTGTATCAACCAATCTATATCTTGTAATCTTCAAATATTATATATATATATATATATATATATATATATATATATATATATATATATATATATATATATATATATATTATATATATATGCATTTTTCATGTGAAAAATAGAGAATGCTTAACGCGTTTTCAGCTAATTCGCCTTCATCAGAGCAAAGTAGAATGAAAATTCTCATTCTACTTTGTTCTAATGAAGGCGAATTAGCCGAAAACGCGTTAAGCATTCTCTATTTTTCACATGTGGTTATTCTGCATACTTGGATCAGTGTTTTTGTGATCATTGTTGCATATTATATATATATATATATATATATATATATATATATATATATATATATATATATATATATATATATATATATATATATATTATATATAAAAGCACCCAACCGTTCCTGACTCATGATTAGGATAACACACCGCCGTCTCACAATGGTGCAATTTGGTCGAGCACTCTCTCATATTACCAGTGCAGGCTAGTCACGCCAATAAGAAGATAACAATTACGGAGATTGCAGAACAGCCAATTGGGTCATACGAGACAGCTCCTCTTTTATACCCACCCAAACTTATATATATATATATATGTATAACCTACGCTTGAAACAATCCAGTGATCCCACGCTTATTATGTTACCTGGAAATAAAATTCCATAAATCAGCACCCCTGTTTCCACACCAGTATTTACCCAGGTCTTTCAATGTTTCTAAACGTATCTAATTATGTCCATTATTCCGTGTTTTATTTGGTTTACATATATCCTAAATCTTATTTATATCCGCGTTGTTATTCACTTTTATCCGTTGATATACTTCCATCATGCTATCTCGTGATATCTCAAGTGTCAAGATCACGGGAAGACTGTCTTAAGATAGGGAAGCACTTGTCCAAGTCACTCAGGCTTTGAAACAAGCACTTTTCCGTGTCACTTTTGAGCAAGAACTTTACCAAGTTTATACCTGGACGCACAGAATTATTTAAGTTATTCGTGAGAGGAAATATCCGTACATATATACACACACATATATGTGTGTGTGTGTGTGTGTGTGTGTGTGTGTGTGTGTGTGTGTGTGTGTGTGTGTGTGTGTGTGTGTGTGTGTGTGTGTGTGTGTGTGTGTGTGTGTGTGCGTATGTGTAAATCACGAAAATTAACACGTGATGAAAAATGTGACAGTGTCAGACCAAGGAGGAAGAATTAAAACAGGAATTTCCTTAAGTACTTTCGTATAATAATACATCTTCAGAAGGAATGAAGATGAAGATGTATTCAATTCCTTCTGAAGATGTATTAATATACGAAAGTACTTAAGGAAATTCCATGTTTCAATTCAACGTCATTAAACACGTCAAGATATATAAGCTCCGAAAATTATAATTACTGAAGCTGTGCCTCATCTTCCAGATGAAGAGCGTCGGGCGAGAGTCAGAGATAACAGGAAGCTGCAGGATGCTCTGATGCTGTGTATATACGTCTACCGCTTCACCTTCCATGCCTCGATCATGTCTCCACGCACAGCTTGCTTAAGAAACAGCTGATGCTGTTGCAAGCAATGTTGCTTCCTCAATATACTCACAGTTCTGTTACGCTGTTAATTTTTTTTTTCGGGGGGGGGGGGGCTGTATCGGATTTAATTTCGGCATTCCAGTTCCGCCATTTTATTTATTCTTTATTACTTGCCTTGATTTTTATATTGGTAGTTGATGTGGACTCTTTTGTGTACTGTTGTTGATTCTGACAGGGAGAGAGAGAGGCACAGAGCGAGAGAGAAAGAGAGAGAGGGAGAGAGAGAGAGAGAGAGAGAGAGAGAGAGAGAGAGAGAGAGAGAGAGAGAGAGAGAGAGAGAGAGAGAGAGAGAGAGAGGCACAGAGCGAGAGAGAAAGAGAGAGAGGGAGAGAGAGAGAGAGAGGCACAGAGCGAGAGAGAAAGAGAGAGAGGGAGAGAGAGAGAGAGAGGCACAGAGCGAGAGAGAAAGAGAGAGAGGGAGAGAGAGAGAGAGAGGCACAGAGCGAGAGAGAAAGAGAGAGAGGGAGAGAGAGAGAGAGAGGCACAGAGCGAGAGAGAAAGAGAGAGAGGGAGAGAGAGAGAGAGAGGCACAGAGCGAGAGAGAGAGAGAGAGAGAGAGAGAGAGAGAGAGAGAGAGAGAGAGAGAGAGAGAGAGAGAGAGAGAGAGAGACAGAGAGAGAGAGAGAGAGAGAGAGAGAGAGAGAGAGAGAGAGAGAGAGAGAGAGAGAGAGAGAGAGAGAGAGAGAGAGAGAGAGAGATATATATATATATATATATATATATAGAGAGAGAGAGAGAGAGAGAGAGAGAGAGAGAGAGAGAGAGAGAGAGAGAGAGAGAGAGAAAGAGAGAGAGAGAGAGAGAGAGAGAAAGAGAAAGAGTGAGAGTGAAAAAGCTTCATAATACAACAGGCAAGGCTCCACAACATACCATGAGGCATTACAACATACCATGAGAGCCACCACAACATACCATGAGAGCCACCATAACATACCATGAGAGGCCCCACAACATACCATGAGAGCCACCACAACATACCATGAGAGGCCCCACAACATACCATGAGAGGCACCACAACATACCATGAGAGGCACCACAACATACCATGAGAGGCACCACAACATACCATGAGAGGCACCACAACATACCATGAGAGGCACCACAACATACCATGAGAGGCACCACAACATACCATGAGAGGCACCACAACATACCATGAGAGGCTCCACAACATACCATGAGAGGCACCACAACATACCATGAGAGGCTCCACAACATACCATGAGAGGCACCACAACATACCATGAGAGGCACCACAACATACCATGAGAGGCATCACAACATACCATGAGAGGCACCACAACATACCATGAGAGGCACCACAACATACCATGAGAGGCTCCACAACATACCATGAGAGGCACCACAACATACCATGAGAGGCACCACAACATACCATGAGAGGCATCACAACATACCATGAGAGGCACCACAACATACCATGAGAGGCACCACAACATACCATGAGAGGCACCACAACATACCATGAGAGGCACCACAACATACCATGAGAGGCACCACAACATACCATGAGAGGCATCACAACATACCATGAGAGGCACCACAACATACCATGAGAGGCCCCACAACATACCATGAGAGGCACCACAACATACCATGAGAGGCACCACAACATACCATGAGACGCACCACAACATACCATGAGAGGCATCACAACATACCATGAGAGGCATCACAACATACCATGAGAGGCACCACAACATACCATGAGACGCACCACAACATACCATGAGAGGCATCACAACATACCATGAGAGGCACCACAACATACCATGAGAGGCACCACAACATACCATGAGAGGCACCACAACATACCATGAGAGGCACCACAACATACCATGAGAGGCACCACAACATACCATGAGAGGCACCACAACATACCATGAGAGGCACCACAACATACCATGAGAGGCATCACAACATACCATGAGAGGCACCACAACATACCATGAGAGGCACCACAACATACCATGAGAGGCACCACAACATACCATGAGAGGCACCACAACATACCATGAGAGGCACCACAACATACCATGAGAGGCACCACAACATACCATGAGAGGCACCACAACATACCATGAGAGGCACCACAACATACCATGAGAGGCACCACAACATACCATGAGAGGCACCACAACATACCATGAGAGGCACCACAACATACCATGAGACGCACCACAACATACCATGAGACGCACCACAACATACCATGAGAGGCACCACAACATACCATGAGAGGCACCACAACATACCATGAGAGGCACCACAACATACCATGAGACGCACCACAACATACCATGAGAGGCACCACAACATACCATGAGAGGCTCCACAACATACCATGAGAGGCACCACAACATACCATGAGAGGCACCACAACATACCATGAGACGCACCACAACATACCATGAGAGGCACCACAACATACCATGAGAGGCACCACAACATACCATGAGAGGCACCACAACATACCATGAGAGGCTCCACAACATACCATGAGAGGCACCACAACATACCATGAGAGGCCCCACAACATACCATGAGAGGCCCCACAACATACCATGAGAGGCATCACAACATACCATGAGAGGCACCACAACATACCATGAGAGGCACCACAACATACCATGAGAGGCACCACAACATACCATGAGAGGCCCCACAACATACCATGAGAGGCACCACAACATACCATGAGAGCCACCACAACATACCATGAGAGGCACCACAACATACCATGAGAGGCATCACAACATACCATGAGAGGCACCACAACATACCATGAGAGGCCCCACAACATACCATGAGAGGCACCACAACATACCATGAGAGGCACCACAACATACCATGAGAGGCACCACAACATACCATGAGAGGCACCACAACACACCATGAGAGGCCCCACAACATACCATGAGAGGCACCACAACATACCATGAGAGGCACCACAACATACCATGAGACGCACCACAACATACCATGAGAGGCACCACAACATACCATGAGAGGCCCCACAACATACCATGAGAGGCTCCACAACATACCATGAGAGGCACCACAACATACCATGAGAGGCACCACAACATACCATGAGAGGCACCACAACATACCATGAGAGGCACCACAACATACCATGAGAGGCACCACAACATACCATGAGAGGCCCCACAACATACCATGAGAGGCACCACAACATACCATGAGAGGCACCACAACATACCATGAGAGGCTCCACAACATACCATGAGAGGCACCACAACATACCATGAGAGGCTCCACAACATACCATGAGAGGCACCACAACATACCATGAGAGGCACCACAACATACCATGAGACGCACCACAACATACCATGAGAGGCACCACAACATACCATGAGACGCACCACAACATACCATGAGAGGCACCACAACATACCATGAGAGGCACCACAACATACCATGAGACGCACCACAACATACCATGAGAGGCACCACAACATACCATGAGAGGCACCACAACATACCATGAGAGGCACCACAACATACCATGAGAGGCACCACAACATACCATGAGAGGCACCACAACATACCATGAGAGGCCCCACAACATACCATGAGAGGCTCCACAACATACCATGAGACTCGGCTCTGCAACATAAGACAGATTCATCTAAAATTCCAGCCATAAACAGAGCGATCCATCAGAGGCAGACGGCGCGAGAGTCAGGTACAGCGGCCAGCCTAGCTGTAACGCCAGCCTTGGTACAGCGACCAGCCTGCCTGTAACACCACCCTAGGTACAGCGGCCACAATCGCTGTAACTCAGTCACACAAAATGAACTGTTCATCTACAATGAGAAAACATGCGATTAAGGGAAAATGTGATCATTGTACAGTGACTCCAGATATAATGAGCAATGGTCAATATCTCACACTTCATCCATAAGCCAGGTCTAACTACAAATAGTTAGTAACTACATCGTTACGTACGCAAGTAGAGTGTGCTTACAGAGAGGAAGTAACTTGGATAATCTATTTAATCTATTGGTCTATTAATATATTGAACGTGTAATCTATTTCTGCCTGGCAAAATGGCTGTGGGTTTAATATCATCGGGTATATAGAAATATTATTTGGTCCAAAATATATTAATATTTTGGGTTTTGATCCTAGTTTGTGTAAATGGTTGGGCACTGTTTCTTTACTTAGTCCTCATATATCAGCTTCTAGTCCTTATAGCCCAGCTCCTTGTCCTCATATCCCAGCTCCTTGTCCCCAAATCCCAGCTCCTTGTCCTCATATCCCAGCGCCTTGTCCTCATATCCCAGCTCCTTGTCCTCATATCCCAGCTCCTTGTCCTCATATCGCAGCTCCTTGTCCTCATATCCCAGCGCCTTGTCCCCAAATCCCAGCGCCTTGTCCTCAAATCCCAGCGCCTTGTCTTCATATCCCAGCTCCTTGTCCCCAAATCCCAGCGCCTTGTCCTCATATCCCAGCGCCTTGTCCCCAAATCCCAGAGCCTTGTCCTCATATCCCAGCGCCTTGTCCCCAAATCCCAGCGCCTTGTCTTCATATCCCAGCTCCTTGTCCCCAAATCCCAGCGCCTTGTCCTCATATCCCAGCTCCTTGTCCTCATATCCCAGCGCCTTGTCCTCATATCCCAGCTCCTTGTCCCCAAATCCCAGCGCCTTGTCCTCATATCCCATCTCCTTGTCCTCAAATCCCAGCTCCTTGTCCTCATATCCCAGCTCCTTGTCCTCATATCCCAGCGCCTTGTCCTCATATCCCAGCTCCTTGTCCCCAAATCCCAGCGCCTTGTCCTCATATCCCAGCTCCTTGTCCTCATATCCCAGCTCCTTGTCCTCATATCCCAGCGCCTTGTCCTCATATCCCAGCTCCTTGTCCTCATATCCCAGCTCCTTGTCCTCATATCCCAGCTCCTTGTTCTCATATCCCAGCGCCTTGTCCTCATATCCCAGCTCCTTGTCCTCATATCCCAGCTCCTTGTCCTCATATCCCAGCTCCTTGTCCTCATATCCCAGCTCCTTGTCCTCATATCCCAGCTCCTTGTCCTCATATCCCAGCTCCTTGTCCTCATATCCCAGCTCCTTGTCCTCATATCCCAGCTCCTTGTCCTCATATCCCAGCTCCTTGTCCTCATATCCCAGCACCTTGTTCTCATATCCCAGCTCCTTGTCCTCATATCCCAGCTCCTTGTCCTCATATCCCAGCGCCTTGTCCTCATATCCCAGCTCCTTGTCCTCATATCCCAGCTCCTTGTCCTCATATCCCAGCTCCTTGTCCTCATATCCCAGCTCCTTGTCCTCATATCCCAGCTCCTTGTCCTCATATCCCAGCTCCTTGTCCTCATATCCCAGCGCCTTGTCCTCATATCCCTCCAAAGTGTTATTTTGTCCAGTTGACAATATAATTTTAAAACCGTAATTTCATCATTTTTTCTCATTCTCCCTTACTTCTGTTCTCCTCTTCCTTCCCTCTCATTCGTTCTACCTGTTCTTCATTATAGTTCCCCCTTCCCCCCTGTCTTTCGTTCTCTCTTTCATTCTCCCTTACGTTCTTTCTTCCGTTCTGTCTGTCTCTCGTATCTCCCTCTCGCTCCTTGTCCCCTCTTCTCACTTTCTTCTCTCTCCTTGATAGCTTGGGAGAGGGTGAGGGGTAGACCACACACGCCAACATACAGGGTGAGGGGTGACCACACACGCCAACATACAGGGTGAGGGGTGACCACACACGCCAACATACAGGGTGAGGAGTGACCACACACGCCAACATACAGGGTGAGGAGTGACCACACACGCCAACATACAGGGTGAGGGGTGACCACACACGCCAACATACAGGGTGAGGAGTGACCACACACGCCAACATACAGGGTGAGGGGTGACCACACACGCCAACATACAGGGTGAGGGGTGACCACACACGCCAACATACAGGGTGAGAGGGGGGGGCGTACCAAAGATACCCACACCAGTACCCTGACACCCTGCCCAATAAGGTCATGGTCACCAGGCAAGGCTCAGATGCCCCCGCTCCTGTACCAGGAAAGTCCACAACGGGCTCACCATAGCCCGTGCTACTTGGAACTTTTTGTGCCAAGTAGCGAATCTTAAACAACAACAACAACAACAGCACCAGGTAGGGGAACGTTCCGGGGAGTTTCGACACAGATTCCTTTCAGCCATGTCACCAGAATTATCTTGTCGTGAGATGTGTTTCTTGAGGCTTTCATCTTAATATGCCTCGCTGTTTGGGCGGTAACTGAAGGAAATTGGTTGTTTATTGTTTGTTTGTCGTTAATTGCCGCTATAGTGTAGATGGTGAGGTTAAGACGTAGATTGTGAGGCTACAGGGGGGTCCCAGGGTTCGATCCCGGGCGCCGGCGAGAAACGATGGGCAGAGCTTCTTTACCCTAATACCCCTGTTACCTGGCAATAAATAGGTACCTGGGTGTTAGTCAGCTGTCAGGGGCTGCTTCCTAGGGGTGGAGGCCTGGTCGAGGACCACTAAAAGCCCCGAAATAATCTTAAGATAACGGTGTAGATTGTGAGGTTACAGTGAAGATGGTGAGAAGAAAAATGTGGAAAAGAAAAGGATCAGAAGAACGTGGAAAGATAAAAAAAAATCAAGAAGATCACGTTTATATCTCCTGAAATATGTTCTGAAAATATAGACAATATGATCCTATTTTTTTCCACAATAGCAGAATTTGCGGCGAGTATATCCCTGCTAAATTTTAATCCCTTGGAGTTCCAAAATCATTGTATGTTCAACTGTCTCCTTGAAACACTAGAAACACATCAAATATTCCGTTGACGTTTCTCTTGGACCCAAAATTGTAATCACGTTGGTAGTTAAGAGACCGTCTCCGTTGGCGTTAATTTTCCCCAGTCCGTTTTGATGACAAATTGAAACAATATATTCGAGAGAGGAAAGTTTTCTTGGGTGATGATTTCGAGGGCTCAGCGTTCCTGCGGCCCGGTCTTCGACCAGGCCTCCTGTGTGGTGGTTCCTGCGGGTATTGTCTTGCCTGCGGCAGTGTGGGACTATTTCCCTCCATCCTTAGCCACTTGGGCTGGTCGGTAGAGCGACGGTTTCGCTTCATGCAGGTCGGCGTTCAATCCTCGACCGTCCAACAAGTGGTTGGGCACCATTCCTTCCCCTCCCCGTCCCATCCCAAATCCTTATCCTGACCCCCTTCCCAGTGCTATATAGTCGTAATGGCTTGGCGCTTTCCCCCTGATAATTCCCTCCCTAATGACGAAATTAAAAAAAAACGTGGTTGACTTTGCGGTGAAAATAAGCATCTTTTTAACAGAAACTTTTCCAATGAAAATAATTAGTAATTCAAGACATGAAAGTTTGTGAACTTTGAGAAGTAAGCTTAGTAGAGTCAGGATAGTTGGAGATGGAAACTCTTGTAAACTTTGCTTAAAATAAGGAGTTTGGCGAGTGTTAGCGGGCGGGAAAGTTTGGGGAAGTGTCGCTGAGCTGGTAAGTTGTGAGTCCTAGTGACGCAAGGGTAAGTTGTGAGTCCGTGTGACGCAAGGGTGAGTTGTGAGTCCGTGTGACGCAAGGGTGAGTTGTGAGTCATAGTGACGCAAGGGTGAGTTGTGAGTCCTAGTGAC
The DNA here is from genome assembly GCF_040958095.1 of Procambarus clarkii. Lineage (NCBI taxonomy): Eukaryota > Metazoa > Arthropoda > Malacostraca > Decapoda > Cambaridae > Procambarus > Procambarus clarkii. The sequence continues at coordinate 29,479,244 of NC_091172.1, forward strand.
GCAAGGGTAAGTTGTGAGTCCTAGTGACGCAAGGGTGAGTTGTGAGTCCTAGTGACGCAAGGGTGAGTTGTGAGTCATAGTGACGCAAGGGTGAGTTGTGAGTCCTAGTGACGCAAGGGTAAGTTGTGAGTCCTAGGGACGCAAGGGTGTGTTGTGAGTCATAGTGACGCAAGGGTGAGTTGTGAGTCCTAGTGACGCAAGGGTGAGTTGTGAGTCCTAGTGACGCAAGGGTGAGTTGTGAGTCATAGTGACGCAAGGGTGAGTTGTGAGTCCTAGTGACGCAAGGGTAAGTTGTGAGTCCTAGTGACGCAAGGGTGTGTTGTGAGTCCTAGTGACGCAAGGGTGAGTTGTGAGTCCTAGTGACGCATGGGCTCCTCTTCCTCCTCTCCCATGGTTCTCACTCTCCCATAGCGCCGCTCCCATGGACCTCATCCCAGGCTCATCTCCCACCCCAAATTCAATCATAAAAACCATGCGATAAGGGAGCCACTTGAGGCATTTTAGATCTAATTTCGAAACCAATTCCATTTGTGTTGTGTTGTTCAACGTGCGCGAGCGCCCGCACGTGCGTGTGTGTGTGTGTGTGTGTGTGTGTGTGTGTGTGTGTGTGTGTGTGTGTGTGTGTGTGTGTGTGTGTGTGTGTGTGTGTGTGTGTGTGTGTGTGTGTGTGTGTGTGTGTGTGTGTGTGTGTGTGTGTGTGTGTGTGTGTGTGTGTGTGTGTGTGTGTGTGTGTGTGTGTGTGTGTGTGTGCTCACTTGGTTGTCGAGTATCTGCTCTTAAGATCCCCTCGACCACCACTGATTCAGTGCAGTACTTTCCTCACGTTTTTCTTAAGTTAACATTTAAAATTATGTTTTAAATTATGATGGACATCTTCCCCATCTAGTCCGTTGCACTTAATTACGACTCATAAACTGAAGTCATTCTCACATCTCTGTGATTCATCTGTGTTTCCAATTTCCAAATATGTAATCTCGTTCTATTGTTCCCTAATGGCCGTTTGCCCGTATGGCTGAAAATGGACGTAATTTAAAAATGAAAAATAATTGAAAAAATACATTTTGGATTTCTTTTTCAAAAACAGTAAGCTAAGGGTGGTGAGTATTGTGTATTGTTTGGGTATTGTGATTTAATTGTGTAATTAAGGACAGTAGTAACAGTAATATTACTAGTAGTAGTACTAGCAGTAAAAACACTTGATTCAATGAACAAATCCACAAGGGCTGTGACGAGGATTCGAACCTGCGTCCGGGAGCATCGCAGACACTGCCTTAATTGACTGAGCTACGACAGGGTAAAAAGAGTTGAAACCGAAGTTCTACTTCACTTCACTTCCAGGCAGTGTCTGGGATGCTCCTGGACGCAGGTTCGAATCCTCGTCACGGCCCTTGTGGATTTGTTCATTTGATGCATCACGTTAGTGTGATCTCTGTGTGTAATGACTTCATTCAATATTCCCCGTTATAAATACATTTAAATTTATTCTGTTTAATACATCACACTGCATCTTGGGTCGTTGTTGTTGTTTAGATTCAACTACTGGGAACAAGAAGTTGCAAGTAGCACGGGATATGGTGAGCCCGTGGTGGACTTGTCTGGCACAGGAGCGGGGCTGTGTGTGGTCGCATCTTGGGATTTGATTTCAGTGGAAGTCGTAGTGAGAGAACCATCTGTTTTTCTTTCATGATTTCATTTCGTTAAATAGGATATGTAGCTTTTACAGTGACTGTTCTTTAAGTTCTAATTGATTGATTGATAATGATTAAGCTACCCAAGAGGTGGCACGGGCATGAATAGCCCATAGAGTTCTAATTGTTCCCACCTGGTTATTAATAGCCTTCCCCGCCCCACTCCCCAACCACACACCCCTCCCCACCCCACACACCCTCCCCACCACTCCCCCCTCCCCACCCCACACCCTCCCCACCTCCCAACAAATCCCGACCTCTCCAAATGCCAATATAGACATTTTCGACCTTTGTCGGTTGGTATGTGTCAAGCACTAATCAGCAAGACTCCACTGCCAAAGTTGGGGGCGGAACACCCCACTTAAATCCTTTGCTGGAATTTTACGAGTCAATCTGATTTTCCCAAATGTGACAAAAGATTAGAGAATAAAATGGGTGTCTCCATTTGTGGACAATTCTTCCACCGGGTTCTGTGATCTAGTGCTTTCGTCAGCGTGTGTTGCCCACTTGTGAGATTTACGAACTGGAAATCGGAATAACACTTCCTTGCCTCCACTAGTAGGAATAAATGTATTTGATTTATAATTTTTCATTTCTAATTTTTCCAATTCTTCATTTTTGGATTTATTACCAATAAAAGTTTCGAGTGTTGAGTATAAATTCTTCATCGAATAAGACTAATATTGTTGATGTTGACCAGACCACACACACTAGAAGGTGAAGGGACGACGATGACGTTTCGGTTCGTCCTGGACCATTCTCACAATCGCCTTGAGAATGGTCCAGGACGGACCGAATCGTCGTCGCCGTCCCTTCACCTTCTAGTGTGTGTGGTCTAGTCAACATACTTCAGCCACGTTATTGTGACTCATCGCCTGCATAATATTGTTGATATTCATTGAAATTCTTGTTGTACCACCCAAGGTACCACAAGAACACACTGTCAGTCGTGTATACCTGACTGACAGACGCTTGTCTTGCTCCTGGATAGTTGTGCACGTCAAAGTTGCTATCATATGTACGGTACCATGCGTGTACCGTCGATATCGGTACGGTACCATGCGTGTGGTATCGTCGATATCCTGTTACAGTAGAAGTTATCGATCATTTTCCGTCGATCTGTGTAGGAGACGCCTCGATCCCAGACCACACTTTCCGCTACTCACAATAATTGGTGTGGGTTCCTTCCCCCACCTGAAGACAAGTCTTCACACGGCCACAAGACACCCCCCATCTTGCATCCCAACGCTGGTCAGATTAAACCGTGTTTTCCTTTCTGTTGGTAATTGGCCAATTACCGCTACACTGGCAGTTAGGATTGTTTGTCTGGTGACCGGTTAAGACGCTGGGAAACCCAACGGTGACCAGTAGGTGAAATAGGTTCACCTATGTTTCTTTTTATCATTTTAAAGCTAATATTCCAGAAGATTTGACCCACAAAAAACTTTGCAACATATTCTACACAGGTGCAGAGACACTTCTCACCTGTATACCTGAGTGACATGACCACACATGCCAGTACCACTAGCCTAGTAGTGGTACCGAGCCCCAGTGAACATGTTCTAGCTACCATCACACACACACATGCACTTGGCATCATTACATGGGTACCATGACATAAGTACCAGGCACCTATATCCAAGTACCTGGGAACAAGCTCACAGGCTTGTGAGCTTGTACTACACACGTACCACACACGTACCACACACGCACCACAGAGGCATCAACTAATGCAACACACACGAACTAAACTTGTGTAAGCCCCCAACACCCTATACTATATACACTATATACACAGCCACACTGTGTATATACTATATACACAGCCACACTGTGTATATACTATATACACAGCCACACTGTGTATATACTATATACACAGCCACACTGTGTATATACTATATACACAGCCACACTGTGTATATACTATATACACAGCCACACTGTGTATATACTATATACACAGCCACACAGCAGACACTGTGCTATGGAGAAGCTCTACAAAGTCATCAATATGTGATGAAGAAGCGACACTTAAGAGGAGATGAGGAGCATCAACACCACTGCTGGTAACTCATCAACACTGCTAATAACTCATCAACACTGCTAGTAACTCATCAACACTGCTAATAACTCATCAACACTGCTAGTAACTCATCAACACTGCTAATAACTCATCAACACTGCTAGTAACTCATCAACACTGCTAATAACTCATCAACACTGCTAGTAACTCATCAACACTGCTAGTAACTCATCAACACTGCTAATAACTCATCAACACTGCTAGTAACTCATCAACACCACTGCTAGTAACTCATCAACACTACAACTACTAACTGCCATATCTGACCAGCTCGCCGACCACTGTGATGCTGAGAGCGATAATGATGAATAACTATAGTGATGGTCAGATAATGAGTACGCGGGAGATAGTGATGAGTCCTAGTCCTCGCTCCCAGCAACTGGAAGATCAAGGAGATAGCAGAAGGGAGACTACGAGGTATTTACACTATAAGGAAACCAAATTTGCACCATAAGGAGAAAGCTATTTACAATAATCCCAAAACATGGTTTTGGCTTTTATTCCACTCCTACAGCCATAGGCACACTTAAACACAGTAACACGAGCAGCATATGAGACGCTAACAAAACACAGAATATATTACACAGAATGTACACAGAATATGTCAGACCAACACTGGAATGTGCAGCTCCAGCTTGCAATATCATAAATGGAAAAAATATTGAGGTTTGCAACAGGATTAGTAGCAGAGACAATAGGGTTAAGCTAGGGAACGAAACCTCACAACCCCTGGAGGAGGGAAGAAACAGAGAGGATATGATCACGACATACAAAATACTGAGGTAATGTATATGGTGGACGTGTAGGAGGAGGTGTGCTCCCCCTTCACTCCTGTCTCAGGAACCCCTTAACTCTCAACAACTTGGGAGAGGAAGGCAGAGAATTGCAAATTGTACCCTGAATACAGTCATCTTGGGATACAGCCAAGACCCTATACATAGCCACCTTGGAATACAGCCAAGACCCTATACATAGCCACCTTGGGATACAGCCAAGACCCTATACATAGCCACCTTGGGATACAGCCAAGACCCTATACATAGCCACCTTGGGATACAGCCAAGACCCTATACATAGCCACCTTGAGATACAGCCAAAACCACACACCCACCTTGGGATACAGCCAAGACCCTATACATAGCCACCTTGGGATACAGCCAAGACCCTACACATAGCCACCTTGGGATATAGCCAAGACCACACACCCACCTTGGGATACAGCCAAGACCCTGAACACACCCACCTTGGGATACAGCCAAGACCACACACCCATCTTGGGATACCAGCATTTTATTGACAAAGTTGAGAATCTGAAATACGTTAAAAGATTTCAAGACTGTAGAGAATTATTCAGTGAAGAATTCTTGCGTTCCAGTTTTACTCCCACAGTCGCGGTCTGTCTTATAGGTCACGTGCAACCTCTTGGAAAACTTTATATTATATATATATATATATATATATATATATATATATATATATATATATATATATATATATATATATATATATATATATATATATATATATGTCGTACCTAGTAGCCAGAACGCACTTCTCAGCCTACTATGCAAGGCCCAATTTGCCTAGTAAGCCAAGTTTTCATGAATTAATTGTTTTTCTCTAATTTTTTTCTTATGAAAGGATAAAGCTACCCTTTTCATTATGTATGAGGTCTATTTTTTTCATTTGAGTTAAAATTAATGTAGATATATGACCGAACCTAACCAACCCTACCTAACCTAACCTAACCTATCTTTATAGGCTAGGTTAGGTTAGGTAGCCGAAAAAGTTAGGTTAAGTTAGGTTAGGTAGGTTAGGTAGTCGAAATAACATTAATTCATGAAAACTTGGCTTATTAGGCAAATCGGGTCTTGCATAGTAGGCTGAGAAGTGCGTTCTGGCTACTAGGTACGACATATATATATATATATATATATATATATATATATATATATATATATATATATATATATATATATATATATATATATATATATATATATATATATATATATATATATTATATATATATATATATATATATATATATATATATATATATATATATATATATATATATATATATATATATGTATGTATGTCGTACCTAATAGCCAGAACGCACTTCTCAGCCTACTATGCAAGGCCCGATTTGCCTAATAAGCCAAGTTTTCATGAATTAATAGTTTTTCGACTGCCTAACCTACCTAACTTAACCTAACCTAACCTTTTCGGCTACCTAACCTAACCTAACCTATAAAGATAGGTTAGGTTAGGTTAGGTAGGGTTGGTTAGGTTCGGTCATATATCTACGTTAATTTTAACTCCAATAAAAAAAATTTACCACATACATAATGAAATAGGTAGCTTTATCATTTCATAAGAAAAAAAATTAGAGAAAATATATTAATTCAGGAAAACTTGGCTTATTAGGCAAATCGGGCCTTGCATAGTAGGCATAGTAGGCTGAGAAGTGCGTTCTGGCTACTAGGTACGACATATATATATATATATATATATATATATATATATATATATATATATATATATATATATATATATATATATATATATATATATATATATATATATATATATATATATATATATACTAGGAATATTTAAATGCAGTCAGCTGCCTGGGGACATTTGAATGCAGTCAGCTAACTACATTTAAACGTACACAGTCAGCTGACTGCATTTAAATGTCCCTAATCAGCTGACTACATTTAAATATCCCTAATCAACCAACTCCATTTAAATGTCCCTAATCAGCTGACTGGATCTAAATGTCCCCCAGTCAGGTGCATCTAAATGTCCCCCAGTCAGGTGCATCTAAATGTCCCCCAGTCAGGTGCATCTAAATGTCCCCATTTTCCTGACTTCACTTAAATATCTCGAGTCAGCCAACACGAGGGGATAAAACAATGCAGGTATTTGTCAACAAACCACTCTGACGTCGAGGCAGACGTTAACAAGACGTAATTAACCTTTGGCTAGTCACACTCCATCTCTTGGTATTATATATATATATACACAGTCTCTGGTAGTAAAGAACGAGGCGTGACCTTTGGTCACGTTCAACATTAAACAATACTAAACAGTCAGACGTCACTTGCCTGTCACGGGACAGAATAGACGACTGTCACTGGCTGCCGGAAGACACAATTACAGAGAACATGCTCAAGAAATTCTGGCACTGAGTGCCCACAAACTCCAGGTTTCTCAATACAAAAAACGACTACATTTCGTATGAAAAAAACTGTGAATACAGCAGGTTATACTTTATTATACATTTCAGTATATTTTTAACTATATATGGCTTTCAAAATTGTCAATATATAGGAAGCAAATTTTTGTCAATTAGCGACTTAATTAGCGACAATTTTGTTGTTGTTGTTGTTGTTTAAGATTCGCTACTTGAAACAAAAAGTTCCAAGTAGCACTGGCTATGGTGAGCCCGTAGTGGACGTACCTGGCACAGGAGCGGGGCTGTAACTTGCATCTTTTGTGTCGTCTTTTGGTTATAAATAAATAGATTGTGTGTCCGGCGGTGCCCGGGTGTCTCTCTCCCCCCTCTCTCCTCCCTTACCCCCCTCCCCCCTTCTCTCACCTCTTCCTCTCTCTCTCTCTCTCCCTATCTCACCTCTCCTCCTGTCAACCTCCCCTCCCCTCCCCTTTACACTTCTCTCTCACCCTGTATCTCCCACCCTTTCCCCTCCCTCACCCCTTTCCTGTACTGATAGATAAGTATCCCTTCTTCTCACCCCTGTTCCCACTTCCCTCCCCCACCCACCTCTTCTCGTTTTCTCTCGGAGCATATAATCCCTCCAAACACACCACGGAACAGCGAAGTAATTTTTACAATTGTTTCTTTGATGCAAGGTTGCAACAGCGATGGTAAACGCGTTTGTTGTTGCTATTATGTACAGCTGAATTAAATAACTCTACGGAAAGGGAAACTTCCATTTCAGTTAGGAGATGCTAGGGTTTGGAAAAGTTGAAAAGTTGTTTCTTCTTAAAAAAGAGCTCAGGCACTGAGTCCCATTCCGACCGGCTTACGACAGTCCCAGACCACCCAGGTGTCATCTCCCAAAGTTGGGGGAGGGAAGGACCTAAACACGTTTTGTCTCCAACATTGGACAGAGACAGACATTCTCTTATATAGCTTCAGATGTGTTGTTTATTTACGCTGAATTACAATGTCCTGACATTTCCACATAATGTCTAGCTTCAGGCATCAACATGTAAGAGTTTCTTTACGATTTTTTTCGAGTCGTATTTGTGCCAAATGTCAAGAATAAATAAACTACAGCGAGAGGGGAGCGTAATTAAGCGCTTCAGAAATGGTTCAAGTTGATAGATCAATCTGACACGTAAATTACCTGACTCCATTGTTACCTGCCCGTTATATTGGTCGACGTATTTCTTAAACAAGTCTGAAATATCCTCACTTGAACTTCAGGTGTTCTTTCTCTAACTTTAATACCAGACAACAGAATTGTTTAGAAAATTATCTGGGAGGTGAGGCTGAGGGTGGAGATCATCACAGCCTCTCTTCATCTCCCGGCTGGGGTGGACATCATCACATACCTACACATCCCTCCCCCCCTCCCCCCCCCAACACACACACACTTCACATCCCGGTTGAAATAGGGGGTCGTCACCCCCCCCCCTCCCTCCCTCCCCCCACTAGCACTCACCACCACTAATTCCTGCCGTTTGGACGCTACAAGTGAAAAGCAAAATTAAACATGTAAATATAACTATTTTTTTCATGCAAGTTAAGTTCCGTAATCAGCCATTAGCACTCTTGCAAGTCGACGAAAAAAATATTATTTTTGTTTACGACGAAATCGAAGTTGTAAATATATACAAACGACAAATTCCTGAATACCTGGGCGTTGAATATGATTTGAAATTCCACTTTTTTTTTTCAAGCCATGACAGAAATTTTATTTACTGGTCAGAAGGTAAATGTTAGCATGGCCTCTCGCTGCCTCCTGGCTGTGGAGGGAGGCAGAGAGAACTAACATCGTGTTGATGACAAGACCAGTCGAGTCCACGGTACTGGTACTGTGAAGGAGTGGTAGGAGAGTCCACAGTACCAGGACTGTGAAGGAGTGGTAGGAGAGTCCACAGTACCAGGACTGTGAAGGAGTGGTAGGAGAGTCCACAGTACCAGGACTGTGAAGGAGTGGTAGGAGAGTCCACAGTACCAGGACTGTGGGGAAGAGCTGGTAGAGTCCATCTAGTGATTATGGAACTGGTAAGTCGTCAGGGTGGTACAAGGGGTCACATTTCTAAGGGATTGGCTCAAAGTTTCAGTTGGACAGCAGGTAGGTGCCTATGGAATACTTCCTTATTAAGTGGGTGGTTGGTTGCTTGGTTGGTATAATTAGGAGCTGCTGTTTATGGACTGGGGTTCGAGGAGGTCCTTTAAGAATATTTGGTTCCATATGACCACACTGCTGGCGTTGGAGATCTTAGAGTTTAATCTTTCTGTGCTACTAACCATTTTCTTAATCACTGGATTAAGAAGAACAATCAAGTTACTGTAATTCACGGTAAAGAAACTTTAGTAATTATTAAAGAGTTTACTTTTCAACAACGTTTCGTTCCATTTTGAACCATTACCGTTCCACCGGGTGTCTCTCACTCGGTGAGACACTCTGAGTGAGAGATACTATGTCTCTCACTCGGTGAGACACACTGAGTGATAGATACTATGTCACTCACTCGGTGAGACACTCTGAGTGAGAGATACTATGTCTCTCACTCGGTGAGACACACCAAGTGAGAGATACTATGTCTCTCACTAAGTGAGAGATACTATGTCTCTCACTCGGTGAGACACACTGAGTGAGAGATACTATGTCTCTCACTCGGTGAGACACACCAAGTGAGAGACACTGCGTCTCTCACTTCAAATTCTGTGTCTGTTGAGTATAACAGGCGAGCAATTTCTAATCAAAACATCCTATTAACAAGAAGTATACCCAAATGGTAAACCCAGGAGATATACCCAAGAGGTATACCCAAGAGCTCTCTCCGTCAGTACTGACTAAACACAACATTCATCAACACACACCTGTTCATTTAGCATATCTGGCGTTATCTTGCTTCTCCAGACCCTCGTCCTGGCGTGGGGGGGGGAGGATATATTGAGTATACTCTGACTTAATAACGTTGACGTTCAAGTGGGATTAATTACACCCTTGATATCCTCACTAGACACGGTTTCGTACCGTTATGCTTCGCTAAGACACGGGTTGGAAACTGCAAGATAGCAGAAACTGAAAGATAGCAGAAACTGCAAGATAGCAGAAACTGCAAGATAGCAGAAACTGCAAGATAACAGAAACTGCAAGATAGCAGAAACTGCAAGATAGCAGAAACTGCAAGATAGCAGAAACTGCAAGATAGCAGAAACTACAAACTCTGATAACTGGACCAAAGATGACAGCGGACCATAAAAATAGCCATGGTCGTCCCCCACACAGTAACGACCCAGGAGCCATAGTCGTTCCCCACACAGTAACGACCCAGGAGCCATAGTCGTCCCCCACACAGTAACGACCCAGGAGCCATAGTCGTTCCCCACACAGTAAAGACCCCAGAAGCCATAGTCGTTCCCCACACACAGTAACGACCCAGGAGCCATAGTCGTCGTCCCCACACAGTAACGACCCAGGAGCCATAGTCGTCCCCCACACAGTAACGACCCGGGAGCCATAGTCGTCCCCCACACAGTAACGACCCAGGAGCCATAGTCGTCCCCCCACACAGTAACGACCCAGGAGCCATAGTCGTCCCCCACACACAGTAACGACCCAGGAGCCATAGTCGTCCCCCACACAGTAACGACCCGGGAGCCATAGTCGTCCCCCACACAGTAACGACCCAGGAGCCATAGTCGTCCCCCCACACAGTAACGACCCAGGAGCCATAGTCGTCCCCCACACACAGTAACGACCCAGGAGCCATAGTCGTCCCCCACACAGTAACGACCCTGGAGCCATATTCGTCCCCCCACACAGTAACGACCCAGGAGCCATAGTCGTCCCCCACACAGTAACGACCCAGGAATCATAGTCGTCCCTCACACAGTAACGACCCCAGGAACCATAGTCGTTCCCCCACACAGTAACGACCCAGGAGCCATAGTCGTCCCCCACACAGTAACGACCCAGGAGCCATAGTCGTTCCCCCACACAGTAACGACCCAGGAGCCATAGTCGTCCCCCACACAGTAACGAACCAGCAGCCCTAGTCGTCCACCACACAGTAATGACCCAGGAGCCATAGTCGTCCCCCACACAGTAACGACCCGGGAGCCATAGTCGTCCACCACACAGTAACGACCCGGGAGCCATAGTCGTCCACCACACAGTAACGACCCAGGAGCCATAGTCGTCCACCACACAGTAACGACCCGGGAGCCATAGTCGTCCCCCACACAGTAACGACCCGGGAGCCATAGTCGTCCCCCACACATAGTAACGACCCGGGAGCCATAGTCGTCCACCACACAGCAACGACCCAGGAGCCATAGTCGTCCCCCACACAGTAACGACCCAGGAGCCATAGTCGTCCCCCACACAGTAACGACCCAGGAGCCATAGTCGTCCCCCACACAGTAACGAACCAGCAGCCCTAGTCGTCCACCACACAGTAATGACCCAGGAGCCATAGTCGTCCCCCACACAGTAACGACCCGGGAGCCATAGTCGTCCCCCACACAGTAACGACCCGGGAGCCATAGTCGTCCCCCACACAGTAACGACCCAGGAGCCATAGGCGTCCCCCACACAGTAACGACCCGGGAGCCATAGTCGTCCCCCACACAGTAACGACCCGGGAGCCATAGTCGTCCCCCACACAGTAACGACCCAGGAGCCATAGTCGTCCCCCACACATAGTAACGACCCGGAAGTCATAGTCGTCCCCCACACAGTAACGACCCAGGAGCCATAGTCGTTCCCCACACAGTAACGACCCAGTAGCCATAGTCGTCCTCCACACAGAAACGACCCAGGAGCCATAGTCGTCCACCACACAGTAACGACCCGGGAGCCATAGTCGTCCCCCACACAGTAACGACCCGGGAGCCATAGTCGTCCCCCACACAGTAACGACCCGGGAGCCATAGTCGTCCCCCACACAGTAACGACCCGGGAGCCATAGTCGTCCCCCACACAGTAACGACCCGGGAGCCATAGTCGTCCCCCACACAGTAACGACCCGGGAGCCATAGTCGTTCCCCACACACAGTAACGACCCGGGAGCCATAGTCGTCCCCCACACAGTAACGACCCGGGAGCCAAGACCCGAGGCAGGAGCTGGTAGTCTCTTCTCGTTAAGAACACATAATGCCTCTAATTGGTCAGATGTCTCCGTAATGAGCAGCCGCCGTTATGAGGAGTCGAACCCAGACGACTTGTGTCGAGAGAGCAACTGGCGATGTCCCTCTGATGTTGCCCTCTGACTTCTTTCTTGACGTCGCTTCAAGTCTTACCTTAATTGTTGATGTCGCTCCATGATTTGTTTGTTGATATTGATGATCTTTACCAATGTTTAGCCTATGTACTTGGACCGGGAGGTAGAGTGAGGTCCTTGTTTCCTGCAGGGCCAAGGCTCGATCCCCGATGGTCCAAATGGCGCCTTTTCTGCATTCAGTCCTCATAACTCAATGATATATTCTCCCACTCTGTCTTAGTGATTTCTCCTGATGATCACCATCGTTTCTCTCTGATACGCTGGTTTATGACAGCTGATGGCTAATGGGCCTCTTCAGTCTGGTATTGGTTGCTGGTATTGACTGGTGATCATATTGATACTTCATGAGGTCATTATGAGTTGAGTGGCTGCCTGTTGACGATATTGTGAGGGTGATAACCAATGTGATAACTCGGTGGAAAACAGGATATCTAATTAGGCTGGTCAGTCGACACCAGTGGTCACCATGTCGTAAAGAACATATTTGGAGACTGTGTCGACAGGTGAGGTGTCGACAGGTGAGGTGTCGACAGGTGAGGTGTCGAAAGGTCAGGTGTCGGTAGGTGACATGACAGGCGTGTCCCATCCACGCTACATAGCACCGTAAGACGAGAGATGCGCAAAGGAGCTGCCCCAGACTCCCCGTTCAGGACATATAATGTCGTAATGTGTTTGATGTTTTCCCCTAATGAGCAATCGCCTTTATAAGCTGAGTGGAGCCCAGATCCTGAATAATGTGAGGACGACTCAGTGAATGTTGTCCGGAGGCTTGCACGTAAGGCTCTGAGTACGGACTGTCCTTAAGGCTAGCACGTAAGACTCTGAGTACGGACTCTCCTCAAGACTCGCACGTAAGGATTCTACTGACTACTATTTCTCTCTGAAATTGCCCGACGAGTCTTGATGGTGGCTGTTCATCAGGTCTTTTTGAATATATATTATTTTCCGCCACAGACTTGGCCACACATTTACAATGCTAATCTAATCTACATACATAAATACACAAATTGACGTCTGACCTACATAAACAGTGTTCGAGGTATCTTTTACATAGTTTCATTAACATGCGTTTACAAAGGTGAGATCAGGTACTTGTTAGTTCTGATGCCTGTCAGAGCTACTGGCTAATGATCGGAGCTTCTAAGATCTGGCTTCTAGTATTAAACATTTACTTAATGTTAGTGAAGGGTGATGTTGTCCACTAAAACTGCCAAGTGCTTCTAGTCAGAGCTGTCTCGACCAATCAGCGTTGTGCCACCGTTACAAGCAATATACGTGTTCGCCTGTTTGGGGAAGTGGGGTCAAATTGAGGTGGGGTCAGAGGGAAGGGGGAAGAAGGGAAGTTGAGGTCAGAGGGGGAAGATACTGAAGAAAATGTCGATTAAGGCAGCGTCTGGGAGGCTCTCGGACGCAGGTTCGAATCCTCGTCACGGCCCTTGTGGATTTGTTCATTTCATGTATCACGAAATTGTGATTTCTGTGTGAAATGAAAGAAGTTAATCCCCCAAATTACTGCAGCAATCCGACAACAATGGCACACAGCCAGGAATCCCTATTAGACAAGGTCAAGGCATGACCTTATCAAGCAGGATTCATTACAACCCTGACCAGCAGTAATGGGAGTCTGTAACGGGAGTAACAGGAGTAACGGGAGGATCACGACTTAACAACCCGAGAACAGCATCGCCCCCAGTAACAGCGAGATCACGAACAACATCGCCCCATAACGGCGACATTGAGAATCAGGAATGCTAGTCGGAGCTTAACCCACATGCGACAAGTGCTGGAATTTCCATTTGCGGCTCGCCAGGATTTTTCCCACTTGTGCCAATAACACAAATGGACTGTGTTGGGGAGAGGCAATAATGCAGGCTCACCCACGGCCACACTGGTGACGCGAGCAGCAGCAGCAGCAGGAGGACGAGGATTCGACAGGCAGAAACACAGGAATATCAAGCTATATGCGAACACCGTCGTAACAGGAAAGGGAGAAGAGGTGAATACCAAAGAACATTGAAAGACGCTTAGACTCACCGGAGTTCACAGCTAAACAGGATTTTAACCACGGAGCAGATGAGTCACAATAACGTGGCTAATGTATGATGACCAGACCACACACTAGAATGTGAAGGGACGACGACGTTTCGGTCCGTCCTGGACCATTCTCAAGTCGATTGTGACCATTCACAATCGACTTGAGAATGGTCCAGGACGGACCGAAACGTCGTCGTCCCTTCACATTCTAGTGTGTGGTCTGGTCATCTTAAACACGGAGATTGATTATGAGCTTCGTAAAAATTAGTTTCTTTCGCTCATTCGTGTACAAAGCTGGAACATTACCTTAGTGCAGGATAGCGGAAAAACCAGATTTCTTGAAATTCTAATTTAGTCGGGTAAAGGAATTAGACCAGACAGTGAATCTAACAAACATTGCCAAACAAAAACGAGTAATTCTAAGATTATAGAGACGAGCTCCACTAAGTGATTAAGTGAGTGTGTCGTGTGACACGTTAAGTGAGTGTGATTAAGTGATCAACCACGAGTGATTAAGGAGTGTGTCGTGATCTAGAACGTCTGGTCTGGCCCATACGAGACCTGTTATCTTGAGATGATTTGGGTCTTTAGTGTCCCCGCGGCCCGGTCCTCGACCAGGCCTCCTGGTCTAAAGAAACAACATATAACTAGAAAAAGATCAAAAGTTTGCAACAAGGCTCGTTCATGAGCTAAAGAGACTGAGCTATGAAGAAAGACTGAAGGGAACTGTAACTTCACTACACTGGAGGAAAGAAGGTATAGAGAGGACATGATAACGACGTAAAAGATGAAAAAGGGATTGCCAGCAGATTGACAAAGTAGATCCAGAAGCAATGTTTAAATTTAGGAACAGTAGAAGACGTAATTGGAAACTGAAAATACAGATGAGACACAGATTTCAGACATAACTTTTCCAGTTTAAGAGTCGTAAAAAGTGGAACGGACTGGATGAGAAAGTTGTTGAAGCCAATTCGATACACAACTTTAAATATAAATTTGATAAGAAGAGCGAGTGAAATGAGTCTCTCCATTGAACTAATAATGGTTCAAAGGCGGGGCTTCAGAGTAGATGCTCGACCCTGCAAGCTCAATTAGGTGAGTACACACACACACATACACACACACACACACACACACACACACAGCACAAATAGGCGAGTACAAATAGGTGAGTACATACACACACACAAACGCGCGCGCGCACGTTAGGGGTCTCGCGGCTGAGTGGAGTAAATAGGTACCTGGGAGTTAGACAGCTGCCACGGGCTACTTCCTGGGAATGTGTGTGTTAGATATATATGTAGTAGATCTAATAGCGGAAAAACAGATTGGTTAGAAAAGCGGGGTCCGAGAGCTAATAGCTCGATTATGCAGAAACAAATAGCAAATATTAAACACACACACACACACACACACACACGCGCGCGCACACACACACACATTTAGGAGAGGTGGAACGCAAACAAGGAGACACCTGTAAACTTAGTACCCAAATGAGCGACAGAGACATTAAAAAGAATATTGTAAGTGTCAGAGTAGTGAACAAGTGGAAGTAAGTGAACTAGTGAACAATGCTCTAAGAACAGAAGCGATGGAAACAGATACGACGCAGCCTTAAAAAGAGCCCAATAGACTCAAGAAACAATATTCCAGTCGAATAAGAGTTGAGAGGCAGGAACCCAAGAGCCATGGCTCCTCCCCCCCCCCCTTGCAAATTACAACAAGCTGAGACCAAGCAGGACTAACACGCAGGTAGTTTAGCAGGCGAGCACGGCACTCAGCACACCCTGTGCTGCCTCGCAGACTCCTCACAGCACGGCGGGACGTCCTGGTAATGGGTTAGAGTTGAGCCGCGTATCTGTAAGGTCGCTGGCCAGAAGCGGGCGTTATCACCACTATCTTCACCACATGTTGGGGGCCACCGAGCACACGAGCAGCGCCCAGGACACCAGGTAGAGCAGCAGGCCAGTCCTGAATGACTGCTGTTCAGTCATTCACGTTCAGTGTTCAATAAATTCACTTGAACGTGTCCAGCGTAGGATGACTAAGTTAATTCCCCAAATTAGAAATCTTTCATATGAAGAAAGATTAACAAAGCTTAAGTTGCATTCACTGGAAAGGCGAAGAGTTAGGGGTGACATGATAGAGGTTTACAAGTGGATGAATGGACATAACCGGGGGGATATTAATAGGGTATTAAAAGTATCAACACAGGACAGAACACGAAACAATGGATATAAATTGGATAAGTTTAGATTTAGGAAAGACTTGGGTAAATACTGGTTCAGTAACAGGGTTGTTGATTTGTGGAACCAATTGCCGCGTAACATTGTGGAGGTGGGGTCCCTCGATTGTTTCAAGCACGGGTTGGACAAGTATATGAGTGGGATTGGGTGGTTATAGAATAGGAGCTGCCTCGTATGGGCCAATAGGCCTTCTGCAGTTACCTTTGTTCTTATGTTCTTTGTTCTTAAGAACTGCCTCGTATGGGCCAATAGGCCTTCTGCAGTTACCTTTGTTCTTATGTACCGAAGCGAATTTTGGTAGTGGGAGATTCCCAGGTGAGGTATTTAGACAGAACGTTTTGTGCCAGAGATAGGGGGAACAGATTAAGGGTTTGCTATCCGGGAGCTGGAATTGGTGATATTGTTGAAAACATGAATGATATTATGAAAGGCGAAGAGTTAGGGGCGACATGATAGAGGTTTACAAGTGGGTGAATGGACATAACAAGGGGGATATTAATAGGGTATTAAAAGTATCAACACAGGACAGAACACGAAACAATGGGTATAAATTGGATAAGTTTAGATTTAGGAAAGACTTGGGTAAATACTGGTTCAGTAACAGGGTTGTAGATTTGTGGAACCAATTGCCGCGTAACGTGGTGGAGGTGGGGTCCCTCGATTGTTTCAAGCGCGGGTTGGACAAGTATATGAGTGGGATTGGGTGGTTATAGAATAGGAGCTGCCTCGTATGGGCCAATAGGCCTTCTGCAGTTACCTTTGTTCTTATGTTCTTATGTTCTTATGTTTTGGCTGCTCATGATAAAGCTATTCGTTTCACTATGTATGAGTAAATTGTTTTTTAAGTGTGACGGTAACGCGTTGGTGTTCGGCTGTTTCAAAAGCTAGGGGTATGGCCTCGTCACACAAAGAAACAAAAAGAGAAAATCTGGAACTTTTGTCTGTGGTAAGGTAATGGGAAGACACACAAAACACAAGTAAATTTAACAATGAAATTTTAATTATGTTAGAAAAGCAAAACATGAATAAAATTGGACATAAAAATTGTAACAGGTAAATCAATCAAACAAAATAATAAGAATAATCACTGGCAAATGAAAAGTTACGTTAATACAAGTGAGTAATAGCAAAGTAAATTATATTAGTGCAGGAATATTGGCTTCAAGCTGCCACCTCCCTTAGTACACGTAAGCCAAAGCTTAGTCTACCAATGAGACGTGTTAACTTGTGGAAAGCACTAGATATTCTGCCCTCCTGAGGTCGCGGTGGCTCAGACATCAGCTCGTGTGGCGGGTGGAGGAGCAGGTGCGACGGGCATCAGCCAATCAGCGAGAGGCAGGCGATGGACAAGCAGTTTGCCGGTTTGAGTGGCGGAGGTGGAGCAGGTGTCCCGGTGTTGGATACGTTTTGCTCTCTGGCAAAACTTGTTGTTGTACTTGTTGAATATATCTTCTATATTAGTTGTTTCTGGGACGTAGTTTGGAGGGAGGAGCAGACTCAATCTCTCTTGAAGGAGATTATCGTCACATAAGTGAGTTAAAACTAACTTCGATATGTGACCGAACCAAACCAACTCTACCTAACCTAACATAACTACATAAATAATTTATGCTCCTAAAATAATATAATAATAATGATTCAAATATACTAATTGGAAACAATTTGTTGAAAATAAAGAAAATTACTCGGCCTATTAGGCAAATCGGGCCTTGCATACTAGGCCGAGAAGTGCATTCTGGCTACTAGGTACGACATATTTATATATATATATATATATATATATATATATATATATATATATATATATATATATATATATATATATATATATATATATATATGTCGTACTTAATAGCCAGAACGCACTTCTCAGCCTACTATTCAAGGCCCGATTTGCCTAATAAGCCAAGTTTTCATGAATTAATGTTTTTTCGTCTACCTAACCTACCTAACCTAACCTAACCTAGCTTTTTTTGGCTACCTAACCTAACCTTACCTATAAATATAGGTTAGGTTAGGTTAGGTAGGGTTGGTTAGGTTCGGTCATATATCTACGTTAATTTTAACTCCAATAAAAAAAAATTGACCTCATACATAGAGAAAAGGGTTGCTTCATCATTTCATAAGAAAAAAATTATAGTAAATATATTAATTCAGGAAAACTTGGCTTATTAGGCAAATCGGGCCTTGAATAGTAGGCTGAGAAGTGAGTTCTGGCTAAGAGGTACGACATATATATATATATATATATATATATATATATATATATATATATATATATATATATATATATATATATATATATATATATATGTCGTACCTAGTAGCCAGAACGCACTTATCAGCCTACAATGCAAGGCCCGATTTGCCTAATAAGCCAAGTTTTCCTGAATTAATATGTTTTCTCTAGTTTTTTTTCTTACGAAATGATAAAGCTATCCATTTCATTATGTATGAGGTCAATTTTTTTTTAATGGAGTTAAAATTAACGTAGATATATGACCGAACCTAACCAACCCTACCTAACCTAACCTAACCTATATTTATAGGTTAGGTTTGGTTAGGTAGCCGAAAAAGTTAGGTTAGGTTAGGTTAGGTAGGTTAGGTAGTCGAAAAACAATTAATTCATGAAAACTTGGCTTATTAGGCAAATCGGGCCTTGCATAGTAGGCTGAGAAGTGCGTTCTGGCTACTAGGTACGACATATATATATATATATATATATATATATATATATATATATATATATATATATATATATATATATATATATATATATATATATATATATATATATACACGCCACTTACGAGCTCTGTACCTCTTACGTGGCCACTTACGAGGTCTGTACCTCTTACCTCCATCATTACAGGTTAGTCGGTATTACTTAAAGAGTTTATGAGCTCTATAGCACTACGAGGTCGTAAACTGTTTGCGATCGAGATAACAGGTAAGTATCTCTTAAGCGGACATGTTGACTGTCATATATATAACCTCCCCCCACACACGCTAATTTCCAGCTGAGATCATTACTCTGGCTCCCACAAGAGCATTTCATTCTGCCTCTCCCATGCTAATTTCAAGCTCAAAACTATTAAATAAATGATTCATCCACCTTTCTTAAAGATGTCGTCCTTAACGTGTGTCTCTCGGGCCTTCACGTCTAGGGACTTAAAAGATATACGACGCGTTGATAATACTCAGATTTGGGACTATCCCACCACCCTGTACTGTGGGTGGTGGGACTTGGGACGGTCCCAGGTCTCAGAACCCCAGTGGGGTTCACCACCTGAACCCCATTGTAAAAACAGTGGGGTTCAGGGACGAAAATAATCTTACAAGGGTCTCTCTCTCTCTCTTGTAGTTTTTGCCAGTCGAACTAGACCATAAGATAACTTGATATCACTCAACATCCCCCGAGTGACATTCCATTTTGTCTGATGATATCAGAGGTATCAATAAAACTCTAACATCATGGGGATACTAGCCTAAAAGGGACACTAGAGGCACTCATTATTCACTAGATAACATTTCTGGGAAACTGCGCTCTCTCTCTGTCGAGATGACGTGATAACACTTGAGACGCCCTTGGCAGCATCCTCTGGCTGTGTGATAACATTAAGGGCTTGCTCGATAACATCTCTGGCAGTGTAATAGCATCCAGCAGTCCCTGATAACATTACTGGGATGGGATCCCTTGCCAAACCCAGCCAGTTCCCGGTGTCATATTACTCTCAGTCCCCACAGTCGAACTATCTTGAAATTGGAAATATAACTCAGAGTATGCGCACGCGCACGCACACACACACACACACACACACACACACACACACACACACACACACACACACACACACACACACACACACACACACACACACACACACACACACACACACGCACACACACACACCTGTAATATAATCTTTCACAAAGATACAGGATGAAGGAAATTAAATTTCAGTGACCGGAAAGTTCCACAAATATTGTTGGTAACGGCCTACTCTTCATCCCATTCGTCGACCTCTCCCCCTCTCTCTCTCTCTCGCGTATAGTGGAAGAGGGGAGCAAGGTGAGGAAGACGAGGGGAAAGGGACAAACGAGGCAAGAGGTAGGAGTAGGGGAGGAGATGGAAAAGGAGAAGGGAGACCGGACATTTAACGGAGAGGTAAGATTCAATGCTCTACAGTACTGTAGAGCGACGTACTGTTCAGTGACGTACTGTACAGTGACGTACTGTACAGTGACGTACTGTACAGTGACGTACTGTACAGTGCCGGGTGGTACACTGCCTCGACACAACTGGCAGTGAAACTACTATTCAGGGAAATATGTTCACAAAGTTTATTTCGAAGAACATTTGCAGGAATTGACGGAACATGTTAGAAGGAACACGCACGGGGAGGGAGGATAACATATTTGAAAATGTATATATCACTGTATTATCTCTCTAATTTTACCCGAAAATGCTGTAGCATTTTGGTAGATTGAAAGCAAGAGAAACGAGAATGTGCTTTTGTCGGTGATCTGAAAGGCCCGCTGTGTTGTGGGTCTCGTGTTTATCGAAAATCTTTACCTTTTCTCAAATTCCAGCCACAAGTTGTCAATCTGGTCGGTGAAGCATTCCCCCACTGTCGCTTCCGCTACGGCGACTTTAAAACTGACAAGTGGGATCTTTCTGCGGTCCGACTGACTGAGATGAACGAATATGTGATTGTTCTGCTGTCTGACTGGCTGAGATGAACGTATATGTGATCTTTCTGCTGTCTGACTGGCTGAGATGAACGTATATGTGATCTTTCTGCTATCCTTTTCACTGTGGTGAACGAACGTGTTATCATCCACCTCCTCTTGGTTGCTGGGACTCTATGGACATTGTATACGACAGGCCGCAAGCTTCGTCAGTACACGAGAGGGGAAATATCGTCCAGTTTTGCTTTTAATGTTTCTCTGAGCAAGCAAATGTTATGTGCTTTTCACAAGAACTTCTTCCTGAACTCTCAGACTGAGAGTTCCTGCATACTGTGTGGAGATCTTTACACAGAGTGGAGACTTTTACACAGTATAGAGTGAGAAGACCCGTATAGCAGCATATAATGAAGAAGAGGCATTGCATTAGCAGGGGGAAAGCGCCAAGCCATTACGACTATATAGCCCTTGGAAGGGATCAGGATTAGGATTTGGGGTGGGACAGGGGGAAGGGTTATAAGGATAAAGAGTTGGGAAAGGACAGAGGGAAGGAATGGTGCCCAACCATTTGGATGGTCGGTGATTGAACGCCGACCTGCATGAAGCGAGACCGTCGCTCTACCGTCTATCGTTGGAAGCAGACATAACACTATTACCAACGCTGGAGGCCCACAATAGTAGAATAACGGCAACAACGCACGCCAGACTAACCAACGTCCAGGAAGTCTCTAGGAACATGGACCAGAAATACTTGAGAATGTTATATATGTAACCAGTGTGAGTTTCTCTCTCCTGAGCATGCAGCCCAGACCCACATTCAGCCACCACGTGAAAAGGCCCAACCCCAAACAAGAAATAGTTGGAGCACATGTAACAAGGATCTTTCCCGAGGTAACGGAACTATGATAAAGTACTTAAGGATGACTATTTGGAACTCACCATAGTAGATAAAGATGGATGAGGGGAAATATGATTACTACATCGAAGATTCTAAATGAATTGAACGTCGAAAACAAGAAAGAATGTTCAATGAGGTGAACAGAAGAACGAAGGGACGTTAGTGAAAGAGACACGATGGAGTCTCAGAGATATCAGGATGAACGTTGGAGAACTGATTACTAAATAACTGGAACGGATAAAATTAAGAGGTAAAAACGGACTCAAGTTTTAAAAATGGGGAAAAATTCTTAAACTTGTGATAGTAGGAAGGAAGCTGACGTCTGACATTGGAAGCTACTCTAGGTATCCCCCCCCCATTTAAGTGAGTATACTCATCAGTCAAAAGAAAACTAGTTAATTCATTTAATAATTCATTCACATAGTGAGTCATCGCGTCAGCTAATATTCGGCGTAATTCATCAAGTGAATGAAGTGTTAATTACGTGCACTTCGTAACTGCTATCAACATCATAATATTTTCCAATTGACTGTAAATTATGATGAAGTATTCAGCCGGACACATATTGTTGTGGAGTGGTGATGGGGGAGGGGGGGTGGGGGGGGCCTGTGATGTGTCCTCAGGCCGCACTGTGTCATCACCTAGTTGTTCTTCGGCTCTTAGGTCCCGCCTCTCAACCATCAATCAACTGGTGTACAGGTTCCACGTAAGTAATAATTACTTACACAGGTTTCTAAAGGCAGTTCTTATGTTAGCCAACCGAGCATCATATGCTGAGGATGATATCCTGTTGATGTGGGCTTCAGGGAAGAGGTTCAGTGTGATATCACCCCCCCCCCCATGTCTTTCTCTCCTGATTCCTGAAGGATTTCATCTCCCAAATGATACCTTGTATCTGGCCTTCTATACTGACGAGGACGAATCCTCGTCACGGCCCTTGTGGATTTGTTTATTTGATGCATCACGCAATTGTGATTTCTGTGTGTAATGAAGTAAGGGCGAAGAGGGAGAACGGCCTATTGACATAGCTCGAGTGCAGGGGGGAGTTGTGTAAAACCCTGGTTTGTGTCTTGGAGAGGCTGCAGGATCCAGTAAGTTCAGTAGAACTTCGGTTTCAACTCTTTTACCATGTCGTAGCTCAGTCGATTAAGGCAGCGTCTGGGATGCTCTCGGACGCAGGTTCGAATCCTCGTCACGGCCTTTGTGGATTTGTTCCTGCATTTAATACTTTACACTTCCTTGAGATAAACTCTAGTAGCCATTTGTGCGACCACTCCTGAAGTTTATCCAGGTCATCTTGAAGTACCTTGCTGTCCTTCTATGCCTTAATCCTTCTCATAATTTTAGCATCGGCAGCAAATATTGAGAGAAATGAGTCTATACCCTCTGGAATATCATTTACAAATGTCAGAAACAGGATAGATCAGAGTACTAAACCGCTATATCCTCCAGTCACACTGTGTCTGCTCGCCACACTGTGACCACACCCACCATATCTCCACGAAAACATCTGTCAGAATTGTACCAAAGAACATACCAATAATATTTATACATGTTAATTACAGCAAATGCATGGAATAGTTTGGCAGTGAACGAGGCTGTCTTGGGAGCAATCTTCAGGATGTACCAGACGTGATGCTCCAGTAACGGAAGGAACGTTATATATATCGCTCCCTGGGGACTCGCCCCGTTACCACCCAAAGTTTGGTAATAACGCAACCCAGTTAGTAGAGATATCCATACCCATAATACACTCACACCCTCCCTCTAACTCCACACCCTTATCTCAACCGGCCCAGTCTCCACTCTCTCTCTCTCTCTCTCTCTCTCTCTCTCTCTCTCTCTCTCTCTCTCTCTCTCTCTCTCTCTCTCTCTCTCTCTCTCTCTCTCTCTCGCTCTCTCGCCACACACACACACACACACAATCAACTTGTCACCATTAAAACACAGCTTTAAGGCGTTCCCAGAGCCTGCAGGTCGACCCGCAAACACCAGTTTGGTAACCCAACCATCGCTTCATGCAGGTCGGCGTTCAATCCCCGACAGTCCAAGTCGTTCGGCACCATTCCTTCCCCTCCCCCCCTTCCCTGTCTGCAAGTATTATATTTATGAATATAACTAGCAAGATAAATCCTATACGCCTACAATACTGCAGGATATCTACAATAAGATATCCAGCCAATGAGATATCCAGCTTGGGAGGGCCGCCTCGCCTCCGGATATATAGATATCATTATACTTGGTCTCAACATTCCTGTATATCAGAAACTTAATTAAAATATCAATTTACGATCAGAATATTTGGTTTAAGGTCAGCTTCAGGTAGCCGGTCATTATATCTCCCCATGTACCTTACAATAGCAGGTCATTATATCTCCCCCATGTACCTTACAGTAGCAGGTCATTATATCTCCCCCATGTACCTTACAGTAGCAGGTCATTATATCTCCCCCATGTACCTTACAGTAGCAGGTCATTATATCTCCCCCATGTACCTTACAGTAGCAGGTCATTATATCTCCCCCATGTACCTTACAGTAGCAGGTCATTATATCTCCATGTACCTTACAGTAGCAGGTCATTATATCCCCCCCAGGTGTCTGGGTTGAGCAGGTGTGCACACCCCAGATGTAGGTGACAGGTGTGCACACCCCAGATGTAGGTGACAGGTGTGCACACCCCAGATGTAGGTGACAGGTGTGCACACCCCAGATATAGGTGACAGGTGTGCACACCCCAGATATAGGTGACAGGTGTGCACACCCCAGATATAGGTGACAGGTGTACACACGCCGCAATCCGTTGTGCACAGGTCAGCTGAAGCGGAAATTCTGGTTGAATCCCACTCAAACTGTGTTCCTGAATCGCTGCCTCCGCCTAGAGTCTGGATATCGTACGATAACCAGCGTACGATATCAGATTATAAGGTCAAAAAAATACCTTATTGAGCTTTGATCATAGCTTATGAGCGACGCTGGAAAGAACTTAGTAGGGAACCAATCAGAGGAAAGGCTACGAAGATGCTACCCTCTGATTGGGTAGTTTCCCATTGATTTTTAATAACATTGCATCACATTCAGGTTTTGTTATTGTTCTTAGATTCAGCTACTAGGGAACGAAATGCTCCAAGTAGCACGGGCTACGGTGAGCCCGAAGCAATTCGCCGCTTGTCCGTGAGGTACAGCCCAGTTTGATTAACCTGTCAGCACCTGGACAGGTTGGGAGGGGGGGGCGGAATCTTGGAGATTTGGGAGGATATTCCTAAACCAAGTCTAGTGTGTCTAGCTTGAGAGAGGTGTTACCTTGAGGTGCTTCCGGGGCTTAGTGTCCCCGCGGCCCGGTCGTCGACCAGGCCTCCTGGAAGTGTAGTGAAGGGTGCTGTTTAGTACAGCAGATGTGTCTGTAGGAGTTACCCCACAGAGTATGAGATCTATGCCAGAGTACAAGATCTATGCCAGAGTACAAGATCTATGCCAGAGTAAAAGATCTATGCCAGAGTACGAGATCTATGCCAGAGTACGAGATCTATGCCAGAGTACGAGATCTATGCCAGAGTACGAGATCTATGCCAGAGTACAAGATCTATGCCAGAGTACAAGATCTATGCCAGAGTACGAGATAATTTTGTTTATGCATGTAAATTTATGAATACTTTTAACCTCCTGTACTCCTCTGAAATTACAACAGCGTTAATAAGTCGTAGAGTGAAACACCACTCACAAAGACACACGATATCCGTCGAGAGTGAAGAGTATCGTGGAGTGTCAGATGTCACTCTGGCTGATGAATTCAGCGTGTGACGATTCGCACAGTAATACAGAAAACCCCCAAATATTTGATGAGAACCTACCCCTGGTTCCAGGGGGGGGGGGCATGTTTACACATCACCAGTCACTCGACACAACCCAATCACGGACGTAGCTCTCGGAACCGGTTCAGCCGGTGAAGGAAAACCGAAAAGGGTGACACACATTGTTGTTTCAGATTTAGCTACTCAGGACGAAGTGTCCATGTAGCACGGGCTATGGTGAGCCCGTAATGTGACACACAGCTGTGTGCTGTTGTTATAGACGCTTTCCCACCTGCCATATCTAACGTGGGCTGTCGGTTATGTGCACATTGAGGGGGGGGGGGGTAGTGCAAGGAGAGGTAGTCAAGAAGATGTGAAATTCAGAGAGAATTCAACACCCTTGGGTCACACGGAGGGTGATGTCTCCCCGCCACCCTCCGCCCATCCAAACAACGGCAGAGGATATCAAACACAATTTCACAGAGTGCAGTCCATTTCTGGCGCAGTCATTGTGTGCTCGGCCTCTTTAGGCCCAGGGTGTGTGTGTGTGTGTGTGTGTGTGTGTGTGTGTGTGTGTGTGTGTGTGTGTGTGTGTGTGTGTGTGTGTGTGTGTGTGTGTGTGTGTGTGTGTGTGTGTGTGTGTGTGTGTGCGTGTGTGTTTATTTTCCTGATAAATCACACTGATGAAGCAATATTTCAACGCATCATTTCACAACTAAATAATTTACATCAGGCGGAAAATACAATTAGCAGTTATCACCAGTTGATAAACACATTAACTCATTAGACTCACTCGTCTGTAATACACGTGGAATTGCCAATAATTTAGCAGTGATTTGCGGACGAATTCATCGCCGAGCTGCTGGGTCACCGTCAACCAGTTATCTGAAGTCCAACATAGATACGGAGACAAGCTTCGTCGTTTCCCAGGTACGCCAGCACGAACCACGAACCCTCTTGCTGTCGTGGTACTTAGATACCAGTCTCCCGGTACTATGGTGGAACCGGGATACCAATCCCCGTAGCCTCCTGCTAACTTTATGATAATTTAATTCCAGCCCGTTGGTAGATCTCAGTAAATCATTCGTCTTTTAACATAAATAATTCGTCGTTATTCGCTTAGAATGCAACATGTATTATGTAGAATTTCTTGATAAAGTTTTAGCAAGTTGTGAACAAATGGAGTTTATCGGGCACCAGATGAAGCATCATTTTATTTCCCAAATACCAATTAGAATCTTTGATGTATTCAAGTATTGTAGAACTCCCTTCTACCATCTAAAAGTAGCGTAGGGCTGCCTTCTACCATCTAAAAGTAGCGTAGGGCTGCCTTCTACCATCTAAAAGTAGCGTAGGGCTGCCTTCTACCATCTAAAAGTAGCGTAGGGCTGCCTTCTACCATCTAAAAGTAGCGTAGGGCTGCCTTCTACCATCTAAAAGTAGCGTAGGGCTGCCTTCTACCATCTAAAAGTAGCGTAGGGCTGCCTTCTACCATCTAAAAGTAGCGTAGGGCTGCCTTCTACCATCTAAAAGTAGCGTAGGGCTGCCTTCTACCATCTAAAAGTAGCGTAGGGCTGCCTTCTACCATCTAAAAGTAGCGTAGGGCTGCCTTCTACCATCTAAAAGTAGCGTAGGGCTGCCTTCTACCATCTAAAAGTAGCGTAGGGCTGCCTTCTGCCATCTAAAAGTAGCGTAGGGCTGCCTTCTACCATCTAAAAGTAACGTAGGGCTGCCTTCTACCATCTAAAAGTAGCGTAGGGCTGCCTTCTACCATCTAAAAGTAACGTAGGGCTGCCTTCTACCATCTAAAAATAGCGTAGAGCTGCCTTTTACTCTCTTTTAGCTGCCATGCATTTCTAGAGTATCAGATCAAGAAGGACACTTTCCATAACAGACAATGGACACAAAACACAGGATATATACACCAAGGCGCAGCAAGAACACGTCCTGAACGCCAAACTTAGGTCTATGTACAAAAACCAAAACACATAATTAGCATTTTTAAGCAATATGAATAAATATTACCAAATACGTCTCTTTAGAGTTCCAATATATTGGAGATTGGTGCAGGGAGGGAAGACACGGATGTTCGACGCCTTCCTAAAGACCACTGGACCACGCCCCCAGGATGGACCACTGTCCCACGGACCCATGATGGACCACTGTCCCACGGACCCATGATGGACCACTGTCCCACGGACCCCATGATGGACCACTGTCCCACGGACCCATGATGGACCACTGTCCCACGGACCCCAGGATGGACCACTGTCCCACGGACCCCAGGATGGACCACTGTCCCACGGACCCATGATGGACCACTGTCCCACGGACCCATGATGGACCACTGTCCCACGGACCCCATGATGGACCACTGTCCCACGGACCCATGATGGACCACTGTCCCACGGACCCATGATGGACCACTGTCCCACGGACCCCATGATGGACCACTGTCCCACGGACCCATGATGGACCACTGTCCCACGGACCCCAGGATGGACCACTGTCCCACGGACCCCAGGATGGACCACTGTCCCACGGACCCATGATGGACCACACCCCCGTGATCGTCCTGCTCCCTCACCTACCGACAGGTCATCAATCACGCGATGCTACGATCGCTGCATTAAAGAAATTGTCATTCAGTCTCCGGAGCTCAGAGATGGTTGTCACCTGATGGGTCCACCTTGACCCATCGTGACCCAGCGTCCACCTCGCCGACGCACCGTAATGTCAACATATCCCTATGAATATATTCCCTCACTGTATATCACCGACACAGTATTATAGCTGTTTGAAAGGCAAGATAGAAATGCTTTTAAGTTACACTTGAGAGCTGACGTCAAGTAGACAGATCAAGCTGATGCTGAATTAAAGCTTCAGTATTATAAGCAGCACGAATTAGCTGTCTCAACCCATCTATAGTGTGGGCCTGGTCTGTCCTTCAAGCTTCTAAAGTGTGGGATCGGTCTATCCTCTAACGGTCTATAGTATGCACATAGTCTATCCTCCTACGTGGCACATCTAACCCAATCTACTGGCCAGTCATTCCGTATATTAGAATAATCATTCATATATCAATCTGGGGTAACTATAATCATGCGTGGCCATAATCTAGTGTGTTGCGTGATTAATCGCACCAGTTACAATGGTTCGACTTGAGAATGATCCAGGACGGACCGAAACGTCGTCGATCGGCCCTTCACCTTCTAGTGTGTGGTTTAGTCAACATACTTCAGCCACGTTATTGTGACTCCTCGTCTGCACAATGGTTACAGCTGCTGAGGTGATTCGGATGCTTCAGACCTGGTGTGTGTGTGTAAACTTTAAGGGGGGTTGATCCCGGGTGTGGCAGCCTTGATGTAGTGCGGTGCACCGAGGCTGGCTGGCTCCACCTCAACTCTGGGACGTCTCACACAAACTTACCCCCAAAGTTGGGACAAGTTCCAGTCCATTATTCGGGGGAAGGGAACTTGTTGCAAGTCACATTGGTGTGTAATGTTTGTGTTCCTTGTTGTTGTTGTTGTTAAAGATTCGCTACCTGGAACAAAAATGTTCCAAGTAGCACGGGCTATGGTGAACCCGTATTGGATTTGTGTTCCTTGTTTTTTTACAGTTATTGGCGAACCAGCTAGGGCACATATAACGCCGGTGAGCGAAAACATCTGGTTTGGATAAATCATGTTTCTGAGAGAGACTGAAATAATGGTTATTTTCTGGAAAGGGATCAGGATAAGGATTTGGGATCGGACGGGGAATGGAAGGAATGGTGCCCCAACCACTCGTGGACGGTCGGGGATTGAACGCCGATCTGCATGAAGCGAGACCGTCGCTCTACTGTCCAGCCCAAGTGGTAGTGAAGATGGTGCTCCCAAAAATGAGTTTCCCTCCCCGGGTACAATTGAGTGATCCAACACTCCCGTGGTGATGGTGGAGGACCCGTGTGGTACAGGTCTCCGCGCCTCACTGGTCGTGGAGGACCTTTGTGAACCTCACTCACGGTCCCCCGCCACGATGAGGAAGGGCGGAGCGTTAGCTGAAAAAGATGGAAATTCCCTTAACTTTTCACCAAGACGCCGACGCTGAAGGTTTTGTTAGTTTCTTTCGTGACGCCGCCGCCGTCGCCAGGACCGCCGCCACCGCCCGCCATCGCCCGCCATCACCGCCACCGCCCGCCACCGCCCGCCAGTAATGGCGCCACTCCCTCACAGTGGCCCTCAGATGCTTCATCGGCTGACTTTATTATTGGCTGGTACATTAGTGCTGTGCCAGGCACGGTAAAGTGGCTCCTGTGCGCGTCAGTAGGACGTGTGTGTGTGTGTGTGTGTGTGTGTGTACTCACATATTTCTGCCTGCAGCATCAAGCGTTGGCTCTTGGATCCCGCCTTTCTAACCTTCGGTTGTTTAAAGCAATGACTCTGTTCCTATTTCTCTATCATACCTAGTTTTAAAGCTATGAACAGTTTTGCTTCCACAATTAGTTCATTCCATTTCTCCACTATCACGCTAAAAAAACAAAACTTTCTAATGAACAAATCCACAAGGGCCGTGACGAGGATTCGAACCTGCGTCCGGGAGCAAAATGTGAAAACTTCCTAGCATCTATATCAGCTGAGTTTCCAGCATCCACCCATGTCCCCTCGTTCTGTTGGTATTCCGTGTGAACATTTCGTCTATTTCCACTCTGTATATTCCCCTAAATATTTTGTATGCGGCTATCATATCTCCCCGCTCCCTCCTTTTTTTTCTGACGTCGTCAGCTTTGGTTCTTTCAGTCGCTCTTCATATCCCATCCCATGCAACTCCGGGATTACCCTCGTCGCATTTTTTTTAACCTTTTCCAGTTTCTTAATGTGTTTCTTTAGGTGGGGGTTCCATGATGGGGCTGCATACTCTAAGACTGGTCTCACGTAAGCACGCTCTGAATGCCTCCTTATTTAGGAGGCATTTGTGTGTGTGTGTGTGTGTGTGTGTGTGTGTGTGTGTGTGTGTGTGTGTGTGTGTGTGTGTGTGTGTGTGCGTGTGTGTGTGTGTAATTACCTAAGTGTAGTTACAGGATGAGAGCTACGCTCGTGGTGTCCCGTCTTCCCAGCACTCTTTGTCATATAACGCTTTGAAACTACTGACGGTCTTGGCCTCCACCACCTTCTCACCTAACTTGTTCCAACCGTCTACCACTCTGTTTGCGAAAGTGAATTTTCTTATATTTCTTCGGCATCTGTGTTTAGTGATGATGATGTGTGTGTGTGCGTGTGCGCGCATGACGGAGTGTGTGCATGTGAAGGACTTGCGTGCGTGAGTGAGCAGGACTTGCGTGCGTGAGTGAGGAGGACTTGCGTGCGTAAGGAGTTACGTGCGTGAGTAAGGACTTGCGTGCGTGAATGAGGGGTGAACTTGCGTGCGTGAATGAGGGGTGAACTTGCGTGCGTGAGTGAGTGAGGAGGACTTGCGTGCGTGAATGAAGGGTGAACTTGCGTGCGTGAGTGAGTGAGGAGGACTTGCGTGCGTGAATGAGGGGTGAACTTGCGTGCGTGAGTGAAGGGTGAACTTGCGTGCGTGCGTGAGTGAGTGACGACTTGCGTGCGAGCCAGCAGCGACGCCACTGACGCATCCTCGCCTGATCTCAGACAACGAAATTCCTGTCCCAAGTTTTATTAAAACTTTACTTAATCTAAACCCAACAAAAAAAGGCGTAATTCGAGTGACTTTTATTATGTATTCAGAGAAAGACCCTTTCTGATGTAAAAATGGGAATGAATGGGAGAAGTTTGCCTATTATTCCGGCGACGAGAGTAGACAAGAGATGGTGTATACCTACTAGTGAGTGTGTCGTGGTGGTAGTGTGGTGGTGGTAGTGGGTGGTGGTAGTGGGTGGTGGTAGTGGGTGGTGGTAGTGTGGTGGTGGTAGTGGGTGGTGGTAGTGGGTGGTGGTAGTGGGTGGTGGTAGTGGGTGGTGGTAGTGGGTGGTGGTAGTGGGTGGTGGCAGTGGGTGGTAGCAGGTGAAGGGGGCATCATTCCATCCCAAAATTACCAAGTTTGACATACATCGAGCAGTGATTCGCGCCGTCTATTTACAACCAGGTGTTGACTCGGGTTCGATCCCGTTCACGATGAGACCACAAACCCCTGCTCCACACCCCACCCACCATCACCACCTGCTCCACCCTTGTCATCACCGGCTCGTATAGCGGAAACATTTAATGGGGGGTGGCAGGCACAGAAAACTCAGGTGAGGGCGGCCGCCCACCCACCAGCCTGTGGGCGGCCATCTACTGCTTCATACTCGTTAATAATTCCATGTATTGCTGTTCACTTGTACAACAACACCTGTTTACTATTATTTCAGTGGTGGAGAGAGAGAGAGAGAGAGAGAGAGAGAGAGAGAGAGAGAGAGAGAGAGAGAGAGAGAGAGAGAGAGAGACAGACAGAGACAGAGACAAACGGACAGACAGACAGACAGACAGGGGGCTGGGGCAGATAATAACATAAGACCATTAAAAAGTAAGGAATTTGCAGAAGGCCTATATTGGCCTATACGAGTAAGCTCCTATATATATATCCTCCCAAGCACATTATATACCTATCTATCGTAGATTTAAAACAATCCACCATACAGAAATTCAGACAAATATACAGACATAATAAGATAGATAAAGATAATAATATGCAGTACCGTTATCAGAAACATCGTCCAAGAACAACCTATGTCTATAAAATGGTACGAATGTATTAAAATCTACATCATTTCTTAACTACCAAATTTTTATGCAAAAACATATTTATTACACACAGAAACCACAATTGCGTGATGCATCAAGTGAACAAATCCACAAGGGCCCATTAAGGCAGCGTCTGAGATGTTCTCGGACGTAAGTTCGAACCCTCGTCACGGCCCTTGTGGATTTGTTCAGAAAGATTTATATATCACAATTCAAATCTTTATTGAGAACTTTCAGCAGGTAAATCCTTGTAAATTTTCCTCTTTTGTTACATCTCAACAAAGGTGCCTTCTTGTGTATTCATTATTAGGTGTAGGTTTCTCTTCTTGAGGTTATCTTGAGGTTATCTTGAGGTTATCTTGACGTTATCTTGAGGTTATCTTGAGATGATTTCGGGGCTTATCTTCCTCGCGGCCCGGTCCTCGACCAGGCCTCCTTTTTGTTACACATCCCCCAGGAAGCAGCAGCCCGTGGCAGCTGTCTAACTCCCAAGTACCTATTTACTGCAACCTCTGAACAGAGATGAAATAATTTAGAAATGTCTACATTAATAAAATATACTGAATTTACATTGTTTGTAAATAACTTTACATTATTTGAATTTATATTGAATTTACATTATTTACATTGTTTGTAAATAACCACTAGATAGGCTAGTGTACTAAATAATTAGCTAATTATTTAGTTGTAAATAACGAATACCTAGGCTTATGGATTTTCTGTATGCAACAATGATTGGGTAAGGGAGCCAGGTGGTGGAACACACCCAGCTCCTGGTGGTGGTGGTGGAACACACCCAGCTCCTGGTGGTGGTGGTGGAACACACCCAGCTCCTGGTGGTGGTGGTGGAACACAACCAGCTCCTGGTGGTGGTGGTGGAACACAACCAGCTCCTGGTGGTGGTGGTGGAACACACCCAGCTCCTGGTGGTGGTGGTGGAACACAACCAGCTCCTGGTGGTGGTGGTGGAACACACCCAGCTCCTGGTGGTGGTGGTGGAACACACCCAGCTCCTGGTGGTGGTGGTGGAACACAACCAGCTCCTGGTGGTGGTGGTGGAACACAACCAGCTCCTGGTGGTGGTGGTGGAACACAACCAGCTCCTGGTGGTGGTGGTGGAACACAACCAGCTCCTGGTGGTGGTGGTGGAACACACCCAGCTCCTGGTGGTGGTGGTGGAACACAACCAGCTCCTGGTGGTGGTGGTGGAACACACCCAGCTCCTGGTGGTGGTGGTGGAACACAACCAGCTCCTGGTGGTGGTGGTGGAACACAACCAGCTCCTGGTGGTGGTGGTGGAACACAACCAGCTCCTGGTGGTGGTGGTGGAACACACCCAGCTCCTGGTGGTGGTGGTGGAACACAACCAGCTCCTGGTGGTGGTGGTGGAACACAACCAGCTCCTGGTGGTGGTGGTGGAACACAACCAGCTCCTGGTGGTGGTGGTGGAACACACCCAGCTCCTGGTGGTGGTGGTGGAACACAACCAGCTCCTGGTGGTGGTGGTGGAACACACCCAGCTCCTGGTGGTGGTGGTGGAACACAACCAGCTCCTGGTGGTGGTGGTGGAACACAACCAGCTCCTGGTGGTGGTGGTGGAACACAACCAGCTCCTGGTGGTGGTGGTGGAACACACCCAGCTCCTGGTGGTGGTGGTGGAACACAACCAGCTCCTGGTGGTGGTGGTGGAACACAACCAGCTCCTGGTGGTGGTGGTGGAACACACCCAGCTCCTGGTGGTGGTGGTGGAACACACCCAGCTCCTGGTGGTGGTGGTGGAACACACCCAGCTCCTGGTGGTGGTGGTGGAACACACCCAGCTCCTGGTGGTGGTGGTGGAACACACCCAGCTCCTGGTGGTGGTGGTGGAACACAACCAGCTCCTGGTGGTGGTGGTGGAACACAACCAGCTCCTGGTGGTGGTGGTGGAACACAACCAGCTCCTGGTGGTGGTGGTGGAACACAACCAGCTCCTGGTGGTGGTGGTGGAACACAACCAGCTTCTGGTGGTGGTGGTGGAACACACGCAGCTATTATAAGATTGAGGAGATAAACATCTCACTTGCATAATTAATTCTGGTAATTACAAGACAGAACTGGCAATTATGTGTGAGTTAGCGTGATGTGTTCGAGAGTGTGGTGATGGTGGTAGTGTGAGGGTGTAGTGGTAGTGTGATGGTAGTGTGGTGGTAGTGTGAGGGTGTGGTGGTAGTGTGAGGGTGTAGTGGCAGTGTGGTGGTAGTGTGAGGGTGTGGTGGTAGTGTGAGGGTGTGGTGGTAGTGTGAGGGTGTGGTGGTAGTGTGAGGGTGTAGTGGCAGTGTGGTGGTAGTGTGAGGGTGTGGTGGTAGTGTGAGGGTGTGGTGGTAGTGTGAGGGTGTGGTGGTAGTGTGAGGGTGTAGTGGCAGTGTGGTGGTAGTGTGAGGGTGTGGTGGTAGTGTGAGGGTGTGGTGGTAGTGTGAGGGTGTGGTGGTAGTGTGAGGGGTGTAGTGGTAGTGTGTAGGTGTGGTTAAAGTAAGAGTATGTGACGTTATTCTGAAGGTTATAGTGGTAATATCAGGGTTCGGTGGTAGTTAGACCGTGTTGAAGCAGTGTGAATGAGATGGTTGGTGTGTGGTAGGGAACAAGCCCTCATTAATGAGGCAACCACAGTCCCCAGCATGAAAGACTGGCTGACACCTCCGCCGCCCCATGAAAATATAACTGACCTGACTCATCTCACTCATGACTTACTCTCACACACTAAATTCTCACACACCAATGGCCCAGCTTCCGCCCGTGTAATATAGATTTTATATATCACCCGTTTCCGCTGCTGACCGAGCAAACGCTTCCCAGCGACCTACTTTAATGCAAGCTCAGAATTTTCGTCACAAAAACTCTCCAAGTCTGATTGTGAGCGCCAGTGAAAGGCGGCGAGTCCTTCTTGCAAGGACATTGTATGTGCATGGTGGGTCATGCATAGGATGTTGCTGGAGCATGCTGGGTCTATTTCCTCCTTTCTAGTGTCCTCAGGTTTGGTTACTTCAGTCGCTCTTCATACTACATCTTTCGCAATTCGAGACGAGACTCGTGGCAAACTTCTGAAACGTTTTCCTGTTTTCTTATGTGTTTTTCAGGCGGGGGCGGCATACTCTAAGACTGGTCTCACGTACGTATGCATCTGGAGTTAAATTTGGTGTTGCGTCCACTACCAGGTCTCTTTCTCAAGTCGTTACAGTTAGTTTCCCTTCATTGTGTACTGTTCCTTTGGTCTATGGCTCTTGTTTCCATTTCCATCACTTTACACTTCCTCGTGTTGAACTCTAGTAGCCATTTCTCCGACCATCTTTGCAACTTATTCAAATCCTCTAGGAGGATCATACAATCCTCATCTGTCACCACTCGTCTCATTAATTTTACGTCATCCGCAAACATCGACATATAAGATTCAACTCCTGTAGACACGTCATGTACCTATATTAATTTAAAAATAGTACTGGTCCCATCACCGATCCTTGAGGTGGTTTACGTGTGTGTGTGTGTGTGTGTGTGTGTGTGTGTGTGTGTGTGTGTGTGTGTGTGTGTGTGTGCGCGCGCGTGTGCGTGTGCACGCGCGTGGGGGGTGGAGAAGGAAGGTTGACGTTCCCAGAACAATGGCAGCATCACTGGAATACAGAAAGCAATTACAGCATATTGTACAGCAGCACATTTTTCCACTGTTGTATCGGATATCTTGTACACCCATGACGGTCCCTGGCTCCCAGCGCCCAGGGACACACGCACACACACGCACGCACACACACAAACACACACACAAACACACACAAACACACACAAACACACACACACACACACACAAACACACACAAACACACACACACACACACACACACACACACACACACACACACACACACACACACACACACACACACACACACGCGCGCGTACGCACTAAGGATGCAATTTATGGGCATAACATATTAAAGATCTTAGAAAGATGATTCAAATGTATGTTTCATTATGGTTGAAATGTAGATATGATAGAGCCCAGTAGGCTCAGGAATCTGTACACCAGATTAACAGTTGAAAGGCGGGACCAAACAGCCAGAGCTCAACCCCCCGCAAGCACAACTAGGTCTGTTGGGAGCTCTCTTAATATAAATTTGCCATCAGAACAAAATATATATAAAATTTTATGAACGGTTAAAAAAAAATCTATTGACTTAAAATCAACAATTTCATCTTCTGTGCCTTCATGGGGCGCCATGGGAGCCTAACCCACCCATGGCGCTGATCATATAATTTCATATTAAATATATATATATATATAATATATATATATATATATATATATATATATATATATATACATACATATATACATACATATATACATACATATATATATACATATATATATACATATATACATACATATATATATATATATATATATATATATATATATATATATATATATATATATATATACATAACTGAAAACTCACACCCCAGAAGTGACTCGAACCCATACTGCCAGGAGCAACGCAACTGGTATGTACAGGGACGCCTTAATCCGCTTGACCATCACGACCGGACATAAGGGGTGTGAGTTTTCAGTTGTATATAGTCCTGGGGACCATTCAGGCTTGTTTGCATTTGTGTTCCTCACGTGTGCCCCAAAGAATGAGGTGATTTGATAAAATGCTATGCCCAAGATTACCATCCGAGTGCCGGCGGGGAAGTGGTTCAAATAGCTTCGGCTATCACTTCCTTATGTCCGGTCGTGATGGTCAAGCGGATTAAGGCGTCCCTGTACATACCAGTTGCGTTGCTCCTGGCAGTATGGGTTCGAGTCACTTCTGGGGTGTGAGTTTTCAGTTGTATATAGTCCTGGCGACCAATCAGGCTTGTTTGCATATATATACATATATACATATATATATATATATATATATATATATATATATATATATATGAGGGGGTCATATATTTTCTAATGATATAAACATACCTTAGTAATATAATTTTAATTAATTTATGCATGAACAATTATAAAAGTATATTTTTTAATGATACTTACCAGTCAAATGGTAAATTAATCAAATTTCCATCACTTCTAGTTCACTTATGACACAACAATAAGTGGTATTAATAACGTGGGTTAATACGCCACTAAAGTGGCTTTTCCTGAGGAGCATATATGAGCATACACACAGTAAAGTATACCCATACACTCCCCTCCCCTCCCCTCCACTACACCTAGTACCATCGTCCTCTGCTACCACTATCACCACTATCAACACTACCACCACTGCTACCACTATCATCACTACCACCACCGCCACCACTATCAATACTACCACCACTGCTACCACTATCACCACTATCAACACTGCCACCACTATCAACACTACCACCACTGCTACCACTATCATCACTACCACCACCGCCACCACTATCAACACTACCACCACAGCCACCTTCTGCGGTAATAACATGCGACCATTCGGCTAAATAACCACCATCAATCCCTCTCCCCTAATACCCTAATATATCACATTACCAGGAAATGAGCAGCTCTGCCCACAGCCTCTACACACCGTGCTCAAGCCCTGCTATATATACACTCTGTGTAAAGTCTGGCGTAAATTCTCCGGACACACTTAACTGTGCTGGAGAATTAATGTCCTCCTGGGAAGGTGGGACTTTTGTGGCCCTCCGTCATGCTGAGTTATGCTGCTGTGAGACTCATGGCCCATGCTGAGTCAGGCTCCTGTGGGGACTCATGGCCCATGCTGAGTTATGTTCCTGTGAGACTCATGACCCATGCTGAGTCAGGCTTTGTGTACACCGTTGACTGTCTCCTGCTATTTAAGTGTCCCCACTGACGAAACCCCTTCATCTTTTCTCAATCTCAGTGCCTTAGTTTGTACTTATTAAACGGTTTACCAGTTTAATAACCACAAATGCCGAAGTTTAACAAGTAGTAATAAGAAGTAAGTTTAATAACTTTAATAACTAGTTTAATAACAATAACGTTGGGGCGAAAATTACCTTGTAGAGATTCACAATCTCGCAAACTGTTTAAATAAACACAGTCTAAACCGGTACAATTGAGGAAAGATGTACATGTTTCGTATCGTGACCACTGGTAAACGCTGTGAGATGCTTATGTTGCATATGCTGTCATACGTATGTGTTCCATATGTTGCATATGCTGTCATACGTATGTGTTCCATATGTTGCATATGCTGTCATACGTATGTGTTCCATATGTTGCATATGCTGTCATACGTATGTGTTCCATATGTTGCATATGCTGTCATATGCAAGAATAGTCATGCTGTCTTTAGTACGGTATAAATAGACACTCTGAGAGTCTTATAATATACACATTAAGATTTGACTAAAAACTTGTACGTCAAGAGAGAGTTCAAATAACACGCAACAGGTGCAATATGGTTAGCAGGCGGGTGCCGAGAGCTTGAGCTCACTTGCATCCAGTCACTGTTAGGTAAGTACCATCACCACTATCAATCACCACCATCAATCCCAATCACCACCACCATTAACACCAATCACCACCACCACCATCACCACCACCATCACCACCACCATCACCACCCATCACCACCACCATCAATCCCAATCACCACCACCATCACCACCACCATCACCACTACCATCACCACCATCAATCCCAATCACCACCACCATCAACACCCATCACCACCACCACCACCACCAATCACCACCACCATCAACACCCATCACCACCAACATCAACACCAATCACCACCACCATCAACACCCATCACCACCACCACCACCAATCACCACCACCAATCACCACCACCATCAACGCCTGACAGCCTATCATCCAGACTTCTCAACAATAATTAAAACCTCGTGGTTAGTCGTCGACGAACTACGAGGTTTTAATTACTATGTGTAACTAGAGCTGCCTCTAACATGTCCTGCCTCTGGCGTGACTTCTAACTTCTGCCTCTAACTAGAGCTACAATTTGCTCTATAATCCCGGATTCATTGCGTCGTCTCATTCATCACGAGGCAATACCTGAAATCATCAAAGCCTTTTCAATATTCATCGAGTTCTATCCTGGATTCTCGCCAATTTTGCTTAACCGAAATCCATAAGAGCCTAACTGTCCAGTTACAGTTATCCGGAGCCCCCAGACAGTTCAGTTATATTATCCGATATTACTGTATATAACTATACAGTTATTTAACTGTATATTTATGGCTACTCGAAGTCTTCTGACTGTATGTCTTCAGTTTTCTTTCTTTCTTCTTTCTTTCTTTCTTTCTTCAGTGGCTTTGCTTCAAGACAAGTCGCTGTTTAGGGGTCTCGTAGTGTAATAGGCTTCGTTATTGACTCATAATCGGGGATCTCGAGTTAGTTTCCTAGCAGGATGCGGAGAGAAATGGTTGGGCACGTTTCCTTTCACCTAATGCACCTGTTTACCAAGCAGACAATAGGTACCTGGGTGATTGACAACTGATGTGGGGTTGCCTCCTGGGGTGGATCAGAAGTTCCACCTCAGAGGGGGACCTCGATACTATCTTGAGGTTCTTGAGGTTATCTTGAGATGATTTCGGGGCTTTAGCGTCCCCGCGGCCCGGTCCTCGACCAGGCCTCCTTTTTGTTACACACACCACCCAGGAAGCAGCCCGTAGCAGCTGTCTAACTCCCAGGTACCTATTTACTGCTAGGTAACAGAGGCATCAGGGTGAAAGAAACATTTTTGCCCATTTGTCTCCGGCTCCACCGGGTATCGAACCCGGAACCTCAGGACTACGAATCCGAACCGCTGTCCACCCAGCTGTCAGGCGCCCAAAGTGGCCAAAGAATTACTAGGCCAAAGAATATATACACACAGACTTCCTGTCCCCGAGGAAAGCGAATTAAAGACGATGTTTGCAATATTTAGTTCCCAAACCATCAGGCTAAAAGGCAATTGAGTCATCAACACTAAAATATGTATTTAAATAGGATATAGCGATCAGATTATCGTGGATCCCTCGGCTATTAATTTAGGATTATGTAAATTCACTGTTATTACAACTCCGGGTTATTGTGGTCCCGGATTGTGTTCAACCGTTGACTTTGTTGATGATTAGGCTTTATCCCGTGCGAGAATTACAGCCTGACGAACATACAGCTTAGAAGGCCTAACTCTTTAAGTAATTTAGTCGTTGTAATGGCCCATCCTGTTGGAATAGTTGGTACACCGACGGTCTTGTTTATAGCAGGATCGGCGTTCGATCCCCGATGTTCAAATGACTGGCCACTGTTCCTTCTCACCGCTCCCATATCACAGCATTTAATCTGTTGTCATATACATTTCAAAAGATACGTAGTTACCTGATTAACTACGTGACCAAATCTGGAATTAATCAAATCTGGAATTTGGTTAATAATTAACCATAATTAACCAAATAATTAACCAAATCTGGAATTAATCAAATCTGGAATTTGGTTAATAATTAACCAAATAATTAACCAAATCTGGAATTAATCAAATCTGGAATTTGGTTAATAATTAACCAAATAATTAACCAAATCTGGAATTAATTAACAAATAATTAAATCTGGAATAATTAACCAAATCTGGAATTAATTAACAAATAATTAAATCTGGAATAATTAACCAAATCTGGAATTAATTAACAAATAATTAAATCTGGAATAATTAACCAAATCTGGAATTAATTAACAAATAATTAAATCTGGAATAATTAACCAAATCTGGAATTTCCAGATTCCAACATATATACATTATATCTCATAAACACAGACTTGGAAAGCTCTTTGGCTTTACAATACAAAGAATATCTTCAAAGGCAGAGTACAAGTGACGAGTGAGACGAGTGGCACTCACTCGTTACTCACAAGTGATGAGTGTGACGAGTGGCACTCACTCGTCACTCACAAGTGATGAGTGAGACGAGTGGCACTCACTCGTCACTCACAAGTGATGAGTGAGACGAGTGGCACTCACTCGTCACTCACAAGTGACGAGTGTGACGAGTGGCACTCACTCGTCACTCACAAGTGACGAGTGAGGTTAGAGGGACCGAAGACAGAACAGCGTGTGAGGTGAAGCACCTCACTGTGGGTCAAAATTAACTACAACTTACCCATCTCCTATTTACGGGCTCACCATAGCCCGTGCTACATGGACACTTCGTCCTGAGTAGCTACATCTCAAACAACAACAAACCATACTCCTGTGTTTCTGTGACGACTGAGGCACAATATTGTGTGTTACGTTACAGCAACAAAGTGTTCACTGCAGGAGAACAGCAGCAGCAATAACAGCAGGAGGGGGACAACAACAACAGGAGGGGGGGGGGACAACAACAGGGGGACAATAACGGGGGGGTGGTAACGGGGCGGTGCTGGCATAACGGGAGAGTGAAGAGTGAGGCACCAAGCACGCTCTTCCAGGCCACACTTATGGTAACATTTACTCTCTTTAATGACACCATTTGTTATGGTAGTGGCAGGTGCTCCCCAGAGGCTCCCTGTGCTCTGGCAGACACGGTGCCTGCTGGAGGACAGTGGCAGACACGGTGTCTGCTGGTGGACAGTGGCAGGCACGGTGCCTGCTGGTGGGTAGTGGCAGACACGGTGTCTGCTGGTGGGTAGTGGCAGACACGGTGTCTGCTGGTGGGTAGTGGCAGACACGGTGTCTGCTGGTGGACAGTGGCAGACACGGTGTGTGCTGGTGGACAGTGGCAGACACGGTGTCTGCTGGTGGACAGTGGCAGGCACGGTGCCTGCTGGTGGACAGTGGCAGGCACGGTGCCTGCTGGTGGGTAGTGGCAGACACGGTGTCTGCTGGTGGACAGTGGCAGACACGGTGTCTGCTGGTGGACAGTGGCAGGCACGGTGCCTGCTGGTGGGTAGTGGCAGACACGGTGTCTGCTGGTGGACAGTGGCAGACACGGTGTGTGCTGGTGGGCAGTGGCAGGCACGGTGCCTGCTG
Source organism: Procambarus clarkii (assembly GCF_040958095.1). Classification (NCBI taxonomy): domain Eukaryota; kingdom Metazoa; phylum Arthropoda; class Malacostraca; order Decapoda; family Cambaridae; genus Procambarus; species Procambarus clarkii. The sequence continues at coordinate 29,521,894 of NC_091172.1, forward strand.
GTGGGTAGTGGCAGACACGGTGCCTGCTGGTGGACAGTGGCAGACACGGTGCCTGCTGGTGGACAGTGGCAGACACGGTGCCTGCTGGTGGGTAGTGGCAGGCACGGTGTCTGCTGGTGGGTAGTGGCAGACACGGTGTCTGCTGGTGGGTAGTGGCAGACAGTGTGAGGACAGTGAGTACAGTAGTACAGGATACATCACACTGTCATTGTGTATGGCAGATGGTACCTTGTGTGTGTGTGTGTGTGTGTGTGTGTGTGTGTGTGTGTGTGTGTGTGTGTGTGTGTGTGTGTGTGTGTGTGTGTGCGTGCGTGTGTGTATGTGTGTGTGTGTGTGACGTTATCCAATGGCACTGTATTTTAACACTACCCATTGTCACTGTCAATGTATGGTAACCACATGCCTCTGTCACTGTCTTTAACAGGTAGAGACTATTTTCACTGTGGGAGATTCTACCCTTTATCGCTGTCTGTCGACGACAAATACTACCCTTTGTAGCTTCCTGTGTATTTTAAACACTCTAGTCACAGTCTGTGTATTGTATACATTACCTTTTGAGTATTGGGTCCAATCCTATACTAGTCAGTATTGGGTCCAATCCTATACTAGTCAGTATTGGGTCCAATCCTATACTAGTCAGTATTGGGTCCAATCCTATACTAGTCAGTATTGGGTCCAATCCTATACTAGTCAGTATTGGGTCCAATCCTATACTAGTCAGTATTGGGTCCAATCCTATACTAGTCAGTATTGGGTCCAATCCTATACTAGTCAGTATTGGGTCCAATCCTATACTAGTCAGTATTGGGTCCAATCCTGTAGTAGTCAGTATTGGGTCCAATCCTATACTAGTCAGTATTGGGTCCAATCCTATACTAGTCAGTATTGGGTCCAATCCTGTAGTAGTCAGTATTGGGTCCAATCCTATACTAGTCAGTATTGGGTTCAATCCTATACTAGTCAGCATTGGGTCCAATCCTATACTAGTCAGCATTGGGTCCAATCCTATACTAGTCAGCATTGGGTCCAATCCTATACTAGTCAGCATTGGGTCCAATCCTATACTAGTCAGTATTGGGTCCAATCCTATACTAGTCAGTATTGGGTCCAATCCTATACTAGTCAGTATTGGGTCCAATCCTATACTAGTCAGTATTGGGTCCAATCCTATACTAGTCAGTATTGGGTCCAATCCTATACTAGTCAGTATTGGGTCCAATCCTATACTAGTCAGTATTGGGTCCAATCCTATACTAGTCAGTATTGGGTCCAATCCTATACTAGTCAGTATTGGGTCCAATCCTATACTAGTCAGTATTGGGTCCAATCCTATACTAGTCAGTATTGGGTCCAATCCTATACTTGTCAGTATTGGGTCCAATCCTATACTAGTCAGTATTGGGTCCAATCCTATACTTGTCAGTATTGGGTCCAATCCTATTTCTAATCTATGTCAGTGTTTTATCGGAGATGGTCGATTCCTTCCACCTAATGCTCATTAATGAAAATTATGATAAGCTAAATACAATAGAAGATTGCAAGAAACTACAAGATGCCGTGAACAAAATTAAAGAATGGTGCCTCAAGTGGCTACTTGAATTTAACTCATGCACGTGCAAAGTAACGAAGCTGGGTGTCGGGAACAGAAGACCAGACACAAGGTATCATCACATGGAAGAGGTAATCCTCCTGGAATCAAAGAAAAACACTTTCAAGTCAGAACAACTTACATCAAATACCATCAGCTGCATATGCAAGACTGGCCAACTTGGTCTTTAAGAATCTGAGCAAAGAATCACTGAGGACTTTGAATACCTTTTATGTCAGATCAGTTTTGGTATATGAGGCAGGAATGTGGAGTTATTTTCTACCGACCTCTTGGACGGTAGAGAGACGGTCTCGCTTCATGCAGGTCGGTGTTCAATCCCCGACCGTCCAAGAGGTTGGGGCACCATTCCTTCCCCTCACCCGTTCCATCCCAAATCCTTATCCTGACCCCTTCCAAGTGCTATATAGTCGTAATGGCTTGGCGCTTTCCCCTGATAATTCCCTCCCTCCCTCGACCATCGCGGTATATTGCGGGATTGAGTTCAGAAATATGCCACCAGACTAATACCAGAGCTTAGAGGTATCAATAACGAGGGTAACTAAAGACGAAACAAGAAACAGATGAGACATGATCATCACATTGAAAATACTCAGGATAATAACCAGTGCAGAGAAGAACAGACTATTTAACACAAACAGAAGCTCGAGTCAACAGAAACATGAGAAATATTCTTTAGTGTTAAGAATATGACGAAACTGAATGTGTTAAGTAGATGCAAAGTCTATTCACAGCTGTATATGTTAAGAGCCCAAACATCAACATCAACACATACGTAGAGTTTTCTTAAACCTGATGCATCTGTTCACCTAGCAGTAAATAGCTGGTGCCTAGAAATTATATACTTGCTGTGAGCTGCTGCATCTTATTGAAAAGGGTATTTGTATGAGAGAAATATATGTGATATGATAGAGAAAAAAGGTTAGAAAGGCGGGGTCCAAGAGCTGACACACTACCCACACACCTGAGACACGCCACCTGAGAGCTGACACACTACCCACACACCTGAGACGCGCCACCTGAGAGCTGACACACCACCCACACACCTGAGACACGCCACCTGAGAGCTGAGACACTACCCACACACCTGAGACGCGCCACCTGAGAGCTGAGACACTACCCACACACCTGAGACACGCCACCTGAGAGCTGACACACTACCCACACACCTGAGACACGCCACCTGAGAGCTGACACACTACCCACACACCTGAGACGCGCCACCTGAGAGCTGACACACTACCCACACACCTGAGACACGCCACCTGAGAGCTGACACACTACCCACACACCTGAGACGCGCCACCTGAGAGCTGACACACTACCCACACACCTGAGACACGCCACCTGAGAGCTGACACACTACCCACACACCTGAGACGCGCCACCTGAGAGCTGACACACTACCCACACACCTGAGACACGCCACCTGAGAGCTGACACACTACCCACACACCTGAGACGCGCCACCTGAGAGCTGACACACTACCCACACACCTGAGACACGCCACCTGAGAGCTGACACACTACCCACACACCTGAGACGCGCCACCTGAGAGCTGACACACTACCCACACACCTGAGACACGTCACCTGAGAGCTGACACACTACCCACACACCTGAGACACGCCACCTGGCAAGCGGACCAGGAGAGGGAGGAGGCCGGGTCACAAGCTGATAACGTTGACAAGTTATCCAATAGTTGGGTGAGACTTTGTCGCGGATTCGATGGTTACCCTAGCATATTGGCTCGAGTGAGTTGGTCACCCGCGGCCCCAGCCAGCCAGCCAGCCAGCCAGCCAGCCAGCCAGCCAGTCAGCCAGCCAGCCGGCCTGCCTCCTTTGTACCCACATATTAATAACCTAGCCGGACCTCTGACGAGAATGAACGCTGCGGAGTCGAAGGAACATTTTGAGACACGTCATGTCTACGACGAGATGAAGTCACTTGCCTTCACTGACGCAACGTGCTTGAAGGACCATGATAGCTCCAAAAGCAGACTAGAATGCTAAGATTGGTACTGGGTTTACTAAAATCATCTAAGGCCGGTTTACCAACCTCATCCGAGGCCGGCTTACCAACCTTCCAGTAATGCACTGATATGTTCGACAGTAGCGTGTATAACGAATGATACACCGAACATGAATTACCGGTGATGGGAGCTGGTCTGGGGCCTGATCCCGTCACTAGAAACCAGGCTTACCTTGTTATTGAGTGTTAATTATGGTATCGGTACGTAGTCCAGGATGATCACCATATTGTGAGGATGCTCAACGGCTCCAGGATGACTGTGAAATTGTGTATGTTTGTAAGGGAGAGAGAGAGAGAGAGAGAGAGAGAGAGAGAGAGAGAGAGAGAGAGAGAGAGAGAGAGAGAGAGAGAGAGAGAGAGAGAGAGAGGGGGGGGGGGGGGGGAGGGAGAGAGAGAGAGGGGGGGGAGAAAGAGGGGGGGGGGAATATTATTAATAAAGACTTCACCCAGTAATTACCAGCGCCAGGAGCCCCTCAGATACTTCAGTAATCCCTTCACTTTAACTCCTCCACCCCCTCTACCCCTGGTTTATATACCCCTGGTTTATATACCCCTGGTTTATATACCCCTGGTTATATACCCCTGGTTTATATACCCTTGGTTTATATACCCTGGTTTATATACCCCTGGTTTATATACCCCTGGTTTATATACCCCTGGTTTATATACCCCTGGTTATGTACCCCTGGTTTATATACCCCTGGTTTATACTCCACGAGTATACATACCCCTGGTTAATACTGTACGGTTTATATACCCCTGGTATATTCCCCTTATACCTTCTTGAGGTCATACAACCTCTCAGATCATACATCATACATCTAGCTAATTAGGTCATATACAACACAACTCTCTAAGATCATACACCACGCACACTCCCCAGACAACACATCATTGAACTTAGGGAACTAAGTTTCTTTGCCTCAAGTAACTGTCCGTGGCTCCTCATGGAGGCTGAAGAATCTAACTTAATCTCAAAGATGTCATCTTCATCAGCGACTAACTAGATTGTTTCCCTCCCATCCATCTGTCTGTCTGAGCCAAGATCAGTGGCATGCAGTCTGCCTATCATCATAGCCTGTATGTTCTCATCTGTAACTGTGAGCTGTCATCGTCTATTCAAGGGAGGAATTACGGATATTATGATTAATGAATCTCGTAGCAGTCAGCATTTCCGCTTTTTATAAATAAGATAAGAGTGCAGTCATCAGCTTAGAGTTTGATAAATGAGAAGTGGGAAGTAATTGAAGAAGATATTCCACTGGGTGGAGCCAAGCACAATACCTTGTGGTACATTGATACCAGCTGAGTGGTTTTGCGAGTCTGCTTGTCTGAGATCGTTTCTAAAAGTAGTTGGGAACTGGTGGTTAGCAGTGGTGTCTTGTGCTGGAAGGATTGCTATAAGGCGAAAGTTCCATACCCAATCAAAGACACATGCAATGTCCAATGTAACAACTCGGCTGATTTTGAAGTCATCTCTCTCTCTCTCTCTCTCTCTCTCTCTCTCTCTCTCTCTCTCTCTCTCTCTCTCTCTCTCTCTCTCTCTCTCTCTCCCTCTCTCTCTCTCCCTCTCTCTCCCTCTCTCTCTCTCTCTCTCTCTCTCTCTCTCTCTCTCTCTCTCTCTCCCTCTCTCTCTCTCCCTCTCTCTCTCCCTCTCTCTCTCTCTCTCTCTCTCTCTCTCTCTCTCTCTCTCCCTCTCTCTCTCTCCCTCTCTCTCTCCCTCTCTCTCTCTCTCTCTCTCTCTCTCTCTCTCCCTCTCTCTCTCTCTCCCTCTCTCTCTCCAAGTAGGTACATTCCTCACCATCACAGATCTCGTAGACACTATCAACTGTCCCTACAGTTCAACCAATAAGCCAAAAAGTCCCGGTTTAAACCCTAAAAACCCTTGTCACCAAACAGCATATATACTCCTTAAAAATAGTTTTTCTGCAAAAGGCCGAACTGAAAGGTGAAAACACAGGTTCGCCGTGTAATTTGTCTTCATGTAAAAACGCGTGTCGTGAAAGTCTTAAAGTTCGCGAAGCTATGTTAATTTTTGTTTAAGTTCAGAGTTTCTGCTGTAGCCCCGAACTACGACCATCCAGCGTGCTCCTCTGACCGCTAAAAGCATATGTGTCTCAAGAAATGTTTTCCTCTCGTAAACTTTCTCCCCAAAAAATTCTTCTTCGGCGTAAAGTACGTGTCTCCAATAAAAGAATAGTGACTGCTCCAAAACTAGGATATTTTTTCACTCAAAAGTTTGTCTGCCAAATTTTCATTATGACCAAAGTTTGTCTCCTCTAGTGGAAAGTGTTCCACAGTGAGCGCAAGTGTGCTATGTGAAGGTGTGTGTGTGTGTGTGTGTGTGTGTGTGTGTGTGTGTGTGTGTGTGTGTGTGTGTGTGTGTGTGTGTGTGTGTGTGTGCGTGTAAAATATTCGCAAGTAAGCAAAATTAACTAATCTCATTACTTCACAGAAACACAGACCTTGTGGTGTTCCGAACTGGAATAAAGATTCCAATGAACCCTACCCACAGTTCCCAGAAATCAGGCTAATAAAAATCCTTCTGCTGAAGCATCAGGATCCCTCAGCGAGTCCCTGTGAAACATAGCCACAACAACAACAGCTAAAGGTGGACCGCCAAGTGAGCCGCTCTGCTAAGATTTATAAACGCAGACTCTTTGATCCTCGCTGAGAACATTTCATACAACACCTTGAGAAAGGATGTAGGTTACACCCGAAAATGTGTTTTAAAATACACTTGTACATATATCGGGACGATGTCACCAGAGATGATGTGACCAGAAATGATGTCACCAGAAATGATGTCACCAGAAATGATGTCACCAGAAATGATGTCACCAGAGATGATGTCACCAGAGATGATGTCACCAGAGATGATGTCACCAGAGATGATGTCACAAGAAATGATGTCACCGGAAATGATGTCACCGGAAATGATGTCACTGGAGATGATGTCACCAGAAATGATGTCACTGGAGATGATGTCACCAGAAATGATGTCACCAGAGATGATGTCACCAGAGATGATGTTACCAGAGATGATGTCACCACAGCAGGGAGGGAGAAGCACCAAACACCTTCAAAACTCGGGGACTTAATTGCAATTAAAACTGCCATAATATCGACGCTTTCTCGCCGGTGTCGAGAGATTAGATAGATAACCCCAGTTTGTACACATTTAGTTCAGCAACAACCACTTCGTACTTCAGATTATGTGAGGAGAGGAGAGCCACGTTCTGTCGCCAGAGACCCAAGCCGGCTGGCGCCACTGAGACCCAATCCGGCTGGCGCCACTGAGACCTAAGCCGGCTGGCGCCACTGAGAGAGACCTGGCATCTTCCTGTGTTACCTCAGTCGGGGGACCAGCACCTGAGGCTTACCTGAGCAATTCACCTGTCACTTACGCAGCAAAAATAACTCATTCAGCGCTTCCAGTCTCCAATCTTTGCGACGTAATTGGAAACAATTTTCTGCCGGCGAGTCTCGTTACAGGAAGCCACGGAGACCCAGGTCGAGGCGCCGACACAGCAATACTAAATATAACATTCCCATTATTAATACTGAAATGTGGGAAAATAACTTACAAAACTATAATAATCATTGTTGCAACGTTAAGGCGCAGGAAATTGGCACATTGCAATCATCCACACAATTTATTACTGCCAATATAAGGCTCCCATTTATCTGTACAATGATACAGGGTCTGGCGTAATGTGTATTTATTTATCAGTGGCTGGAACAATTTATTCCAACTGTCTTCTAGCTTCTATCTATCATTGGATAAATCAGCAAGGAATTCCTTGCTGATTCCTTATCCATTTTTTTTTATTAATTCCTTGTCCAATACGTGTTCATTCCCTGTCAATTCCTTATTCATTCCATATCCATTCCCTATTCATTCCTTATTTTTTCGTTGTCAATTCCTTATTCATTCCTTGAATATATCTTATCCATTCCTTATAAATTCCTTATCCATTCGTTGTCCAATCCTTTCCCAATCCTTGTCCAATCCATGCTGAAAAAGAGGCCTATCACACCATGTAACATCTATATATCTCTTCTTATCCATCCTGTTTACATTAATCCTCGAGTCATTATATTTCTCTTGTCTCATTATCACATCCAGTGCGTGTCTATGTGGACGTTGCACTCTGCCTGAACATTACTGCACAACCAATGATCACAACACTACACTGTTGCAATCATGCCGGCAGCTGCAGAGTGCATTCATCAGGTGCGAATGCGACCTCGTTACGAGGACCTTCAGCCAATTTCCATGGAGTAAGACCACTGACGACCAGGATTTGACCTGGAGAGGGGCGAGAGTATACTGTTGTTGTTGTTTTAAAGATTCGCTACCTGGAACAAATTTCCAAGTAGCACGGACTATGGTGAGCCCCGTATAAGAGAGTATAATATATATATCAGCGCGCTCAGGTATACCAGTTTACACCTGGGGGTGTCCAGGTATACCAGTTTACGACCCCCCAGATGCCAGGATGTTCCCTGAACCCCGCTATCCAGAGGGGAAAGTTTATCATACTCAGCATCCACAGGGAAGTTCCCTAGACCACAGTAATCAGAAGGGAAGTTCCCTCCACCACAGCAGATATAGGAACGTTTCGGAGAACACAGCAAGCAGAGGGAAGTTTCCCTACACAGCAAACATATGGAAGTTCCATCTTGTAGAACAAGATGCTACGGATCGATACCCGAGTCTCAAAGATGTTAAGGAAAATACTTTATCTTGAGTGATGGAAACAAATGAAGAGAAAGTAGAGCTTAACGCAATCAATTGTTTTAACAGTAATTATGACAAGGAGCAGAATGGTTGGTGTTTACTGCGTTAATCAATAATACCCGACCCCAACACTCTCTCTCTCTCTCTCTCTCTCTCTCTCTCTCTCTCTCTCTCTCTCTCTCTCTCTCTCTTTGGCTCTGTATCTATCCATCTATATGTTAATTTATCTATATCTATATATTTCTGTCTAAATATATCTATATCCCTCTCCATCTCTTTCTGGATGGAATAGCATTTTGATCTTGGGTTTTCCTGTGACAAGCCAGGAGGGTTGATTAACTTGGTCAGTGATTAAGTTGCAGACCATATGTGACCTCTGACGGTGGTGGTGGTGGTGGTGGTGGTGGTGGTGGTGGTGGTGATGATAGTGGTGGTGGTGGTGGTGGTGGTGGTGGTGATGATAGTGGTGGTGGTGGTGGTGGTGATGATAGTGGTGGTGGTGATGGTGGTGGTGGTGATAGTGGTGGTGATGGTTGTGGTGGTGGTGGTGATAGTGGTGGTGATGGTTGTGGTGGTGGTGATAGTGGTGGTGGTGATGATAGTGGTGGTGGTGATGGTGTGGTGATAGTGGTGGTGATAGTGGTGGTGATAGTGGTGGTGATGGTGGTGGTGATGGTGGTGATGGTGGTGGTGATAAAAATAGTGGTTGTTCTTTCAGAGCATTCCACTTGTTAATCACCCGTACAGGGTTATCTTGAGGTTATCTTGAGATGATTTCGGGGCTTTTAGTGTCCCCGCGGCCCGGTCCTCGACCAGGCCTCCACCCCCAAGGAAGCAGCCCGTGACACCTGACTAACACCCAGGTACCTATTTTACTGCTAGGTAACAGGGGCATAGGGTGAAAGAAACTCTGCCCATTGTTTCTCGTCGGCGCCCGGGATCGAACCCGGGACCACAGGATCACGAGTTCAGCGTGCTGTCCGCTCGGCCGACCGGCTCCGGTACGAGTAATTTAAAACGTTCATTCGATTGTTTGCGTTTCCAGCTTCTACCTGTATCGTCCTGTTCTCCTTCAAATTTGAATAGGCTATCTTTGTCCATTTTGTTTATTATCCTCAGTATCTTCTATGTTGTGATCATGTTCCCTCTGTTCCTTCTATCTAGTAGCGTTGTGGTGCTGCATATTACACCATTATCAACCACCACTACTGCCACCAACCACCACAACCACCCACCTCTACCACCACTACCACCCACCACCACCACCAACCACCCTTACCAACAACCACCACAACCTGGTTGTGGTTGGTTGGTAGTGGTGGTGGTGACCACCACTACCAACCACCACCACAACCACTATCCTGTGTGGTTAAGAAGCCGAAGAAAAACACCTCCCCCTTGATCAACATTTTTAAGCTCATATTAATTTCATTATTACTTGGACCAATTACGTCGGAGGAGCCTCGCCGCGGGGATGCCTCTCCTCTGCCCTGCCTCTCCTCACCCCTGCCTCGCCATGTTCCTGCTTTGCAATATCCCTGCCTCGCCATGCTCCTGCCTCATGCTTCTAAGTTTCTTTACGGCTATTTCCACTTTCCTAAGAATGGTGTGAATAAGGGGGCGAGGCACCAGGTACATGATTAACTTAACACAGTTCATGAACAAATCCACAAGTTCCGTGACGAGGATTCGAACCTACGTCCGAGAGCATCCCAGACTCTGCCTTAATCGACTGAGCTACGACAGTCGACTAAGGCAGCGTCTGTGTGATTTAGTGAGAGAGAATCACACGATTCTTTGTCGCGCATGTAAGAGCATTCCAACACATTGTAAACTGATATCTGGAGATCCTCCTTATCATTAACATAATAATCTAACATAATCTAACATTTATCACGCGGTAACCTAAGAGTTCCTTCAATAATTATCAGTAAAAACTAAATATTAAGCAAAATTGGGGCGGCGGGTTCCCAGGATATTGTTCAGTTATCGAGTAATCAGAAATGTCATCAGGTAGCAGATGAGAGAGAGAGAGAGAGAGAGAGAGAGAGAGAGAGAGAGAGAGAGAGAGAGAGAGAGAGAGAGAGAGAGAGAGAGAGAGAGAGAGAGAGAGAGAGAATGAGAGAGAGAGTGAGTGAGAGAGAGAGAGAGTGAGAGAGAGAGAGAGTGAGAGAGAGAGAGAATGAGAGAGAGAGAGAGACATAGAGAGACGTGACTGAGCAGAATGACATCAGGGACAACTAACCACACACAAGAAGAGTGAGTCTAACAGAACACTGGAATAGAGGAGATTATCCCAAGCTCCGCCCAATAAGGTTAATCACAGCGCTGCTAACGAAGATATGACTCAGAGGGAGACTAACATTCACCATTATCTGAAGGCCCGTGTGTGCACCATTGACTGCAGCAGTGCAACAGGAGACGAGGGGATACCAGAATACATTAGTAACAGGCGGAAAGTCTACGGGCTCACCATAGCCCGTGCTACTTGGAACTTTATTCCAGGTAGCGAATCTTTAACAACAACAACAAAACAGCCGGAAAGATTATAAAATATCGAAAGAACCTTTGGACACGTTAGAGATTATAATCAAAATATTCTGACATCTCCACCTATAGCTACCTCTTCGCTACCCATTCTGTCCTCTTCACTTTCTTTTCAGCTGGTCATGTAATTACCACGAAAATGGTATCTTTCCTGTATATTCAAGACCTCACACTTGAATTTGAAAACGTCCTTGACATTAAACTGCAAAACATGGTAATAGTTGATGTAAGTGACACGTTTAGCAGGACAGCAAGTGGGCGAGGGTGCCTAGTGAGGGTGCCACGTGAGGGGTGCCAGGCGAGGGTGCCAGGTGAGGGTGCCACGTGAGGTCTTGTTACAGCTCTAGTCACAACAACATTGAAGGTGCTAACAGTCAGTCGTCCCAGCCCTACAGCTCTGGTCACAAAAAGGTTCGATGTGCTGACAGCCGTCCTATAGCCCCGATCATAGTTAGGGTGCTGACAGCCGTCCTCATCCCTACAACTCTTGTCAGAAAAGCAGTTAGCGTGCTGACAGCCGTCCCTGCGTTACAGCTCTGGTTACAAGGACACTGAAGGCGGTGACAGCAGTCCCCCACAGCACTCCCTGCGGGCTGTGGCACAGCGTTCGTATACCAACGGAAGCAAAATGCTCGACACGTTCTCAGAACACAGAGTAAGGGCCATCGTGCAGTCCGTCCTGCTTTCAAGGTTTCACAAGGTCAAGAATATTGTGACCCCACAGAGCAGCGATCAGGACTTCAGCCTCCTTGTTGGACAATAGCAAGAAGATCCTTCGTGTCTCGTAAGGTCGCGTTAAGCTAGTTGGCGCGGACGGTTGAGAGAGCAATGGAATGACATAATGGGGCCAAGAGGCATTGGGGAAAATAAGCTGAACATTTGGAAAGAGAAGAAAGATATAAAAGAAGTTTAGATGCATGTTTAGAATGTACATAGCGACAACAAAATGATTTTCTGTGCAGACGAGGAATCACAGTCGACTTGAGAATGGTCCAGGACGGACCGAAACGCCGTCGTTCCTTCACTTTCTAGTGTGTGTGGTTTGGTCAACATGATTTTCTTTGCTGTGATATGAGAACAAAGGTATTTTTTTCAGGCAGCCATTCTCAGGTCTGGTGTCACTGGCCTACACCGAGTGAGACAGGAAGCTGTATCTCCGATGTCTGGATCAATGTTCTTGTCATGATACTCGCGTGTTTCTGTCATGCTGTTTAAGAATTTACGCAGCAAAGTGACCGCTATTCTTATAGTTCCTCATATAACTCAAGAGCACATTCCGCAGCTGTCAGCAGCCCGAGGGAGACAACAACAACAGCATTTCACACAACTTGGGAGTAAAGCATTCCAATGAAGCCCTATGAGAGGTTCCACAAAAGGATTAGTCAAAACAGCGCCACCGTGAGAGCTTACAGTCACAGCTTTCTGTCTTCACACAAAGCTAACAACATATTACAACATGGAAACAACGTACTACACCTATGCAACCAGCTTTACCAACATTCATAACGAGCAATGTTGCAGTACATTGAAAATATAAATCTTCTGAACTATGTATATTCAGGAAAGGAATGGCTGAAGTATACTAAGTATACATAGGGGTAGAAAAGGTTACATAGAGTAAACAATAGCTTGAAACTGTCAACTCAAGAAGGTTAAGAGAGTTGAAGAAACTACCACGTGCAAACATTGAAGAAAATACCTTTCTAAATTGTATAATTCTTCTGATTCAATGATTGAATCAGAAGGCCTACTGCCGATTTCTTCTCATGTTATAAGTTATGTGTACCCGGCAGTGCTCGGGTCGACCCGGTGCTTTGGTTGACCCCGTGCTTGGATCGTCTCTTTACGTATTATGTTAAAGTGGATAAAATCGATTAAATTCTAGGGACTTTGTCAGCTATCATGGGAGAGCCGATCCATTTTAATGAGAGCAATGAGGCAGACCGGGACGCACTCCTTGATGGTCACCTACCCCTAAGCAGTCACTGTGCAAAGTTGGTTGAAACTAGCCCCAAGCATCTGGTCTCCAGTCATAAACAAACAGATATTCTACACTTCAGATATATATCTGACTATATATAATATATATATATCTGACTGCCACTCGATATTCACCCTCATTATACAGCAGCTGTCATCAAATACAGCTATACATTATACATGTAAATGCAATATTACTAAAGCATGATGAAGGAGGACATGACTGTATACATTTAATTGTTCCAGAGCTGAACTGTTCACAACCTTCCTCTCCAAATTGACCTGACAGGCTTCATACTAATCTCAATATAAACACACATTATATATATATATATATATATATATATATATATATATATATATATATATATATATATATATATATATATATATATATATATATATATATATATATATATATAACATGAGTAATAAAAACAATAGTTGCTTTCTCCAAACGAGACGAAGGTTAAGAAATTACCGGCAGTTCAAAAAAAGTTGTTTAAAAGCATATTTTATTAAGACCTTTAGTGTCTGTGAGTCCAAGCATGACAGGTTTAAGTGAAGTCGAGTTCTTACTTAACGAGAACAAGAGAAGGGACAATTCAAGACTAATAATCAAGAGAAAATGCAAATTAGACAATAAACATGACGAAACACATCACCAAAGAGTAACTAAGAGTCACACAACACCAATAAGAGAAAGGTGAGACCAGGACGCAAATGAGATAAATACAGCCCCAGCCTAGAAACAAGAGAGAAGCAACAAGATGAAGCAAGAGTCACGCAGGAGTAAACCAAATATTGTGGACCGTCTCTTGAGAATCCTTGAGGTAACTGAATGTGTATTTCCTGTCTGATGTTGTGTTGCCTGATGGTGTTCCAGCACTGAGAGCTTAGCTTCCACTCTCAGCACTGACAGCTTAGCCTCTACCCTCTACCCCTGACGGGTGTGGCCCACCACTGTCTGGGGGTGTGGCCCACCACTGTCTGGGGGTGTGGCCCGCCACTGTCTGGGGGTGTGGCCCACCATTATATGGGTGTGGCCCACCACTGTCTGGGGGTGTGGCCCACCATTATCTGGGTGTGGCCCACCACTGTCTGGGGGTGTGGCCCACCATTATCTGGGTGTGGCCCACCACTGCGTAAGAAGAACACAGCACATGAAGAACACAGCACATGAAGAACACCACAAATAAAGGACACAACATAGCACATGAAGAACTCAGCACACGAACAACTTAACACATGAAGAACACAAAATAACACACCACCGCCAGCATACAATAGTCACTAACGAAAGAGAGAGTCAAGAGTGGTCACCGACTCTTTTTCCTCGGCACAAAACCAACAATTTGTAAGGAACTGAAATCGACTTTTACCTGCGGCTGTGATGTGTGTGTGTAGCATTCCGTCTCCGGCTTGCCTCCCTCCACGAAGGGATTTAATACCTTCGTGTGTCTCACTACACACTAAATCCACTAATGGATTACTCGAACGCCGTTCACACCATGAATCCCGCTGCTGTTATTGTCAATTAAACATTGTAGTGAGGTGATTATGTCCGAAAGTGTGGGAATTAAACTGTATCACTATGATGCTTTGCATACTGCATGGTGTAGGCCTAATTCTACACCATAACTGTTACCGGGATTAGCATTATAAATGGAAATGTGTTGATACAATGTGGGTATAACGTAAGGAAAGTGTAAGGGGAGGATAAGTGATATATATAGTTAAGAGAGAGAGAGAGAGAGAGAGAGAGAGAGAGAGAGAGAGAGAGAGAGAGAGAGAGAGAGAGAGAGAGAGAGAGAGAGAGAGAGAGAGAGAGAGAGAGAGAGAGAGAGAGAGAGAGAGAGGTAAAGGCGTAGAGAAAGGGCCAAGCCATTACGACTATATTGCACTTAGAAAGGGGTCAGGATAAGAATTTGGGATGGGACGAGGGGGAAGGAATGGTGCCTAACCACATGGACGGTCGGGGGATTGAACACCGACAATCTCAACATTTTCACTGGGATTCTTCATGGTATTGTGACCCCCCCCCCCCCCCAACCTGTTTAGTAGCGAGATGGAGCTCTATCACTGGACCCTCAACACCCGAACCCAATCGTCAGTATTACAACACCCCCATAACCAAACCACATCAATTATGACCCCTTATCGTGGGGCAAGACTTTCCATCCCCCCTGGCCTCTCGGGGAATCGACCTGGGATGGTTTAGAAGCGAGATAGGGAGTCAGATAGTTGGCAACCGCCTCCTATACCTTTCAGGAAGGCTCTTATGGTCCAGTGGCTGGAGGCTCCATCTAGCAAGAGATTCATCACGCCCTGACAACCTGATTTATTGCCTCTGGAGTTGGATCAGGAACTGGTTCTCTGAGAGCGGCAGTGGTAGGTGGTGTAGTGGGGGTGTTAGGCTCAGTTCCAGCCCCCCACCTGCCTCTCACTCACCCCCTGCCTCTCACTCCCATTACCACACTGGTTCAACCATACGGTTGTGCAACACTAAGTAACCTGTAAGTTTCACCTTTACGTCATTATAACAGTGTGCCATAAACACTATTCTATCGGCTTAACAGCAGGGCGCTACATCTTGGGTGTTCAAGGCTGCCTGGAGGACGCTGAAGAGGCCCAGGAACCACCTCGAATCGAGGCCGTTCCCTCGAGAACGTTCCCTGCGATAACATCACAAACGTTCCCATAGAGAACGTTTCATGCGATAACATCAGAAACGTTCCCCTGGAGAATGTCTCCTGCGATAACATCTATCGGAAACGAGGCGGGCCAGAAGACTGAATGACTTTCATTGTAAGTTTTCTTTACCGCCGTCACTGAGGCTTTTGCTCCGTCCGGGGCCGGTGGCACAGAGCCAGAGTTGGGCCAGGTGTGGGTGTACAGGTGTGTGTGATCCGTGCGGGTGTGTGCGGGTGGGTGTGTGCGGGTTATTATGTATTTTTACCGTTGGAAAGCCAGTAATACTGAGCTCAGGGCGTCTGGGCTGCAAATTAATTGATACAGCTTTGTTTCACAACATTTAAATTCACTGCACCTATTGTATTCTCGCTTAATACATTCCGTGAATGTATACCCGCGTCTGTGTTCGTTTATTTGTATCTGCAGGGTTGAGCTTTAGCTCTCTGATTCTGATTTTCTAACTACTGGTTGTCTAATACAATAACTCTCGACTCATTTTCCTATCGAGTCTACTTTTTAAATTAATAGAGTTAGTTTAAAAAAAAAAATTCCTTTAATTCATTCCATTTTCCTACTGTTAATATGAAAATAAATCTGTTTTTATTGCTTATCTGTTCCTAACGTTTCCATTCCTGTCCTTTTGTTCTGTTAATATTCATTGTGAACATTGTTTTCTACTCTGTCAATCATCATAAGTATTTTATATGTCTATCATGTCTCCCCTCTTTGTCTGTCTCCTTTCTTCTAGCGACGCTTGGTTGGTGTCTTTTGTGTCTCTATTCATACCTCATCTCTAGCAATTCTAGAGTGAGCCTCGTAGCTGACCACTGTTCTTTGAAAATTCCGTATGTGATTTTGGAGGTAAACTCTAGGACTGGTCTCACGCAAGCAGTATACATGTTGTTGTTGTTGTTGTTGTTTTAGATTTAGCTACTCAGAACGAAATGTCCATGTAGCACAGGCTATGGTGAGCCCGTAAAGCAGTATTCAGTAATGTGTATTCTTTATGTGCCTTTGGAACTCAATTCAGCAAATCTCATCTCAAATCCTTCCCTCCTGTCTCATCCCAAATCCTTCCCCCCGTCCCATCCCAAATCCTTCCCCCCGTCCCATCCCAAATCCTTCCCCCCGTCCCATCCCAAATCCTTCCCCCCGTCCCATCCCAAATCCTCCCCCCCCCTTCCCCGTCCCATCCCAATCCCTTATCCTGACCCCTTCAAAGTGCTATATAGTCGTAATGGTTTGGCGCTTTCCCCTGATAATTTTCTCCCTCTTTAATGTGCTCGAGGGTCCTTCCTCTATCCCTCAACTCATCGTTATTTCCCACTCAACTTCGTCAACCACTACAGTATTATCATAAGTCAGGTATATCTATCTTTTCCCTTATCCAGGCTCACAGAGGCAACACGGACGAAAATCTAAACAAGTTGACATTTAATACTCAAATAGAATACAAAAATGCTAAATGAGGCGACTTAAGTCCTCTATTTCAACCCTTTAATGTCCCCACTCAAGCCTCATCTCCATAACCTGTGTTGATTGTGCTAATTCATCTCGCCTCGCTTCTCTGTATATGTAAACTCATTCCCCAAATATCAGAGTAGGCTCCTAGTTTAGATATGTTTATAATTACATGTCATAATCACACAAATACAAACCTATATGTAAACATGCATAGTTATATTTAATGACCACAACATACAGAAAATGTTGGTTATCCCATGCCATAGCCTCCCACAACTGGTATAATCAACTTCAGTCAAATATTTCGCGGTAAGAAAGTAATCAGTCGTACAATTCATCGTCGGCACAATGGTGGGGAGGATAAACATACCAATAATATTGGCAATGATCTTAACGAAACACTGTTTACTTCTAGCCTCTTGTTGTCATTATCTATTCCTCAACACTCGGCTCTTAAACAGTGTCGTTAGCTAGATAGTTAGACTCGTTAGATAACGACTATCAGAAATATTGCCGGAACAACCGTGGACATCTTCAAGAGGAAACTAGACTGTTTTCTTCAAGGAGTGCCGGACCAACCGGTCTGTGGTGGGTATGTGGGCCTGCGGGCCGCTCCAAGCAACAGCCTGGTGGACCAAACTCTCACAAGTCAAGCCTGGTCTCGGGCCGGGCTTGGGGAGTAGAAGAACTCCCAGAATCCCGTCAACCAGGTATCAACCAGGTGGGTCCTCTGGTAGGTTACGGTAAGGCACGCTAGTACGACCGTTTGTAGACGTTGGGAGGGCTGGCCTGAACGGGCTGCACCTCCAGCTCTACATCAGTCACACACTACAAGCGCAGCACAAACAAAATAGTCACGATGGATCTTGGTGGATTAATCCACCACACTGGTGGATAGCGCTCTAGAGTGGCGACTAAACATATCTTGTGACACCTCTCCTTACTCGTCGTCCCACGAGCTCGCCTCCCATACACATTTATACTCTAAATAATACAATATAAGAAACATTTAATATGGAAACAAAATCACAGAGCATGTCGCCTCGACAGACTTGTACAGCGGCGGCGTCTGGCAACCCTCTCACCCGCGAGCTGGCCACCTGAGGCGGCGCCGGCCAGTGGCCCCGTGGCGCTTGGCACGGCCGGGTGTACACCTCCCGCTCCTCTCTGCCAATGATGTTCTAACGTCTAACACACATATATTCTTACCCATTATAAACACTGGTTACGAAAGTTATTGTACCTTTAGCACCAAACATTTCTTACCTCTGTGTTGGTGTGAGGATGCGTCGTCTGCTGAAGCAATATGGGGCCTGCACATCACCTTTGGGCTCCCACTGCTCACTATAGCCTCGTGGCCGCTGCAAGTACTTACGGGTTATTCATGCCCGTGCCACATCTTGGGTGGTTCAATCTTTTATCAATCATCAATCGTTGTAAATAGAATTTTCACCTGGACACCGGAGGAGCGATGAAACGCGTCTTACCTTCCCGCTTCTCACAAACAAGTGAGGTCCCAGCCAATCACTTCCTCCCACGTCACGTCCCTGACCTCCTCCTATTGGCTGATAATGACGTCATTCATCCTTCCTCTTGATCTGGCCGCCGTCCGCTGTCGAAATTTTCCCCTCTTAAACTTTTATTTATTATTTATATATACAAAAGTTCTTACATTCTTGTAAAGTCACTAACTAGCACGCGTAGCGTTTCGGGCAGGTCCTTAATCCTAATTTTCCCCGGAATACGATCCGCTAAATCGTTTAACAACCAGGGGCCAGATTCACGAAGCAGTTACGCAAGCACTTACGAACCTGTACATCTTTTCTCAATCTTTGGCAGCTTTGTTTACAATTATTAAACAGTTAATGAGCTCCGAAGCACCAGGAGGCTGTTTATAACAATAACAACAGTTGATTGGCAAGTTTTCATGCTTGTAAACTGTTTAATAAATGTAACCAAAGCCGTCAAAGATTGAGGAAAGATGTACACGTTCGTAAGTGCTTTCGTGAATCTGGTCCCAGGTACTCATTCACTGCTGGGTGAACAGAGGCTACAGTTAAGAATTGTCGCCCAGTCAATCCTCCCCGGCCAGGATACGAACCCAGGCCAAAGCGCTCGCGAAGTGCCTGGGAACAAATCCACAAGGGCCGTGACGAGGATTCGAACCTGCGTCTGAGATCATCCCAGACGCTGCCTTTAATCGACTGAGCTACGACATGGTCAAAAGAGTTGAAACCAGAAGTTCTTCTGAACTTACTTGGATCCTGCAGCCTCTCCGAGACACAAGCCATGATTTTACACAACTCCCCCCCATGCACTCGAGCTATGTCAATAGCCCATTAAGGCAGCGTCTGCGTATCGCAGTGTGATTCCTTCCCGAGTTTCGGACAAGGAACTCGGCAGTCATACTAGATAGAATTGAGTTCTGATTCGCCTCATTAGCTTAGCATTGTCAGCAAACATTGACAAGAATAAGTTTACTTCCGCTGTTAGATCATTTACATAAGTTAAGAACAGGCTGGTGTCCACTCTTGGGGTACTCCACTACCCCTTTCCAGTCGAAAGGTCACGGGTAGTCGCAAGGTTTCTTCCCCTTAGAGAGGCTCACTATAAGGGGGACCATCAATTGACGTCAATCTCAATATCCTCCATCAAGGGGAATTGAAGTATTGAAGGTTTCAGCTGTTCCTCACTTCAATTATGTTATGCTTAACCTTACAGAAAACGTGGTATTTCGTGTGGTAATCAACGAGGACATTACACTAGAAAGATCACACACAGAGATCACACTAACGTGATGCATCAAATGAACAAATCCACAAGGGCCGTGACGAGGATTCGAACCTGCGTCCAGGAGCATTTTACACTAGAAAGATATTTTGAAACGAGGACTTTTCAGATTCTTTTGACTCCTTGTGGTTTTTCTAGTCCATTTAAGGTTTGATAGTTCGATGGACAGTGTCAACAGCACGAGGCTTTCCGGGTCCTCAAGCCATTATGAGTTTTTAGCAAATCTTGCACCAGGATGAATTTTGTTTAATAATCAAGGGAAAGCGCCAAGCCATTACGACTTTATAACACCTTGAAGGGATCAGGATATGGATTTGGGATGGGACAGGGGAAGGAAAGGTGCCCAACCACTTGGACGGTCGGGGATTGAACGCCGACCTGCACCAGGATGAATGTACGTCGCTCTCAGTCTTCAGATTGATCTTGGCTTTGGGTATCTTTCAGACTCCAGGAGCGTGCGGCCTCGTTCGCGTTCACTTAATGATCATTAGCAAACCGGGAGTATTATGGAACTTTTGAAATCTCTTCCAGCAACCTGTCTCTATAATCACCTCTCCCCCTGCAACATTGCTCACCTTGCATCACTCTCGCCGAGCTAACAGGCTACGCTACGAGGATACAGTAAAGTAATTAGCCCTTGACGGTAGAAGAAACACAGGGGGACATGCTCATAACATAGAAGATACGGAGGGGAATTAAGGTAGACAAGGACAGTCTCTCAAAATTGAGATGAAACACGATTAGACGATATAAGTGGAAGCTGGAAATGCAGATGAGCCGCAGGAATGTCAGGAAATACTCGTACCCTTGTACGGGCGGTCAACAAGTGGAATGACCTGAAAGCAGAAGTTGTGGAAGCCACCTCCATCCACAACTTCAACTTCGATAAAAGAATTTCAAACGTCAGAAAAGTTAAATTGTAACGCAACAGTTACAACATGGCTAGCAGGCGGGTGCATGAAGAGCAAGACCTGGCTCACCCGTAGACAATGATAGATAAATTATCTGTGATACACCCACCTTGCAGGCTTCAACATGGAGGCTTCAACTCTCATCAATATCAGCCTTAACACGCCCCAACCTGGCCCTCAACTCAATACTCACCTCGACCAAACTCCACTTTTCTCAATTAACTCCTAACTACTAATTAGGTTAAGCAGTTAAACTTAGCGAGACATTGCCTCCTTCCATTTCCTCTCTCCCTCAACTGAGGAAAATGTGGGAGAGGAAGCTGCTATCTTCCTCTTCCCTTTCATCTCCCACTCTCCCACAGCAGAGGGAGAGGTGAGACGAGGATGCTGCTCCCTCCCACAGCGGAGTGAGAGATGAGAGAGGAGGCTGGTCCTTCTCATACCTGAGAGAGAGATGAGAGAGGAGGCTGCTCCTTCCCTTTCTCTCACCGTTGAGAGAGTGGTGAAAGAGGATGCTTCTGTTCCTTCACTGTTTCCTTGAGAGATGTTTAACGTCAGTGCCCCGTTCTTCGTGTTCATATGGGCTGACGTCCACTCCTTCTACCCTCCATCTTCATACATGCAATTCCATATGTTTAAATCGATTTATATATTTTTCTCCGTATACCTGAGCCGCTTGGGCTCTTAGATAAAGTTCTCTCTCACAGGCCGGCCTCGACTCCTCTTCGGTATTCTTTGAAAAATTCCTTCATTTTCCTGTTTTTTGAAAGATGTGAAGCTTGTAATGTGTGAGTTGTCTCAAGTTGTCTCTCCACTGGCCCGTGTGTCCAGAGACATATCATCTCCCAACGGGGATGGTTCAACCCCATCTCTCAGATGCGGCTCTCAGAACTCCAGCGTCAAGTTAAACTTTTTTTCGCCTCCGAAGTTGGCAATAATTTCCCGAATGCACCAACCCCGCGTCTCTACGTTGTTGGACTCAGTTGGAATATTCTTGTCCATCTATAATTGGGAGGAGTGCGAGTCTCCAGGTCCACCAGTAGTGGAGGCTGAGTGCACGCTCCCCAGCAGTGTTTTTTGAGTGCAAGCACCCCAACAATGTGGGGCTGAGTGCTCTCCGAACACTAGTGCAGAAGAGCAGTAGCCCAGGGCGGGTGTCTGCCAATAGTATCACTCAGACGACTGAGGTCCCGAGACCTCGAAGTCGCTTCCTTTCCAGCGCGTCAACGAAGGACATCACCGGGACTCCCGCCACCAGCAAGAAAATCAAGGCTGGTGTCTTATCCCTGCTGGGAGGCCCACCAAACATACCGTGACCTCAAGTTTCGGGAACACAAAGGGTAACAGACACGCCACATTCAACGCATGTGCTATTTACCGTTGTAAACATGGCCGCGCCAAGATTTCGAACGGCACCGAACTAGTAAAAGAACAAAAGCAATGCAGAAAGAAGAGTTTGAAGGCAGTCGTCTTGAGGAGTTTGAATCCACATTGAATATCCCGCCGTAACAGGATACACAAGACGCCAGTCTTTGAGCCATGAAGCACTTCACGGAGCCATCCTTCGTCCGGAGATAACAGATGTTCTTTAAAGGCGTCTCCTTCAAGGATCACGAGACTACTCGACACACACTCAACACCTGCATGCAAGACACTCAATAATTTGCATATAGACTTAGCATGAATGACTTTTTCTTTAGCCTAAACATGCACTTAAAATTTAGTATCTCGCCCCCATCACTTTACCGTCAAACTAACACCCTGAATACCTTCTCAAACTTTTTACTTTATTCACGACCCGAAAAAAAAGTTCCTGGAATTATATTATGATTTAATAGCAGTTAAAAACTTCACGCTAATCAGAAACTTTTGGGCTCGATAATGTGAGAGATTTTGGTAAGTCAACTTTCGGTGAGAAACCTTACCTCGATCTCCTTTCTTGGGACTAGCATGAGCGAGTCTACCTGTTGATTTACAGTGAGTCTACCTGTTGACTAACAGTGAGCCTACCTGTAGACTCACATGGCCAGGATGCCACCCACAATAGTTGCCTAACCCCCGAGTACCTATTTACTGCTAAGTGAACAATTGCATCATGTGAAAGGAAACATGTCCGGCCATCTCTGTACTACGACGGGAATCTAATCTGGGGCCCTCGGTTGCGGTCCACCCCCAGACCCGTCCACCAGCCCCTGGTCCACCCCCCAGACCCGTCCACCAGCCCTTGGTCCACCCCCCAGACCCGTCCACCAGCCCTTGGTCCACCCCCCAGACCCGTCCACCAGCCGTGGTCCACCCCCAGACCCGTCCACCAGCCCTGGTCCACCCCCCAGACCCGTCCACCAATCACCAAGATGGTCTAAAACCGCCACTTAAGCACACACACTAACTGACCAGTATTCAATAAC